>NC_083358.1:44524145-44842645 GCF_030254825.1 Meriones unguiculatus
ATGCAGGGATGCTGCACGACCCAGGAAAGAGGAATGCAATTTCAGCAGGGGGTGTAACTATTAAGCAAGGTAGAGGCAATTGTGGGGTAAACTGAGGCAAGTATAAGTGGAGGTTGTGCTCTTGTTTCAGCCCTGCCACCCTGGACAAGTTCCCTGCCCTCATTGACTCATCATTTTTTTTAAACAGCAAAAGTCAGCTTCAGTGATCTCAAAAGTGTCTTCTTGGTGTGATGTGACAGTTAGGCTCAGTAGGAGAGCTTGCACACCAAGAAGAAACATTACTCACAGCAGTCAGCAGTCACAGCACACTTGATGCCCTCCAGCACTGACTAGCCTGACCTACACAGTGAGACCCCGTATCCAAAATGCAAGAGCTGGGACAAAGCTCTTGCCTAGCATGTACTCAGCCCTGGATTCAATCCTTATCATGGTCAAAAAAAAAAAAAAAAAAAAAAAAAAAAAAAAAAAATACAGCGTATTAAAAGGGTAAAGACAGAGTCATATCTGTCATCAGCACACTAAAGCCACTGGAACTGGGGAGACTACAAATCTTATTTCTAGACAGCATTACTTAACACTTAATGTGCCAACTCTGAGAATAGTTAAGGACCGAATTTTGAGAAAGACAGCAAGAACAAGCTATGGGAATGTTTAAAATAGGCAAACTCACAGTGCATTATCATCCCACATGGCACCACCCCTCAGAAAGGCATGGCTGCATAGTGCATCTCTCTTAGGAGATGCGGAAGAGGGAAGCCCAGAGCCCTCCCATGGCCACATTTAATTACAGACTGCAGGGACCACCCACCTGATGGAGTCCTCAGTTGGACTGATGGGCAGGGAGTGATAAGGTGGGAGAAGGGAGGGGAACTTGCTTCTCACTTTTCTTGTCCCCCTTTTTCTACTTTGATAGCACTTCCCTCACTCTAATCCCTCATGTTTATGCCCAAACCCCCAAATCCTGAAACCCTTGGGAAGATATCCGTTTATCAAGAAGAATCACAGGGCTGCATGGTTTTGTACACCACAAAAAGGGGATCCCAAGAGAAGCTCAGACGACAGTGAGGACTTTCTTCTTCCTCGTCCAGCACTCTACTTCCACGATGGTCCTTTTCAGTGTTTCTTTACTTTCGTCTTGGCTGAAGAAGGCCCTTGAATTGAGCCATTAGAATTCTATTGACTGCTTAGATTTCAGAATAACCTGCAGAGAGAGGCTGCCTCTCACGTGAGTGGAAGGAGTGGGCTAAGGAATTACGGGACATAAGTCGATTTGGCTTCTGAGACCAGTTTCTCAGGGCAGTGGTTCTACGTTTCTTTCTGTTCCTTTACTCAGCAAGTATCTACTGGGTGTTTACAATGGGCTAAGCTGTGGACTACAACAGCGAACAGTATGTGGCCTCAATTCCCACGGTGCTTAAAGTTTAGTGGGGGTGACAAATATTGACTTTAAAAATAATCTCTGCTAGTAAATACATAATTGAAAACTGTGATAACTAGTAATAAGAGAAACAAAGATTCTCTAAGAATCTTCTAGAAGCAAGAGCTCTGTAGGGCTTGAATTCAAGAAAGGCTTTCTGGTGGGTTTTAAATACTGAGCTCTGAAGATGGAGGAGGAAATCTCTCAGCAGAGGAGGGGTGGGAGGCAGAGGAGAACAAAGAGGCAGACAATTATAACACCTTGAAATATGAAGTCAAGTCTATAATTTTGTACTTTCTGTTATCCAAATGTCACTAATAGAATTATGTCTGAAAAGATTCTAAAAATGTCATTGTGAGAACATTCTGGTAAGGTCAGAGCCTGAAGATCCAGGTGAATATGAAGACAAAATTCTTTTTTTTACTTTCTTTTTCTTTTTCTCTGTGAGATGGGTTTTCACAGGGCAGCCCAGGCTGCCCTCATATTGATCATCCTTCTGAGTGTTACACGTGGACAGCATCATGACCCCTTGTAGAAACAGGATTTGATTAGTGGCCCTTGGGTCACAAATTTATGTCTTGTCATACCTCTTTCTGTGTTTTGTATCTACAAACTTGTTCTTGCTGGGATATGTTTCTGAAAAGCTGCCTTGATACATATGGCTTCAGGAGCCACTGCATTTGTAATGTGAGTGTTATTCCTGCTTGTTGTGAAAAATTGTTTTCAACCTGGTTGTTTCCAGAAGAACCCGAGAACCCTACACTTTCCTTGCCTTTACCCAGGCCTGATGTACTAATAGATCAATGATTACAGAAGACTAGTTCCTTGAAAAAGAAACCTCAAGGGAAGTGTGTGTGTGTGTGTGTGTGTGTGTGTGTGTGTTTTAAATGGGGGTCTCACTTGCATCTGGAATTTGCCAATTGGGCTAGGCTGGCCTGTCAGTGGGTCCCCAGGAACTTTCTTTTCTCTGCCCCCTAGTGTTGAGATTATAAACACAAGCCCTATCTGGATGACTTTTCATGTGGTGTTGAAGAACAAACTCAGGTCACCATGGCAGCAGGGAAAACACTTTGCTGACTCAGCTGTCTCCTTAGCCTGCTTAAGTGAGGGACTTTTATTTTAACAAACAGCATGATCAAAGGCTCCCTGGTTAAAAAGCAAGAACATGGTATGTTTGATGAATGCTGGGTGGAAGTAGGTTGAGTAAGAAGAAATCAATAAACAATGAAAGGTATATGAGGGATGAGGGAGAAACAGGTAGGTAGTTAAAGCAGGACTCTTGGACCCACCAGTGAGATGAATAATGACACAGAGCTTTTTACTACATTAAAGCTTAGATGGTTTAGTTGGGTAGATTCCCAGCCAGCTTTCTAGCTTAGGCCTTCTAAACCCGGCCTGCATTCCACCACGTTCTCAGCTCTCTGCTCCTGTTCACATCTGTTCACCTTCATGTCCTTCTGGCAAATCTCCCACCTTTGCTTTCTTCCTTCCAGAATTCCTCTCTCTCCCAGAAGTTCCATCCTCCAATTTTTGACCAGCTATTGCCCGTCAGCTCTATACTACATCCAAAAGATAAGTGAGGAAGGATGAATGTTTACAAAATATGAAATCCGTGATGGGCCATGAAATAACACTACAGTGATCAGCTAGTAGGCTAGCACCTAGCTCTCTGCGGGTTTAGCAATCAACAATCTGGTATAGAGACATACTTCCACACAATGTACCTCAGCACTTAGTAGCAAGAATGAGTTATTTCTTATCTAGCCCATTTATCTGAGTTGAAGAACATGGGAGATTTTAGATTTTAGGAAGACATTATAGTTTTGGGCATGCTGAAACTACAGTGGCATTGAGAAAACAAGTAGAAAAGATGGATCTGTGCAGATTTTCCTAAGGTGAGAGGGGAGTTCCAAGCTGCCTGAATAAAGATGGCACTTGAAAGATTGGTGTGGATGGGACTGAACAGACTGGAGGTAGGCAAGGATCAAGTGGTGGGAACCCTGTCCCTAGTGCTGGACCAATGGGAAGTGCTGGTGGAAAGGTCAGAAAAAACCTGAAAGACCGAAGCCTGTGCTGAAATGAGGGCTATAGAGAAAGGGAACACTCTTTAGACATAACAGTTCCTGAGTGAGTGGGTGAGACCAGAAGTTGAGGTTAAAGCCTAAGCACCAAGCAATTTGGAATGTGTTTACTGAATGGCAGAAAAACCTCTGACAAGTGTGATTATCCCACATGGCTGCAACCAACCTTCTTTTCCTTTACTTCAGTGAGACCTTAAATGTTCTGACTAGACGGATATTTTTTGTAGGCCTGTGGTGTGTGTGTGTGTGTGTGTGTAGATGTTGGTGAGCTTATGAGGTACATATGTGCATGCACATGTTCATGCACATTTGTGTGTGGGGCTATAGGTCAACATTGATGTCTTCCTTAATTGCTCTCCACATTTTACTTTACTTTACTTTACTTTACTTTTTTATTTTATTTTATTTTATTTTATTTTGAAACACGGTTTCTCTACATACCTCTGGGTACCGTGGAACTCATTATGTAGATCAGGCTGGTCTTGAACTTGCAGAGGCCTCTGCCTCCCTGGTACTGAGATTAAAGATGTGCACCATTATGCTTGGCTCACAGGTAGGGTCTGTCGCTGAAAATAGAGCTCACTGATCTAGCCAGTGTGGCTGGCCAGCAAACACTGGGAATCTACCCAGGCTCTCTAGTGCTGGGTTGCAGATGTATGCTGTCACCCAGATTTCATGAGTGTTTTGGGGATCTGAATTCAGATCCTCACACTTGCATGGCAGTCACTTTACCAACTGAGCCATCTCCATAGTCCCAGGATTTTTTTTTATAAAAGCACTTTATTCTTTAAAGTTACTATATATTTAATTTGTACTTTTAGCAAGTAGAATGAAGATAAAGAAGGGAATGAGATGATATACACGTTCTTTGTTTGTTTGTGTATTTCTAGTTTGTCCTTGCTGTTGGTTCTGTAGTCTCCTATAAACTAAATTCTCACTTCAGTGTGACAGCAGTAAGAATTGACCAGTGGGATCTCCAGGGAAAATGAAACAGTGGAATGAAGCACAACCAAAGGTATAGACCAATGTCCAGGCCCTTTAACTTTAATCCTCTCATCGACTCATGATTTGATGGGACATGATGGATTTAGCCAGAAAGATTGCTTTATTCGGCATTTAGAGTAGGAAGACAACATCATCGTTGTTTGCTGGTTAGGCAAAAGTCGCATGAGTTCAGTAGGACCCAGTCTCCCAACTCTGTGCCTAAGGCCTCTTGCTTTCTGATGAGCATTTTCAGTTTGTTCACAGAAGAGTCTCTTAGTAGCAGAAGCACCAGGAATCAGATACCCAACCAAGACTTGTCACTAAAGTCACAGCCTTAGGTCATGTGATTTGTATACTTGCATGAGTGACAACTCCTGTCTATTAAAGGTCTTTACATGTACAGGAAACATAATGACATCTTCTTGGAATGTAGAATAATTTGTGTCCGGGTCCTTTGTTATCTAGCCACTGCACAAAGACAAAACTGAATATCTGACAATCTGTCTTATGTTGAAATAAAGGCAAGATCAGGCTGCTCTGTAGCTCTCTGTGTTTCCAGTGTGGAAGTATGAGTCACTGGAGCTAAACTAGAGAAAGAAATGAAAATGTATTACTGTTTTAATTCCTTTATAACCTTTGGAAGTCAGTGTATTACACTGAAAACCAAAAAGCTGTAAAACGCAAAAGGAGCCAAGACTGGGAATATTGCTGTGTCTTTAGGGTTTAGTATTTCTTTTCCTCAGTAGGGATTAACTTTCTGAGACATCTGTGGGCATGTGTTTTTTTTTTTTTTTTTTTTTTAGCTCAACACTGTTACTAATACAGCATAAATTCAAGTATATATATATTTTTTTTGAAGAAAGAAATACCTAAAATCTAATATTTTTAGGCATGTGTTATATTCTCAAGTGCAATTGAAAAATACAGATATTTAGAGCTGTAGTTTAAAAAATAATATTTACTAATGTTACTAATTTACTAATGTTACTGATTCCTTTTTATTATTATTTATATTTTTAAATTTTTAAAAATTTAATTTTTAACTTACATATTACTTTACATCCCGACACAGCCTCCCTCTCCTCCTGGTCCTTGCCTCCCACCCTCTTTGCTGCTATCCTCCCTCTGCTTGTCTCCAAAGAGAGGATTTCTCCCCACTTCCAACATACTCCAGGACATCAAGTTGCATTGGGACTGAACTCCTCCTCATCCACTAAGGCCAGGCAAGGCAGCCTGTATACCGCAGAGTGATGGAAAGCAGGCAATAGAGTCCCATGTCATAGATAGCACCCGCTCAGCTTACTAGGGAACCCACTTGAAGATTAAACTGCCAATTGGTTACATATGTGTAGGGGGCCTAGGTCCAGTCCATGCATGGTCTTTGGTTGGTACTTCCATTTCTGTAAGTCCCATGGGTCTAGTTTAGTTGACACTGTTAGTCTTTTTGCAGCATTTTTGTCCTCTCCAGGTCCTTAAAACCTTCCCTCTCACTCTTCCACAGGACTGCCCTAGCTCTGCCTGATGCTTTGCTGTGAGTCTCAGCATTTGATTTGATTAGCTGCTGGGGGCCCTCTCAGAGAATGGTTAAATTAGGCTCCTGTCTGTAAACATAGCAGAGCATCTTTAATGGTGTCAGGGGTGGGCTCTCTCCCATGGGATGGGTGTCAGGTTGGGCCAGACATTGGTTGGTCATTCCCTCGGTCTCTATCTTTATCTCTGTACATCTTGTAGTTAGGGTAAATTTTGGTTCAAAGGTTTTGTAGGTGGTTTGTGGTTCTCTTCCCACCACTATAGGTCCTGCCTGGCTAGAAGGTGGCCTCATGTCCCTTGCTGCTAGAAGGTTCAGCTACAGATATCCCCATATCCTTCCTGTAGCCTACCCTGTCACAGTATTTAGAAAAGGCAGGCACTCTTGACAATTTATTCCAGATCTAGAATAATACTATCTCCTTTGCTAGGTAATTCTTGGCAATTTTAGTAATCCCAATGATGCTGTGTATTTCCAAGGCAGCCAGATCCACTCTTCATACATTTAACTTTTCTTTTTAATTTTAAAACAAATTTAGATATTGAAACCAAACTTCCCAATTATTTCAACAAAATCGTGTCCTAAAAGCTTCATTTGGTCACAGGTAGTTTGCTTCATGCTTCTTGGTGTAGCAGAAATAACAGAAATGGAAGGTTGCTAGCAGCAACCTCTCTGCCCCACACCTCTTTCCTTCGCATGGGTGAATGCGAATGTACACGTGCTCTGTGTGAGCTTCAAAGTTAGCATTGTTTATATGCCCCTCCTTCCTTCCAGGGTTGAGTCAAGCTAGGACTCAGCTGGGAGCTTGAGAATGCCTTTTCCATTCAGCTGCAGAATGCTTACAGTGCAGGTTTTAGGAGTGCCACAATTCAGGGTAGGCCTGACTAATTGTAGATGCAGTCCCCTCTCTACTGTGCACCTGCCTCCAAGAGATCAAATTACAAAGCTAGGAATTTCTTGAATTATTGAACAGGAATTCTTACATAAGAAGTTTGAGAAGCTCCTTAAATTTCAGAAGACAGGTTGATAAAAAGATTTCCATTGCTAATGCCACAGCCTTAAGCTTACATACTGGGAGAAAGGCAGCCCTTGTCTCATAAAGGTTTTTGTATGTGTGGATTAACACAATCGAATCTTCATCTTGGCAATGAGGGTATTTGATGTTCTGTTTCCTAGTGCCTGAGAGCTGAGTATGCAGGGTGTGTGTGTGTTTTCATGTTCAATAGGATTAACAGAAGTATGTATCTGATTACCACCTCCATTCTTATCTCCAAACAGTACATATGCTTGTATGAAAGACTGCTTAAATTTTTGGGGAGCCTGAGCTTCCATTTGCTAAAGTGAAGCCACTGAAGGGTCTTGGTGAAGACCCTGAGTGATGCAAACTGTCACCACGAGTCATGAAATGCATCCAGTTCAAGCCAAACATATTGCAGTGGACCTCAGCCATCATGGCTGGATCTCAGATATAATGAACTGAAGTTCCTTTATCCATCAGGCAGATACCCCTGTCATGAGCTAGACATACTCTGTACCTGTAGCTCTGGAGTTTCAGATCTTGAATTACCACATAGGAAGTCCATTTCAACATGTCATTGCAAATCCTATCATCATCATTTTAGAGTTTCTGTTTTTACATATCCTCACCTATAGTGCCCAGGCCATTTTCTAACTAGACACTGGCTATCTCTTTTTAAACTGATTTGCAGTTCTTTATAATACACAAGTTTTATCGGTATGTGTAGTAGGTATATCATAGGTGGCTCTTCACTCTGTCTTTCCATAGTCTAAGTCCACACACTCTCAGGTCAACTATGGATGGCTACAGCTTCCACAGTTGACCCTGTCTCCTCCCGACTCAGTAGATCTTTATCTAAGGTCACAAAGAGAAGTATCTAGGCTCTTGTTTCCTAGAAGCAAATAATTACTTGTTTAGCCTTTATTTTCAGATTTGTCATCTCTCTGAAGTTAATGTTTCTACATGGCTCAAGTCAAGATTCAGGGCCCTTTCATATGGATGTCTAGTGTGTTTAACTCCATTTCTTGGTATTACCCTTTTCCCTCCCTTTTTCTGCAGTTCAGAGTGACTATATATTTTGGTCTGATTTTGGACTATCTTCATTCTACCACTGTTGTATTTGTCTATCCCTGCACCAACACTGCAGTAGCCTAATATCTATGACTTAATTCTTGCATGCTGCAACACTATAGAAAGACATGTGATGAGGCCCTATAAAGTTAAGCCCAACTCATATGCCAACCAGTGACGTTAGACGAACAGTCTGCTATGCTACATCCAGGACATCCTCTTGCTCTTGAGTTTGCAGGAACTTTTCTTCCACATCTCTGTGGTTTAAATCATAAACCATAGAGTTGCATTGTCTACATTCATGTTCTAGGGCTGACTTGCTGCACTCTATAGACTGAGCAATCCACTCCAGCCCACTGTGGGTCATGTGGACAAAATGTTTTGCAGGCCTCCTCAAATTTATCGCTTTTATCTGCAGTTAGGGAGGAGAGAGTAGATGACCCTCATCATGAAGATGATGTGTTTCAAGGGATGATGAGATGGGACAGTCCTTGGAAATGCAGTAAGGTTTGTAGAAATACTAATTATGATTATTTTTATCTTAATAAAAAGCCTCCCCACTGTACATTGTGTCACCTCCATGATATTTCATCCAGGAGAAGAGGAAGAAAATACTGAATCCCCCTCCTCCCTTCTCTTGACTTCTGACTCTAATCTGTTATATCATAGTGTGAATATGTAATTATTCTGTTACACTGTGCTGGCATTGTGTGCTGTGCTGTAGGTGTTTTCCAGGGTCCTCAGAGTGCAGATGTCTCCCGTGTAGACATCTTTACTTGCTGGGTGTCTCTCTGGATCTCTGAATACTGCCCTTCTTTCACAGGTTTAACAATGTTCATTCCATTTGTTGCAGCAGATTACCCCTGGAAACTGTGAGGCACACACGGGTAATGAATGCTGCTTGGTCAGCTTGCTTTCTGAAAAGCGTGCTGCCTGAGTTTCTCCTAGATGCCACAATCAGTAGAGAAGCCCTCTCTGTTTTCTGTGGTTTCAGCTACCTATAGTGAACTGCACTCCCCAAAAGTATAAAATGAGAAATTCTACAAACAACAACAACAACAAAAAACAAAACAGTTCATGGGGTTGAAATATTAGCATATTTTATTCTAGTTTATTGTCATCATTATTATTTACTTCTTACTGTGCATAATTTAGAAATTAAAGTTTACTAAATAGATTTCTGTGTAGAGGGCACTGCACTATACACAGAGTTCGGGAGAGATATGATTCCAGGCAACCCACTCTGGCTCTTGAAACCAGTATGTGTAGACTTTCTTAGTAAGCCAATCCCCAGGCAATGAACTACTGAGCCAAATTCTGGAACACAGCTCAAATACTGGCATGAAAATTCAGGGCCAGACTGGAGCAACTGATTGGAGTACAATATACCCTTTTAATGGACACTTGAGGTTAATGTGATTTTCCAAGAGTAATTTTAAAAGCAGTCACTGCCTGGGGCTACTAACACACCTAAATGTTTTAACAAGAGTCATGGAGTTTTAGATATTGTACTAAGTTCTGAGTATTGGTTAGAAAGAGTGGTGCTTCAATGCCAGGCAAGGACCACCTTCTTGCCAGTGTTTCTACATACTGAGTCTTGCATTCCTCAGGCCACATAGTTTGATGTTCCCAGGAAAGAGCACAGGTGTGATACACAGTAAAGGAGATCCACGAAGCAGTAAGGTAACAGAGTCGAGTGTATCTCCCTACCTCTTTCAAGACGGGAAGGACAGAAGTGTAAAGCTTGAATTTAGGATTCTTAGCTTTTGTGTTCAAGACCAGTTTCTGGTAGTCTGTGGTTTCTCTGGTCTTCCCAACCCAGACCCTGAGAGGTCTTTATGAGCATGTGTGGACAGACCAGGCACCTGGCACCAAAAGCTTCCTTTGGGACCTGGGAGGAGTCAAAAGTGCAGGGCAGCCCAGTCTCTACATGATGGCCATGGCCAAGAGGTCTGCCTGAGCCCCAGAACTGAGGGTTCTAGGATCCTGGATGTGTAAGCTTGGGACTAAAAGAAAAGTGATAGTGTGGATTGTGTGCAGACTCTCACCTTGCCTTGGAGGAAGTAACATGCCTCCCAGACCCAAGCACGGTCCTCTCAGTGTTGCCAGGCTCTCAGTGACAGTCATGTTTCCAAGACATTCTTTTGTGTAACCAAAGGATGTTTTTATTTAGGGCATTTAAAAATCTGCATCAGTATGTGCCATTTGCATTCCTAATCTATTTTATAGTCCTAAATAAAAATCTGAAAGCCACTCTTTCTACCAAATGGAAACCTGCTTTGGAGATAGGCTAGTTGCCAGATGGAAAGACCAGTTGCACTTGTACTTGTTTGGCTTTTTTCCTTATTGTAATACTGAAAATTGTGAACTTAGTATCATTCCTCTGTCATCCTACTTCAAAACAAAAGGGCACAAGTGTTGACTTCATAAACAACTGTGCTGTACTGGCCCACGGGGGTCATGGTCCCCTCCGAGGCTGCCCCAGAATTGGGCTGCTGAGCTACGAGGCTGCCTCTCTTGAGAACCTTGCCCTTAAGGGCTCCATTGTCACCTCAGAAACATGACTTCTAGAACTTACTGTGAAGAAAAAACAAAGCAACAAAAGCATAGTCCACAGGGAAGGCAACATGGCCATGCATCAAAGCATTAAACACTGAGATCAAGCAGGTGTGAGTGGCAAATTCTAGCTCACCCAGGCTATCACTCAGTGACATGGGCGTGTGGCACAGCACAGCGTTCTGAGTGTGTAAGGGCTGAACAGAGTCCATCTTGTATGTAAAAGCTCCTGGCGCAGTGCCAAAGTGTTCAACAAACACCTATTGTCTTTCCCTTCCAGGTCTCTCAGCTGTATTCGCCTCAGCTTTCTTAATCACCGTGTAGACAGAGACTCATAAATGAGGCTGGAGGTGGCTTTCTTTTATTCAGTGATCATACAACTCAGTGTTAGGAGAGAGCACCAAGTTTCACGTGCACAAACATCTCCTTAGAGAGAAAGGAATTTTGGAAGCTTATCATAGGATGTACTTCTGATGAACAAAGAGCCCTTTTGATATGAAATTGAGCTTCGAGACTTCAGTGCATTCTTAGGTTTTAGCTGCACTTCTAGTTAACCCCATTCTTAATGAGTACAGCTTCTTTTTAGAAATCATTTTTCCTCACTAAATCACTTCCAGTCATATTGAAATTATTGCAAAATAAAGAATCTTTTCTTTCAGCAAGCCACAATTCAGATTCCAACACAGGGCTTGCAAAGGGCTTCTGAGAACTCTCAGGCAGCTGCTCTTTTTCTTCCAGCCTCAGGGCAGGCCTTCCCTGATCCCCCAGGTCCTGGGCAGGTACCCGGAGGCTGGTGACAGGCTGCTCTGCTGTTTCAAGCTGTTTTCTTGTGCTGCTGCAAGATATCAGTTCCTCTGTCCTTAAGTCTAACTGCTGGTTAAGAAAGGAAAAGAAATAGTCTTTTACACTTTGTACTATTGCAATATTCTGTGTGTCTGTCTTGTCTCTCAGTCTCTGTCTCCCTTCACCCCATGTGTATGGCTATATGTCTTTATGTCTGTGTCTGCTAAAGCAACGTAAGGGAAAATCCAGTGCTGGGGAGACAGCTCATCCACCAACTCTTCTGTCTTTCAAGAATGGTACACTAAGCTCAACTTTCAGAACCTATTTTTTTTAAAGCTAAGTACCGTGGCACACTTGTAGTCCTAGTCCTAGGGGATCCCTTAGGACCCCTTGGGGTCACTGACCGGTCTAGGCTGGCCTACTTCATGAGTTACAAGCCAGTGAGAGCCCCAGTCTCAAAAACTAAATTTAGGTCTGAGCCAGCAAGAAAGCACGGAGTGCTCCTGTCCCCATCTTTGATGACCTGAGTTTGATTCCTAGAACCAACATGACAGAAGGAGGAAACAGATACCCACGAGTCATCTTCTGACCTCCATATGGCTATGCACAGGTGCATGTGTGTATGCAAACAGAGATGCACACACACACACACACACACACACACACAACTAATTCAAAATATAAAAAAACAACAAGCAAAACAAAATAGCCTGATAGCACTTAAAGAAGGAGAGTTGAAATTATCTTCTGATCTACACAAAAACCTGTGCATACATATGCACACACATGAATTATACACACCAACCTAACTGTGCAATCAGAAATCAGATCAGATCTGATACACATAAGTGTAAGGCCCTCCACAGCCTTTATGTATCTTAGGTGCTGTTACTTCTCAACCAAAGGAAGGAAATCCACGCAGGGCTGCTCATTGCAAGACCTGCCAGTGTTCCATTTAAAGGAGGCTGTGCAGGGACATGCAAATTCCTGCTGGGTTTACAGTAACTCACAGGAGCTTCTAATTGAGAAATACTCCCAGTTGAGTACTACTTCAGAATCTCTGAGGAAAACCTCAGCAGAGGTCTTGAACGCACTAAGGTTATGTTTATATTACAAAGGTTCCTACAACTGTGGAAAGTCAAGCATGAGAATAAAGTTTCTGTATTTCGTTTTGTTTTTAAAATTTACTTTTTTTTATGATATTTATGCCTCTACCTCCTTTCCACTGACCACCCCTCCCCCACCATAGGTAGGAAAGAGAAGAAGAGAAGGTTAGTGGGAAGAGGAAGCAAAGACCTCTTTACTGTACCAGTCTCCTTTATGAAGCGCTTCAGCAATTTCTTTCAGTGTTCTAGCTGGAGTTTCTGTATTCTTAACTCAGGGTGAGTCTCAAGGACTACTGCCAAGATAGCATCAGTGCCAGAATTAACCTCAGGGACTCATCTACAGATTCCAGGCTACATTTCCAACTCTATTCTGCTGCACTTTAAAGGTGAATGCTGGAAACAAGAGATATTACTTTATGTTATTTTTTTTTGTCTGAAAAAAAACATAAGAAGCTGCTGAAAAGTTTCTCATTTACTAACGAGAAACCTGAGGGTCCCATGTGGTGTGACTTGGCCCAGCTTACAGATGTGCCTGTATGTGTGCCATTCTACTGTTGGTGTGTTCCTTCTCTTCCAGTGAATATTTGTTCATCTCCTTCAACACTTGCTCTTCCTCTACTCCAGTCTCTGCATTACCTGTCAGTGCAATTCCCCTCCCCCATTCACCAGCACAAGAGAAATACCTTGAATCCAACTCCACCTTCCTTGCTTCCAATCCTGTCTGTGTGACCTTTTCCTTGACTTCCTCCTCTCTTTCCAGTGTCCGCCCACTGTAAAGTGATCTTCTCGTGACCACTGTGTGCCTGTGGGTCACTGCTTTCTGCTTCTGTGGCTACAGGACAACAATTGCTGTTGACTCAGCCTCTGCCTTGCCTTACCACTCAAGGCTTCTATCAAGGGTGAGAATGCAACCCAACTTCTGAATCGCTGGCACATTTCTTAGCTTTCATTCTGCTCAGTAGCTCTGCAGTGGGCAGACAATTGACTTTTGCTGGAACTCTTCTTGCCACCGTTGATTCTGTCCATGGGATTTCTTGGTTCTCCTTTTAACCTCTGTTTCCTGTGCAAATTGCCATCTTTACACATCCATTCCACCATAGGTCTTTCCTTGTCCTTCCTTGAAAATCTGCTCCACCAGAGCCTCAACAGCCCCAGACATGAGCAGAATGTCTGTCCCACAACCAGTATCCCCTTGGAGGTCAGAGCATCACCAACCAATGAACTATCAGAAACCATTTAGATGATCTCTCTGCCCAGCTCATTAATACTGTCTGTGAAATCAATATTATCATATATCAATTTAGTTTAGCACTGCTGTGTACTAAGATCTAGTGCAGTCTCTTTAATTTCTTGCTGTATGCCTCCATGTATTAAAACTCTCAAATGGAACTTAACCTTATTTCTCTGAAGCCAACTTCTTTCCTCGCACTCAAATTTTTGCCATCAACCATAGTCATTTTCATGTATAGGCTTAAGATCATAGTGTCATCAAAGGCCTATTTTTTCTTCATTACTAGAACATAATTTCTAAGGCAGTTTTATTTCAAATCAAAACTGCATGGGAAATACAGAATGTCCCTGCATGCTTTCCCCTTCAGCACACTCTTCTTGAGTTTTCTCCCCACAGGTCCCCATCAATATTAAACAACAGTGAGTGTATTCTCTAGTTGGCAAACCTACCCTGGCATGCCATTACCAATGAAGTCCATAATTTTCCTTAGAATTTGTTGTTGGTCCTTTGCATTCTAAGTTTTCTGACAAATGGATGATGACATGTGTCTGTCACTGTTGTATCACTGTACTTTCATGCCCCTAAGACCTTGTTTTTCTGCTTTCATTCTGCTTTTCTATTCATTCTATTCTTCTCTGACTCTTTTTAATCTTGTCATAATTTACTCTTTTCAGAATAGTTAAACACCTGGAATCATGACATATACTTGTCAAGAAAATAATTTCAGCCATTCATGGCTGACATGTTTCTGTTCTATGGAGTCTTGGTAGGTAAAAAAAACAAACAAACAACCAAACAACAACAACAAAAAAAAACACCACATTTCTTTTGACAACATTAAATAAATTAAATGGCACTATGATTGTAAATGGAAAACACTCAAGAGGGAGACTTATCACTTTGATTCCAAAATCCATTTACTTGGCTCTTTCCTGAATCTGTCTTCCTAAGATTCTTGTATAAAGCTACCCTAGATTAAAGGCACTGATTTTCACAGTTTAACTTGGTCATTTTATTATAAATATACATTATTTTTATTTAACTAAAAATCTAATTACATAATTTCTCTTCCTTTCTCTCTTCCCTAAAGTATCATCATCATGCTTAAGAGTCTTTGACCCAAAGACTAGATTTAGGAGAATACCAACAATCAGATCTTTATTTTAAGAGAATTTTTATGAGAGAATTCCAAAACCAAATAGAGTGTTTTAAATGATTCTAGGTTCTAAAGATTTTATTTATAATGATTGAAATGATAAATATCCAAATCGAAGTTTCTAGAAAAGCTACTTGCTCTTGCCCATTTTTCTACTTTTCTCCAAACTTGTGTAGCCCAGAATTTTGTAGCCTTGCACCTTCTATGTTGTCAAGGATGACTCTGAACTGATGAGTGCTGGGATTACAGGTGTGCATTGCCACACCAGCTTATGCAGTGTTGGGGGTCAAACCCAGGACTTGCTGCAGGTTAGAGGGACATTCTACTGAGATATTTTCAAACATGTCTTAGTTCAGATAAATGGTTCTTAGAGGCCTATAGTGACAGCTTGACTGAGCTGTTTAAAGGATTAGAAATGTGTGCTGAACTTTCATTATCATTTCTATTGCATCTCCTGTCCTCCGCTGCCAGACTGAAGCATGTGTTTAAGGACTAAACTGAGATTTAAATATCCACAGTCTGGAAGTGCTTATGAAAACCTCCCAAAATTTTCAAGTGTGCTTTGAGCAAATGACGTGCATGCATCTTTAATGCTAAACACTTCGAGAAGATTTCTGAACAATGGCTATATGAGTTATCAGTGGTTCCAGAAGTCAGGTTGTTTCTTTGTTTCTCTAACAGAACCTACCAAACTTCTAGGGAAGGCCTCTTTACGACATGAAGACAATGGTTTCACATTTTATGGTTGATTTCTAACTTTGGCTTGTCGATCAAGGTTAGCCCATTGAACACCAGTCACAAATTCACCTGCTCGGCAAACATCACTCTCTTAATTTCTCTTCTTTTGTGTTTATACACATTTTTGTATGCTTCCTCACATGTAAGGATGGATGTGCATGTGTGTACATGTGAAGGTCAGAGGTCCATGTTAGGTGTCTTCCTCAATAACTGTTCACTGTATGTTTTGAGATAAGTTTTCTCAGTAACCCTAGAGCTCATGAACATGGTTAACCTGGCTGGTTGGTAAACCCCAGGGATTTTGCACTCCACAGGAAAGACACTTTTTATGTGGGTTCTAGATATCTAGAACTCTAGTCCTTACTTGATCATACCCTGAATTTGAACCCTTGCTTGATCATATCCCCTGTCTATTTTTTATAGTCACTGTTTCTCTAGAGTGTCAGTTATTTAGCTTACTAATCCACACAGTGCTCTTTTCTCATTTCTTCTCACTGAAGATTTTTCTTTTGTAGTTTTATTTCATCTTTTTTTTTGAACACTTTTACGTACCTAGTATCACAATTGTCAAGACAACCCTGAAAGTAAAGGAGGCTCAGAGAGCCAAGAGAAAAGGAAACGGGCCCAAGGTGACTGACCCACCAACTTCCCACAGGAACATTCACCGCAAACCACTCCAAAGCACAAATACTCCCGGAACAAAGGACAAAGACGGGAACAGCCACTCGGCATGCACCCGCGTGGACACTTCCAGGGGAAATGCCCGTTTTATTTCATCTTATTGGTCCATGACAAAAAAGCATAAGTTTTATAGTTTTTTAAAACCTTGTGATAGGGTTTCCTGCTCTATTATTTGTAGCATACTTTGATGGATATTTGTCCACTGGGAATATTTAAAGATGTTTCCTCTTCGCTCTTTTCCCTTCCCCAGTGGGTGTGGGCCTCATTTGGATAATATGCAGGCAGGTAGGATGAGCTCTACATCCTGATGCAAAGCACAGATCCTGTTATGTGAACAGGGCACCAGGTTAAGAGGAGAGCAGATTCAGAGTCCAGCTTACTCTCTGCCAGAAGACCAGGATGGTTTGGGTCACCAGATTTTCCCAGAAGCACCTTCCAGAGAGTATGAATGACTTCAGGAAATACTGCTCCTGTGGATGGCATGTTTGTAGTGTCTCTTCCTATTGCCCTATAACATCTGAATGTGGTAGACTCTCTTTATCTTCCAAAGCAGGGACATAGGGTTTCAAAGGTAAACCAGATGTCTAGGCCCTATGGATGGCCACACCCTTCCCATCTCCTCCTCGCACCCAGGGACAGGCAGGCTAAAGCCAGAGCACATGGACATCTTTCATGATGTGTTTTTTTCAGAAGATCTTCATGATGGAAACTCTTTCATTCGGTGCCTCTGTTGAGTAACCAATGTGTAGGGTAAGAGCTGGTTAGACAGACAGAGTCTTTCACATTGAAGGAGAAGGGGACACTGTTGTTCAGCATGTCAAAGACCCCAGACTTTGTCAGGCTGACTAGTGTCTAAAATGCTGGGAACATGCTTTCATTAGGGCTGTTACAACCAAGGAAGAGAAGCCTCAGTCTAGAACACAGCTTAAAATCTCCATCTGGTTGTCAGAGCTCAGGGAACCTGAACAAAGTTTGCTCAAGGACAGGTTTTTTTTTTGTTGTTGTTTTTGTTTTTCTGTCAGGACATCAAATAGTAAGAGCCATACCTGACCCCTCTCCAATGTGGCTGTGCACTCCAATGAAGTAGCATGTCTGCTGACAAATGCCCCTGAGTGGCACCAGAAGCCTGGGGTCAGAGGTCACAAAGGAAGAAGCATGGTTATGAAATCTGCACATGGCTGCTGGGACCTTTTGTTCCTATGACTATCAAAGCTGAGGTATGGAGAATTCCTTGCTGCAAACTGGAACTAAACATAAGGATTGAACAAGAGCATCTGAAAACATTACAGACAATTCACTTCAGAGGCAGCTTCCCTTCCCATATGCTTCAGCTATTAGGTCCATATGCCTGTCTCCTCATCTCTGGCCCTGGTGCACAGGCTTGTCCTCTTGCCTCAGGGTGAAGCCAACTCCAAGAAATCAGGTTGTCCATAATGCCTCTTGGTGCCCTTCTATTTCTTCCGTCCTGTCCCTAGTGTTCCTTTGTCCCTCCTGCCTCTCTGTTCCAGGTCCCTGGAATCAATATTCTGAACATGAAAGAAGTATGTAGGATACAAATTATTTTGTGGTGCCTTGCCAGACTAACAGGGGAAGCTCTGAGGCTGCAGCTGATCTGTGTAGCTCATTCACTCACTGCTCTCCACAACCAATGGACAGGAGACCCAGAGCTGTGACTCCCGTTCTCCTAGCTGAGCAGACGGTTGTGCCAGCAACATTGACAATGACAGTCATAATGACAACAAGTAAGATTTGGAAAGTGTGTAAAGAAGACAGTGGTGACAACTTTCAGAAATAAAGCATGATGGGAAAAGACTATTTTGCACATGCAAAAATGGCCGTGAGAACTGTCAGAGGTCACCAGATTTCGGACTGAGGTATGTGATCCCTTCATAGAATGTTTGTTCAGCAAGTGGGTCAGATACCAGTTTTTGGAAAGCCCCCAGTGCTTCGAGCTTCTATTGTTTTCTTTTTTTCTTGGTGTTTCTCCCTTTCTCCTCCCCCTGAAACATTCCTCTTAGAGAAAGAACATATGTGCGTCTTTAGCGAGTTGCTTAGGAATGTAGAGAGTGACAAGAGAAAACAAAATTCCTTAAAAATGTTGCATAAATGGCTTCCTGGCTACAAAAAGCTGGGAGCAAACAGTGTCTGTGGCTGCCTTTGCCAGGTGTAGCTCCTTCACCAATCTGAGAATAATTCAGTGGTCAAGCACATTTGAAAGGCCTGACAATGAACAAGCACTCTGAGTGAGCCAGTGGCATCTTCTCCAAGCACTTTTTGAATACCCACACGGTGGATGAGCGAAATGCGACTCAGAGACCAAGACCCAGGAAATACTGGGGGAAAGTGCATTCTTCACAAAGGGTGACACTTTCCTAAAGAATATTGCTGAAGATGCTGTTCTAGCATCCCAGTTGTTGAATGTGTTTAGCCCTCTCTCAGTCACTTTTTGTGTGTATTTATTGCCATGCAGTGAACTAAATTCTCCTCTCTCACCTCACCTTCCCATAGATGTGATATTTATGCATGAGAAGTCTTTGCAGGTGCTGTAGAACTCCCACAATTTACTAAGTTTTAGAGTAATGACAATTAGGCATTAGCACCTGCCTTTACTTATTTATTCACTCAGCATTTATTGTGCACTTACTGTGTACAATGAAGATGGCCACTAGACACTAGACACAGGCCCAGACAGAATTAAAAATTTTCTAGCAGACATAGAAAAAAGAATTTGGTGAAATTAACTAATTTGGTGAAATTTACCTGATTAGCATATATAAAATCATATATTGGTGTGTTATTAACAATAAATGTTACTGAAATACTTTGTGCCATCTTTAATGTCCAGTCTATTCTATAGCTTCAGAGTGAGCCAGTTCACTTTCTGCATTTCAAGTCCTTGACATCTTCAGAGAGCTAAAGGGTCTCAGAACAGACAGCATGTCTGTATACTCACAGAACAATAAAAGCAAATGGCCTCCCCCAAGGTTTCTGCCTTTTTGCTTACTTTTGTCACCCATCCAGAATGTTAAGATGCTTTCTCCATGCATTCTGGCACTGGTTTTAGATGCACTCAATCCCAGCTGCTGGAACTGTGGTGAAATAATTAGGGGATGCTCATCTGAAGAAATGCTTCCTATACTGTGGCAGATATGTCTTGTAATGGAAAGAAGCAATTGCAGAAATGTAAGGAAAATTCTAGAGAAAGAGAAAACTAAAACCCAGACAGGAGGGGATGCACTGACTGAGATGTTGGTTTGGTCCTGCCCATGGTGGAGCATGGCGTCCACAGGCTCAAACTTGGGTCTTTTTAAGGCTCAGGACAGGAGCTGGAGCTGGAATCTGCATCAGCAATGGGACCACAGAATGGTATTCCCACTGAAAAACACGAACTCTGGACAGTAGTCTGTCCTAGAGGACGAAGGGTGAGGCTGACAGTTGTAGCTTGGTCTCTGAGAGGAGAAAACAAAAGCTTACAATTTAAGTACATGGTCTCTCCCTACTTATGCTTGGGTGTCAAATTTAAGAATGTGTGTTAGAAATTCAAGTAAAGAGTCAAGTGCACCTGTTTCCAGACCCCACAGAAAGCAGGGCCAGAAATAAAACATGGAGACAGATTGCTACCTCAGGCACATGGGAGTTTCACTGGTTACAAGTCCCCAGATGTTAATCTCATGGTCCTTAATTACAAAACAAATGAGAAACCTGCATACTGGGTTGGAATTAGCTGACAGAGCATATAACAGGACCAGACTGCCTCAAGAAACTCTGGTAAGAGAAAGAGAGCCAATAAAATACATAGCCTTTAAATAATGTCATTTAAGGAATTGGGAAAAACTCTTGTAAAAAAACAAAGAACAAAGGAGAAAACCAAACAAACAAAAACCAGAGACTGAAAAATTAGTGGGCAAATAGCACTTAAAATGTTGAATACAGTCATTCATCCAAAGGAGAAAAGATTCTAAATATGATCAACCAACTTAAATAGCGACTTCGATCCAATGTGAAGATTCATGAACTGGGAGAAAATGGCCTACAGTTCCACAACTAGGTGAACCATCATTTAGGGGTCATGGAAACATTTCTTTTTTTCTGGCAAAGATTTTTTTCAGTGTTCTGAATAAGAGACAATTTGTTAATTTTTTAAAATAAGCATCAGTTATTTAAAAATTTTAAGTGCAATTGGCCTGGTGGTATAGCTTGGTCAAATATAAAGGCTAAAACTTTAAGTGAAATAAAAAATAAAATACTTTTTCAAATTTTAGAACCCAGAGAAAGAGGAGGGAAAAGGAGCTATTACTGAATGATACCTTCCACATGATAATTTTCCTGTGTGTCTTAGGACAGGGCCTTGATAGGGCTTTAGGCTAGGAAGCTGCAGTCATCTCTCTAGCAGCTGGCCAGCTTTGAGAATGAAGCCACTAGACAACAAGGAAAAAATTCGTCCCAGGACAGTGTTGAATGCTATCATGGTCATGGTCGGGCTTCTCTGACTCTGAAGTGACTGGGTTACCTTCTCAGCTCCAGGTCCAGAGAATCTGACACCCTTTTAGAGCTTCCGTAGGAACACAAGTGCATGTATACAAGGCAAAATACTTAAAGTAAATCTAAAAAAAAAAACCAAAAAACACCCAACAGCAACAAGGTGGATATCTCCTGAGCAGGGACATCTGAGGTTGAATTTTAGTCACCACGTACACAGACAAATAGAATAATGCACATCTGCAAACATATGCCTACAAAATGCACATGCATGTGCACACACAGAGTTCTGGACCAGCTTTGCTCTGTTAAGGTGCAGATTTAATGCAGAGTAAATCTGGTAGGAAATTAAAGCTAGATGGTGATGCTCCAGAGCTGAGCAAACCATGCTGCTGGGGGATCACTTTGGGTGTTGTGTGCAAGGTACTGGGACAAGCTGCAACTAAAAACCCCCTGTGCAGAATTAATCGTATTATATGTAGAGCACTAAACAACAGACCCATTTGGATATACTAATGTCAGGAGGGAACAAAGACTGGTGGGCTTATGTTTGACATTCATCAAGAGGCAGTGACTGAAATTAGTTAGAATCCCTGATCTCCATTATATGTGTGACCACAAGAGATGCCCCATCACTTACCCAGCTCTTTCCTAGGCTCCTTCTGTAGGACGACGGGGCATGTTTCCAAACAGTTGGTTTAGTTTTAGTCATCTAATAGGGGACTGGATTTTGCCAACACCTTGAGAGCTTGAGAGAGAGATAGACAGAGACAGAGAGAGACAGACACACACAGAGAGGCAGACACACAGAGAGAAACAGAGACAGAGAGAGAGAAGCCTGTTCCCTCCTGAAAAGTTCTGGAAGCCTGCCATAACTGTTATAGACAGTGCCCTTAGGAAATTCCAGCTTTATGGTCCATTAGGCAAATGGAGTATAAATTTTACTGTCAGTTGGGAATGTTGGAGTAAAAAGAAAAACAAAATAGGTGAGGGGTACTGGTACAGCTCTGCTCTCTCAGCTGCTTTGGTTATATGAAGCCTGGAAGGCTTTAACTTATTTCCCAGTACCAGCTGTTGCTTGCTTGATGTTCTAAATGCTAGTCTCAGTATAAGGAATACAGTAATTTTTTTTCTTAATTTTAACACACTTATACAATCCTCAAGGGTAATTTTGACATTTTGTTTATTCATGCTTTCCAATAGTAAAAACAATATCATTTTCAATTAAAACCTGTCGGCAAACTCCAAGTTCTAAGAGGCAACAGACTGGTTAGGGGGCTTTCTTTGACACAGTGATGTTAATTTCAGAAATATCTAGAAATGAGCAATCACAAATATCCAGCCACACCAGCATGACTGAGTAAATGCTTGCTGCTCAAGCAAGATGATCGGAGTTTGATCTCCAGCGTCCCTGGAAAAAGCAGGATGTGGCAGCACGTAACCATGCTGCTGGCGAGGTAGACACAGGTGGTTCTGGAGCAGGCTGGTCAGCCATTGTTTCCCGTCAGAGTTCCAGATTCAGTGAAAGATTCTGTCTCAGAAAATAAGGTAGACCATAATAGAGGAAGACATGTGATATCAGACTCTAGTCTCTGCATGCATGTGCACACACATGTAAGCCCTTGTGGATATGTACACACACATACCCTCCACATACAACTATGCAGCACTCATTAACGATTACTTCCTTTCTCAGGCTCAGGAAGCAGATGATTCTAAGAATGGATGACCTCAATGTTTTCCACAGCTCTTCCTGCAAGGACACATGACCTACCTGAATTTTAATGGAGAAGCCGACTATATATGATATGTGAGCACATTGATATTCTATGTGATGAAAAATTATGTAGAAACCACAGAAAGCATGTATCTCTTTTTTTAAAAGCAAACATTTCACCTGGATTGCATGCTAGTTACTGAATATGCCATTTCACTGATTGTTTTTAACAGAAAATGGGCTCTGTCACATGCCATTCCATGCAATTTCCAGATGACCTTCTCTACTGAGATGGTTGATAATTTTGTTATGCACCATGAGGAGGGCTACATCGTTAAACCAGGCATTCTTTGTACCACTTAAATTTAAGCCTACTAGATCTTTGGTCAAACAAATTTCTTGCACACCACCTCCAACCCTGGTTAAATTTTTAGTATAGTTAAATCAGATTTAAATCAATTGGCACTTAATGCATGGGTATACGAAGCAATAAGGAATATGGTGTTTTTTACTAATGTGTTCATGTATAAGGAGTTGACAATGACTCTCCTTACTATTATCATTGATTTAAGAGAAGCTGGATAGTACAACTTAAGATCAGGGATGGAGATACCTCCAGAAGATCTTTTATTGTAGAGGATTGTTTTAGCAATTCTGGGTTTCTTGTTATTCCATATGAAGTTGAGAATTTTCCTTTCCAGGTCTGTAAAGAATTGTGTTGGTAATTTGATGGGCATTGCATTGAATCTGTAGATTGCTTTTGGTAAGATGGCCATTTTTACTATGTTAATCCTACCAAGCCATGAGCATGGGAGATCTTTCCATCTTCTCATATCTTCTTCTAATTCTTTCTTCAGAGATTTGAAATTTTTTTCATACAAGTCTTTGACTTCTTTGGTTAGGGTTACTCCGAGGTACCTTATGTCATTTGTGGCTATTGTGAAGGGTGTTGTTTCCTTAATTTCTTTCTCAGCCCTTTTGTCTTTTGTATACAGGAGGGCTACTGATTTTTTTGAGTTAATTTTGTATCCTGCCACTTTGCTGAAGGTGTTTATCAGCTGTAGGAGTTCCCTGGTAGAGTTTTTGGGGTCACTCACGTATACTATCATAACATCTGCAAATAGTGATAATTTGACTTCTTCCTTTCCAATTTGTATCCCCTTGATCTCCTTCAACTGTCTTATTGCTCTAGCAAGGACTTCCAGCACTATGTTGAAGAGATATGGAGAGAGTGGGCAGCCTTGTCTTGTCCCTGATTTCAGTGGGATTGCTTTAAGTTTCTCTCCATTCAGTTTGATGTTGGCTATAACGCTTCCTCAAGATCCAGCCATACCACTACTGGGCATATATCCAAAAGAGGCTCAGGTACACAAAAAGGACATTTGCTCAACCATGTTTGTAGCAGCTTTATTTGTAATAGCCAGAAGCTGGAAACAACCCAGATGCCCCTCAACTGAAGAATGGATGCAGAAATTGTGGTACATCTACACAATGGAATATTACTCAGCAATGAAAAATAAGGAAATCATGAAATTTGCAGGTAAATGGTGGGATCTTGAAAGGATCATCCTGAGTGAGTTGTCCCAGAAGCAAAAAGACACACATGGTATATACTCACTCATATAGACATACAACATAGGACAAACCCACTAAAACCTGTGCATCTAAAGAAACTAAGCAAGAGAGAGGACCCTAACTAAAACGTCCAATCCCCATCCAAAAAGGCAAAGAGGATGGACATCAGAAGAAGAAGAAAACAGGAAATAACCTAGGAACCTACCACAGAGGGCCTCTGAAAGCCTCTGCCCTTCAGACTATCAAAGCAGATGCTGAGCCGGATGGGCAACTGTTGGGGAGGTGAACGGAATTTTAGGTAAGAACTGGGAAATAGTAAGAGCTGGAGAGGACAGGGTCTCCACAAGGAGAGCAACAGAACAAGAAAATTTGAACATAGGGAACTTCCCAGAGACTCATACTCCAACCAAGGACTATTCATGGAGATAACCTAGAACCCCTGCACAGATGTAGCCCAGGGCAGTTCAGAGTCCAATTGGGTTACATAGTAATGTGTGAAGAGGGACTGCCTCTGACATAATCTGATTGGCCTGCTCTTTGATCACCTCCCTCTGGGGGGGGGGGGAGCAGCCTTACCAGGCCACAGTAGAGGACAATGCAGCCACTTTTGATGTGAACTGACAGACTAAGATCAGAAAGGAGAGGAGAACCTCCCCTATTAGTGGACTTGGGGAGTGGCATGCAAGCAGAAGGAGGAGGGAGGGTGGGATTGGGAGGAGAGGAGGGAGGGGCTTATGGGGGGATGCAGAATGAATAAAGTGTAATTGATGAAAAATTTAAAAAAAAAGAGAAGCTGGATAACTTTATAAAATGATTAACCCTGATGATACTTGAAATCATTGGTTATGCCAACAAAACACAATTTCTTTATAAATTATGACAGCAAATGTCCAGAAGAATGGAAGCAAGTTCTTAAATAGATAGCAGTAGCAGAGGTTTATTGTACCATTGTTCATAGTGTCCAAGACATAAAATTAACCAAGTATTCATCTTTGGATGATGGGTAACCAAATTCATCATATACATAGGAAGGAATATTATATGATAAATGATCTAGTCTTACAAAGGAAGGAAATACTGCTACATCATTGCAGAACAGATGAAACCTGACATTATACTGGGTGACGGTATCTAGTCACAAGATAAACATCGTATACAAAATAGTTAAATGGCAGAAACAAAAAGTAGAATGGTAGAGTAGTATTCGGGTCTGGGGGTGGAGGAAGGATGGGCTGCTGTTCAATCAGGATAGAGTTTCAGTTTTGCTAAGTGAAGAATGAAAGCTCAGATGGAGACATTTAATACAAATTTCTCAGGAGCTCTGCCTCCAAGGAGTGGAGGAAGTGATATTTGTGAGGTTACAGATTCTCTTGGTGTGAGGCAGCCTGTGACAGGCTCTATATCAAAGCTCCTTTCTGCTGCTCACCTTCACAAACACCAATGTCATGAGCAGAGGAATCCTCATACAGCCTGAGAAAAAGGTTACAGAATGCTTAGTGGAGGCCTGAGGGAAAGGACGCAAGTGAGCAATGCACTTAAGAGCACTGGAAGAAAACATGCATGTTCCCAAATGCTGAAGTGGTAAATGAATATGAATTACTAATATTAATCAAATATTACTAATGTTTTGACAGGCATATTAGTTATAAGAACACAGCACCGTGAGGCAGAGACCCTCATTAATTACTCTGCCTACCTGCAGTGATGCCTTTTGCCCATTCAGCTCCTTTACAAGCCTGGGAGGCACAGTCCACATGACACTCATCATGATGCATAGGTAATGTCTGGTGGTGTAAATACAAGCTTAGAGTCAAGAAATAAAGACTGTAAAACATTAAGAGTAAACTGATATCTTTGGTAACTGGGGAACAATTTTCCAAGATGTTTTCATGGTCTCATTTTTCCATTTAATAAAATGTCCTTTAGTACTTGCTGCAGTGCAAGCCATTATGTCAATCATTGAGGCCATGCCTGGAGGATAAGGAAATTTAAAGAAGAGAGCACCATTGGAAGTCCAAGGAAGAGCTGTAGTTTTGAGGCTCTGTTTGAATAACATTCAGAATAATCAGGGGCAGTTGGTGGTGGTAGAAGGAATGAGGAACTGAGGGGTAGAATAACATGGCAGCATAGCTTCTGGGGCTCAGAGAGTCTTAAATCTGTACAAGTACATGCAGGAAGTGTATGTGGAGGCTTCTAAAAATATCCACAGTACAGGCATGAGGAACAAGAAAAAGTACAGCCTCCCTTTCCACCCTCGGGAGATGTAGTTTAAAGCTTGCATGCAGAGCTGTGCCTGCCCTCTCCCACTGCTGCATTCTATGGTTGATTTGGCATAAAGCAAGCACTTGCAAAATTGCCCAATGACTAAGCAAGAGATGAGGTGACCATGACAGCTGAGGAACAGATAACAGCTCTCTGAAAATACCAAACTTAGAACTTGGGTTTTATCTTCTGTATGGTGAACAAAACAAAAGTACCTTGAGAACCTTTTGGTAATGGGGCTAGCTGTATATTCAACAGATCTCTAGAGGCTTTGAACAATGCCCCCCTCATTTAGAATACTGGGCTGTATGAAGGCATATCATTGGTTGGTTAGATAGTAACTCTCTATTGTGAAGTGGTCACAAAGTTATCAGAGAAACATTGTTAACACTAGCTCAGACATTTAATGAAAAGAAAAGAAAGTATTCACAATATAGTACTCCACGACCATAGCCCAGCCCAGCCAAAGAGATGTATTTCCTAATTGTAATAAAACTTATCCTACCCTAAAACACCCTTAGTTCAAAATTGCTTTGAGTCATAGAATGCTCATTTAAAGTTTTCCACTTTTTTACATTTCATGTGCATTGGTGTTTGGCCTGTGTGAAAGTGTTGGATCCTCTGGAACAGGAGTTACAGACAGGTGTGAGCTGCACATGCGTCCCTGGGAAGAGCCGGTGCACTTGACAGCTAAGCCATCTCCAGCCACACAACTTTTTTAAAATTATTATTCTTTATTTGACTACTAGGTTTCTTGGCTTTTGACTTGGGGCTTACTAAAGATCATCTCTCATTATTTTTTATACTATTCCTTGTCAGAGCATAAGCAGTGATATTTAGAGTGGTTGACTCTGTGAGAGAATATAGACTGGTTGCTGTCCTAATTACTGGAATGAGCACTGAATTCTATTTTCTTTGGGAAAAAAAACTTTAAAATTGTTTACATGTATGTGTGTGTTTGTGTATATGTGTATGTGGATGTGTGGATGTGTGTGCATGTGCATGCATGTATGAGTGTGAGTGTGTGTGAAAAAGCATGTGTGTATGTGTGCATGTGTATGTATTTGTGTGTGTATGTGTATGCATGAATGTATATGTATGCATGTCTGTGTATGTGTCTGTTTCTATGTGTGTGTTGTGTGTGTGTATGAGCATGTGTGTATGAGCAAGTATGCTGTGTATGAGTGCATGTACATATGTGTGTGTGAGTGTATGTTTGTGTATGTACACATATGTGTGTGTATGTGTGTGAGTGCAGTGCGCTGACAGAAGTTGCTATGGGCAAGGGGTTACAGGTGAGCTGCCCATGTAGGTGCTGGGAATCAAACCTGTATCCTCTGCAAGAGCAGCAAGTGCTCTTAACTGCTGAGACGTCTCTCCAATCCCTTCTATTTCTTTTTTTAAATGTGACACTGCATTTACAAGTCTGCCTTTTTTTTTCCCCCTAAGGAAGAGCGCTTCTTCTCAGCATCCCTGTCTCTGTTAGCTTTTTCTAGATAAGATTTTTTTTTATTAATTACACTTTATTCACTTTGTGTTCCCCCGCATAAGTCCATCCCTCTCCCCTCCTGGTCCCACCCTCCCTTCTCCTTCTTCACGCATGCCCCTCCCCAAGTCCACTGATAGGGGAGGTCCTATTCTCCTTCCTTCTGATCTTAGTCTATCAGATCTCATCAGGAGTGGCTGCATTGTCATTTCAGTGGCCTGGGAAGGCTGCTCCTCCCTCAGGGGGAGGTGATCAAAGAGCAGGCCAATCAGATTATGTCAGAGGCAGTCCCTCTTCCCATTACTATGGAACCCACTTGGACACTGAACTGTCTTGTGCTACATCTGTGCAGGGGTTCTAGGTTATCTCCATGAATAGTCCTTGGTTGGAGTATGAGTCTCTGGAAAGTTCCCTGTGTTCAAATGTTCTGGTTCTGTTGCTCTCCTTGTGAGGTTCCCGTCCTCTCCAGCTCTTACTATTTCCCACTTCTTACATAAGATTCCATGCACTCTGCCCAACAGTTGGTCATAAGTCTCAGCATCTGCTTTGATAGTCTGCAGGGCAGAGCCTTTCAGAGGCCCTCTGTGGCAGGTTCCTAGTTTTCTTCTTCTGATGTCCATCCTCTTTGCCTTTCAGGATGGGGATTGAGCGTTTTAGTCAGGGTCCTCTCTCTTGATTAGTTTCTTTAGATGTAAAGATTTTAGTAGGTTTATCCTATGTTTTATGTCTATATGAGTGAGTATATACCATGTGTGTCTTTCTGCCTCTGGGACAGCTCACTCAGGATGATCCTTTCTAGGTCCCACCATTTACCTGCAAATTTCATGATTTTCCAATTTTTCATTGCTGAGTAATACTCCATTGTGTAGATGTACCACAATTTCTGCATCCATTCTTCAGTTGAGGGG
This sequence comes from Meriones unguiculatus, assembly GCF_030254825.1. Lineage (NCBI taxonomy): Eukaryota > Metazoa > Chordata > Mammalia > Rodentia > Muridae > Meriones > Meriones unguiculatus. The sequence continues at coordinate 44,552,923 of NC_083358.1, forward strand.
CATCTGGGCTGTTTCCAGATTCTGGCTATTACAAATAAAGCTGCTACAAACATGGTTGAGCAAATGTCCTTATTGTGTACTTGAGCCTCTTTTGGATAGATGCCTAGGAGTGGTATGGCTGGATCTTGAGGAAGCGCTATTCCTAGTTGTCTGAGAAAGCGCCAGATTGCTTTCCAGAGTGGTTGTACAAGTTTACATTCCCACCAGCAGTGGAGGAGGGTTCCCCTTTCTCCACAACCTCTCCAGCATGTGTTGGCACTTGAGTTTTTCATCTTGGCCATTCTCATGGGTGTAAGGTGAAATCTCAGGGTCGTTTTGATGGCTAATGACGTTGAGCATTTCTTTAAGTGTTTCTCTGCCATTCGATATTCCTCTATTGAGAATTCTCTGTTTAGCTCTGTTCCCCAGTTTTTAATTGGATTACTTGGTTTGCTGCTTTTCAGCTTCTTTAGTTCTTTATATATACTGGATATTAGTCCTCTGTCAGATAAAGGGTTGGTGAAGATTCTTTCCCAATCTGTAGGTGGTCGCTTTGTTTTGATGACGGTGTCCTTTGCTTTACAGAAGCTTTTCAGTTTCATGAGGTCCCATTTATTGGTTGTTGCTCTTAGAGCCTGTGCTGTTGGTATTCTGTTCAGGAAGTTTTCTCCTGTACCAATGAGTTCTAGGGTATTTCCCACTTTTTTTTCAAGCCGATTTAATGTGTCTGGTTTTATGTTGAGGTCTTTGACCCACTTGGACTTCAGTTTTGTGCAGGGTGACAAGTATGGATCTATTTTCATTTTTCTACATGTAGACATCCAGTTAGACCAGCACCATTTGTTGAAGATGCTATCTTTTTTCCATTGTATGGTTTTGGCGTCTTTGTCAAAGATCAGGTGTCCATAAGTGTGTGGGTTTATTTCTGGGTCCTCTGTTCGGTTCCATTGATCCACCATTCTGTTTCTATGCCAGTACCATGCAGTTTTTAAAACTGTTGCTCTATAGTACAACTTAAGATCAGGGATGGAGATACCTCCAGAAGATCTTTTATTGTAGAGGATTGTTTTAGCAACTCTGGGTTTCTTGTTATTCCATATGAAGTTGAGAATTTTCCTTTCCAGGTCTGTAAAGAATTGTGTTGGTAATTTGATGGGCATTGCATTGAATCTGTAGATTGCTTTTGGTAAGATGGCCATTTTTACTATGTTAATCCTGTCAAGCCATGAGCATGGGAGATCTTTCCATCTTCTCATATCTTCTTCTAATTCTTTCTTCAGAGACTTGAAATTTTTTTCATACAAGTCTTTGACTTCCTTGGTTAGGGTTACTCCAAGGTACTTTATGTCATTTGTAGCTATTGTGAAGGGTGTTGTTCCCTAATTTCTTTCTCAGTCCTTTTGTCTTTCATATATAGGAGGGCTACTGACTTTTTTGAGTTAATTTTGTACCCAGCCATTTTGCTGAAGGTGTTTATCAGCTGTAGGAGTTCCCTGGTAGAGTTTTTGTGGTCACTCAGGTATACTATCATATCATCCACAAGTAGTGATAACTTGACTTCTTCCTTTCCAATTTGTATCTCCTTGATCTCCTTCAACTGTCTTATTGCTCTAGAAAGGACTTCCAGAACTATGTTGAAGAGATATGGAGAGAGTGGGCTTGCAGCTGGATCTTACAGAGTCATCTCCTCAAGTGAGGCTCCTTCCTCTCTGATGACTCTAGCTTGTGTCAAGTTGACACACAAAATCAACTGTTGCAAGGAGAGATGTAAAGACAGTGAATGGAGTCTTCATCGAACTGTGTGTGTGTGCATGCACATGCACACGACTGTGTGTATGTGTCCAGAACTTAGTAAACTATATAAAGAAGTTACTGGTTGTCTAGCATTATAGCTCAGTTAGTAAAGTGATTTATGTGCAAGCATAAGCACCTGAGTTTGAATCCCCAACTCCTATGTAGAAAAGGCAGACACTGTAGGATGTGCCTGTGGTCACAGTGATGAAGAAACAGAGACTGGGGAATCTTTAGAACTAGCTGGCAGCCAGTTGGGCTGAATCAGTGAGCTGTAGGTTCAGTGAGAGACTCTACCTTAAAAAATAAGGTGAAGAATAACTGAGGAAGACACTGGACATCAACCTATGCATAAGTGCGTGCACGCGCGCACACACACACACACACACACACACACACACAGTTGCTGGTGTTTTTACCCTGTATTAATTGTATTTTTGTGTGAATGCTTGAGAGTAGATATTTGTGTATCCCTTAGTGTCTGTTCTTCGAGGTAAATGATTTATAATAAATATTTTTCTGGTAAATTACTTGAATTTTATTCCTTTTTAATGAATGTTTATCCTGTAACTCATTGTATGTTTGCACATCAGTCTTTGATGAGCTCCAGGAACGTGCACTTTCAAAAGACTAGATTCTTCATCTGGACAAGCCTCTGACTTTCTGTGCTGCAACTGAAACCTGCTGAGGAAGGCTGGTGCAAGGGAGGGTGGAACACAGGGCCAGAATCCCTGCAATGGAAAGATGGGAGGCAATTTGACACGTTCATTCAGAATTCTGTCACAACATTATAACATGTGTAAAGGCTGGCTCTGAAAGACAAACTCTTCCATGTGCTTCTAATTTTTTAGCTATAGGCAAGGGCAGTATATTAACTCTGGGGAGCACTTATGCACTTACATGTACAGAGAGAGAAAGAGAGAGAGAGAGGATCTTCACGTAAGCCCCAGAAAATCTGTACTGATCTTTGAAACCAAGTATAAGCACTTACTTTCTTACTTCTGATTGGCAGGGAGTGTTTTCTTAATTGGTGTATGGGGTTGTCTTTCAGAAATGTAGTTCAGATATAGTGAACCTGCGAGGCACCTCTTTACATCCTCTCATATATTTTTATTGAATGATGAATGTCCTTCCTTTCTCTGAGGCCCAGCAGGCATGAAACCACATTTGTTACTATCTAGCAGGACCTGTGCAACCTGTGGCATACAGGTAGTAGAAAGTGAACACAATGACTTGCCATTTGATCTGATTCATTCTTCAGCTGGCAAAGGCAAGATAAAGCAAAACAGTGGTCATGGGATCTGAGCAGCACAGATGTTTGGAAGCCGAGGAAGTCCTCAGCAGATTGGGAATCCTTCGTGGCACATGGGGTCAGTGACTCCTGGGCCTGTTCTTCAGAGCTGGTCTTGATGGGTGTCAGTAAATAACAGTTGTATGTGAGTGGAACCCACCCTGCAGCTTCCTTCTAGACTGTGGTTTTATGTTTCCTAGAATGCTCTAATAACAAGTTTACAAAACGGCCACAAGCTTTGGCAGCTGCAGAGTGGACTATGGTCTAGTCATGGATGTGAAGAATAGAAAGGACAGTGTGTTTTTTTTTTTTTTTTTTTTTTTTTTTTTAAAGAGGAGCCTTCACATCTGTGTAATGAGGAGACAGAAGCCCAAGCATAGAAATGCAGTTGTCTCCAGCCCCCTCCTAGGTTCTCAAAAGAGCAGGCTTCATGGCCTGCCATTCGTTAAACGAAGCTTATGTGTCCTACCTTTTGGCCTGTTGCACCAAATGATCTCATCTTTGAATCATAATTTCAACAGTTCTGTGAGTTTTAAAATGTTCCAATTTCTATCTCCTGCAGTTTCCCATTGTAAATGAACCTGTCTCTGTGGCCTTCCTGCTGAGTGAAAGTTTTTCTTTAATTTGTTCTTTTTTTCACCTTGACTTTACACAGAGTTTTTAAAAAATTTTTTTCTGTCAGTTTTTATATGATAATTTTTTTCTTTTTTAATTTTAATTTTTATTAATTACAATTTATTCACTTTGTATCTCCCTGTAGCTTCCTCCCTCCTCCCTTCTTATTCCCTCTCCCCTCCCCCTTCTCCACCCATGCCCTTTCCCCAATCCACTGATTGGGTAGGATTCTTCCCCTTCCATCTGATCCTAGTATATCAGGTCTCATCAGGACTGGCTACATTGTCTTCCTCTGTGTCCTGGTAAGGCTGCTCTCCCCTCAGGGGGAGGTGATCAAAGAACAGGCCAATCAGTTCATGTCAGAGACAGTCCCTGTTCCCATTACTATGGAATCCACTTGGACCCTAAACTGCCATGGGCTACATCTGTGTAGGAGTTCTAGGTTATTTCGATGAATGGTCCTTGGTTATAGTATCAGTCTCAGAAATGACCCCTGTGCCCAGATTTTTTGGTTCTGTTGCTCTCCTAGTGGAGTTCCTGTCCTCTCCAGGTCTTACCATCTCCCCCTTCTTTCATAAGATTCCCTGCACTCTGTCCAAAGTCTGGTTATAAATCTCAGCATCTGCTTTGATACCCTGCAGAGTAGAGCATTTCAGAGGCCTTCTGTGGTAGGCTCTTGTTCTGTTCCCTGTTTTTTCCCTCTTCTGATGTCCATCCTCTTTGCCTGTCTGAATGGGGATTGAGCATCTTAGCAAGAGTCTTCCTTGATTAGTTTCTTTAGGTGTACAGATTTTAATAAGTTTATCCTATATTATATATCTAATGTCCACTCTCTCCATATCTCTTCAACATAGTTCTTGAAGTCTGTGCTAGAGCAATAAGACAATTACAGGAGATCAGGAGGATATAAATTGGAAAGGAAGAAGTCAAAGTATCACTATTTGCAGATGATATGATAGTATACCTGAGTGACCCCAAAAATTCTACCAGAGAACTCCTACAGCGATAAACACCTTCAGCAAAGTGGCTGGATACAAAATTAACTAAAAAAAAATCAGTAGTCCTCCTGTATACAAAAGACAAAAGGGCTAAGAAAGAAATTAGGGAAACAACACCCTTCACAATAGCCACAAAGCACATAAAGTATCTTGGTGTGACCCTAACCAAGAAAGTCAAAGACTTGTAGGAAAAAATTTCCAATCTCTAAAGAATTAGAAGAAGATGTCAATTAATATTTTAAATAAATGATTTTTTTGTAATATTGCCAACATTTACTGAACAAGATAGTATGGTAGATATTTTGGATAACAATGCCAAAAGGTAACATTAAAATTTAAAAACTTCAACCAGACATATGCTACTGCTGGAACTGTTAGGACTCAGTGAGTGAAAAAAATAAGCATATAAGAAAGCATCTGCCATAAAGTGTCTTAACAGCATACCCTGAATTCTTTCTACAAACTATTAGTCTTTGAACTTTCTGCATAAACACTGTTATCTTCAGATATCATTATCTCTTCACTTTTAAAGTTAATTTTCTTTTAAAATGGGCACACTATATGAAAATTTAAATTTTTTCCAGCCTTTTTTAAGTCTCCGCATGCACATCACTTTAATTAGCTAACTTGTATTGCTAATTACTCACCATCTTTTCCTAATACACAAGTGACACAGATCAGCTACTCCCAGCTTTCCCAGGAAAAATGAAATCTGCTTTCACAGCTGGGAATAATTCAGTCCTTGGCATACAGTGTCATAGCTTTCTATCTTGGGAAAAACATTCTTTTTTTGGTCAGACAATTTAATACAAAAATGATTCAGGCTTCTGTTTACATGATGAAAAAAACCAAATAAATGGTGTTATTTTGTTGAGAAACTGGGACTAATCCCTTCAAAGCAATTTGAAAATTCCAAATTTGTTTGAGCTGTTTTGTTTCCTTTAGAAGAAAGTGACACATTGAGTGTTCTTACCCAAATCTGTGTTTCTTGACCATTTTCATGAAACAGATTCCCCTGTCTGCTCATTGAAAGAAGGGTCTTGTTAGCAAGGACCAGACAGTGGCTTTATAAAAGCAGAATAATGTATCAACTTTTTAAATATTTTTTAATATTGCTCATTTTCCTTACAATGGCCTTTGGAGTGAATTTGTGGGTGCCAAATTTTATGCTTTAGAAAAGGCTAACAGATACAGATTGGGAAAGAATCTTCACTAACCCTTTATCTGACAGAGGGCTAATATCCAGTATATATAAAGAACTAAAGAAGCTGAAAAGCAGCAAACCAAGTAATCCAATTAAAAACTGGGGAACAGAGCTAAACAGAGAATTCTCAATAGAGGAATATCGAATGGCAGAGAAACACTTAAAGAAATGCTCAACGTCATTAGCCATCAAAACGACCCTGAGATTTCACCTTACACCCATGAGAATGGCCAAGATGAAAAACTCAAGTGCCAACACATGCTGGAGAGGTTGTGGAGAAAGGGGAACCCTCCTCCACTGCTGGTGGGAATGTAAACTTGTACAACCACTCTGGAAAGCAATCTGGCGCTTTCTCAGACAACTAGGAATAGCGCTTCCTCAAGATCCAGCCATACCACTCCTAGGCATCTATCCAAAAGAGGCTCAAGTACACAATAAGGACATTTGCTCAACCATGTTTGTAGCAGCTTTATTTGTAATAGCCAGAATCTGGAAACAGCCCAGATGCCCCTCAACTGAAGAATGGATGCAGAAATTGTGGTACATCTACACAATGGAGTATTACTCAGCAATGAAAAATTGGAAAATCATGAAATTTGCAGGTAAATGGTGGGACCTAGAAAGGATCATCCTGAGTGAGCTGTCCCAGAGGCAGAAAGACACACATGGTATATACTCACTCATATAGACATAAAACATAGGATAAACCTACTAAAATCTTTACATCTAAAGAAACTAATCAAGAGAGAGGACCCTGACTAAAACGCTCAATCCCCATCCTGAAAGGCAAAGAGGATGGACATCAGAAGAAGAAAACTAGGAACCTGCCACAGAGGGCCTCTGAAAGGCTCTGCCCTGCAGACTATCAAAGCAGATGCTGAGACTTATGACCAACTGTTGGGCAGAGTGCATGGAATCTTATGTAAGAAGTGGGAAATAGTAAGAGCTGGAGAGGACGGGAACCTCACAAGGAGAGCAACAGAACCAGAACATTTGAACACAGGGAACTTTCCAGAGACTCATACTCCAACCAAGGACTATTCATGGAGATAACCTAGAACCCCTGCACAGATGTAGCACAAGACAGTTCAGTGTCCAAGTGGGTTCCATAGTAATGGGAAGAGGGACTGCCTCTGACATAATCTGATTGGCCTGCTCTTTGATCACCTCCCCCTGAGGGAGGAGCAGCCTTCCCAGGCCACTGAAATGACAATGCAGCCACTCCTGATGAGATCTGATAGACTAAGATCAGAAGGAAGGAGAATAGGACCTCCCCTATCAGTGGACTTGGGGAGGGGCATGCGTGAAGAAGGAGAAGGGAGGGTGGGATCGGGAGTGGAGGAGGAAGGGGCTTATGGGGGGATACAAAGTGAATAAAGTGTAATTAATAAAAAAAGAAAAGTAAAAAAAATTAAAAAAAATGTCCAGCTGCAAGGCATTTTCTCAATTAGTTATCAATGTGCAAGGGCCCAGATCATGCTGGGTGGTGCCATCCCTGGGCTGGTGGTCCTGGGTTCTATAAGAAGGTAGGCTGTGTAAGCCATGGGGAGCAAGCCAGTAAGCAGCACTCTTCCATGGCCTCTGCATCAACTCCTGCCTCCAGATTCTGTCCTGTTTGAGTTTTTGTCCTGACTTCCTCCAATTATGGACTATGATATGGAAGTGTAAGCCAAATAAACCCTTTCCTTCCAACTTGCTTTTTGGTCATGGTGTTTTGTTGCAGCCATAGAAATCCTAACTAAGACACTCATTTAAGGATTATACTTTTTTTTTACAGCAATGAATTTCATGTACCATACATTTCTAGACAATATAATCTTTTCTCTTATCATTCACAGATATTCAAATGTGTCATCTGCAATGAAGTTTCCCCAGCAGTGGGTGATAAGGCAATTAACTAGAGTAAAACTGAATAGAAAACTAAGTAATACCATTGGAGAAATATAATTGTGAGCATGCTACTGAGCTGTCCTGGAGAGGATCAGGAACAGATTACAGTGTGCAAAGCAGGGCCAACCCTACTTTCTATCATGAAAGTATGGAAAGATTTGCTCATGTTGGGCAGCCAGCTTTTAAATACTATTAAAAATGAACTCTTGAAAGGAAACAGTAAAACACTGCTTGCTAAAACAGGCCAGTTCCTGGCTGAGAATTTTTGGGGAAGAAGAGTGAGGGTTATTCATAGCTATAGTGACATGGGAAGCCAAAAGAAGCTGCTGTAAGGATGAAGGTGTCTGTATGACCGTGCCCTAGAGGAATGGTGCAAATGTAACACTGTGAAGCATTGGACCCCTGAGAAGGAAACCTGCAGGAAGATTCTTCTTGGTGGTTGGGTGATAGCTCAAAGCTTAAAATTCTTGCTGGACCATCAAAAGAACCAGAATTCACACACACTTCTGTCTGTAATTTGAACCTAGCCTCAGAAGGTGGAGACAAAGGAATCCCTGGGCAAATGGATTAGGGAGACTTGCCATATTGATGAGCTTAATCTCTGGACTTGATTGTGAGACTCTGCTCAGAAGAATAAAGTGGAAAAATCATTGGAACAGAAAGTCTGACATTAACCTAGGGCCCATAAACACACACACACACAGAGAGAGAGAGAGAGAGAGAGAGAGAGAGAGAGAGAGAAGAAAAAGAAGAGGAGGAGGAGGAGGAGGAGGAGGAGGAGGAGGAGGAGGAGGAGGAGGAGGAGGAGGAGGCAGAGAGGAGAAAGGAAACCTTTCTTGGCATGCTGCCCTTACAATGGTACAGAAGGGTCCTCTCCTAATGAGTTTCCTTGGATGTTTTAAGTGAGCATAAACTTTTTCTTTGCTTTTTTTCTCTTTTTTTTTCTTTGCTTATCTATAAACCACAACCTTCATTTGAGTGTTTATGTTCAACAAATCTTTCTCATAGGAACCAGGTAATGACAAATTCTCGAACAAGTTGAGAATTAGAAGCTAACTTTTCCCTATAATGCTTAATATTGTAAACCATATTTCAAGAGTTAGAAAAAAGCAACTAAAATAAAGTTTTACATCAGAAGAAAAACTTTTGGTTACTTAGTAGTGCAAAAGGTCTTATGAGTGGCAGGAGCCTGTGACAAGCCAGAGAAGTCTCGTTTCCATCTGAAAGGATGGGTTCTACTCAGCTCTGAGGCATCGTGGCTAACTTGGTGGTTGTGCACCTGAAATCCCAGAGCTGAGGGTAAGGGCAGAGATGTGCATACCTCAAGCTCTCTGGCCAGCCAGTGCAGCTTAATGAATGACTGTCACACATAGTTGTATGCACACAAAGGAACACACAAACATTTATGCCACATGCACACACACATAACTGAGTAAATGAAAAATGTTTTGGTTATTATTTATCAAACATAGTGAGTGCTCGAAAACAGTACTATTTTTTCCATAAAATCTAAGACTTTGTCACCTGCCTACTTAAAACTATTGAAGTTTCTGACCTGCTTAGCCTTGTTTCCTGCTATAAGTGGATGCTATGGAAATAGTACTGTTTTAGATTCTGAAGGCTGTGCAGATTGATGAGGAGATGAAAAAAAAGGTGCCTACCTGAGCTGGTCAGGTTTACATCAGTATCAAAATACTGAGCTACTAAACTTACAAAAAAGATCATTTTATTACAATTTTTGTATCCATTCCTCAATTGAGGGACATCTGGGTTGTTTCCAGATTCTGGCTATTACAAATAAAGCTGCTATGAACATGGCTGGATATATGCCTAGGAGTGTATAGCTGGATCTTGAGGAATCACTATTCCTAATTGTCTGAGAAAGCACCAGATTGATTTCCAAAGTGGTTGTATAAGTTTACATTCCCACCAGCAATGGAGTAGGGTTCCCCTTTCTCCACATCCTCTCAGCATGTATTGTCACTTGAGTTTTTGATCTTAGCCATTCTGATGGGTATAAGGTGAAATCTCAGGGTCGTTTTGATTTGCATTTCCCTGATGACTAAGGATGTTGAGCATTTCTTTGTTTTTCAGTCATTCGATATCCCTCTATTGAGAATTCTCTGTTTAACTCTGTACCCCATTTTTAATTGAATTACTTGATTTGTTGCTGTTTAACTTCTTGAGTTCTTTATATATTCTGGATATTAGCCCTCTGTCAGATATAGGGTTGGTGAAGATCCTTTCCTAGTCCATAGGCTGTTTGTTCTGACAACAGTGTCCTTTGTTTTACAGAAGTGTTTTCGTTTCATGAGGTCCCATGAGGTTGATCTTAGAGCCTGTGCTGTTGGTGTTCTGTTCAGGAAGTTGTCTCCTGTGCCAAGGAGTTCAAGGATCTTCCCCACTTTTCCTTCTAACAGGTTTAGTGTGTCTGGTTTTATGTTGAGGTCTTTGATCCACTTGGATTTTAATTTTGTTCAGGGTGATAAATATGGATCTATTTGCATTTTTCTACATGTAGATATCCAGTGGAATATTACTCAGCAACTAAAAACAAGGAAATCATGAAATTTGCAGGCAAATGATGGGAATTAGAAAAGATCATCCTGAGTGAGATATTCCAGAAGCAGAAGGACCATACATAGTATATACTCACTTATAAGTGGATATTAGACATATAATATAGGATAATCATACTAAAATCTGTACACCTAAAGAAGCTAAGCAAGAAGAAGTACCCTGGTAAGATGCTCAATCATCATTCAGAAAGGCAAATAGGATAAGACATGGGAAGAGGGTGAAAACAAGGAACAAGACAGATGGCCTACCACAGATGGCCTCTGAAAGACTCTAGACAGCAGGGTATTAAAGCAGATGCTGAGACTCATAGCCAAACTTTAGGCAGAGTGCAGGGAATCTTATGAAAGAAGGGGGAGATAGAAAGACCTGGAGGGGACTGGAACTCCACAAGGAGAGCAACAGAACCAAAAATCCTGGGCCCAGGAATCTTTTCTGAGACTGATACTCCAAGGACCATGCATGGTGATAATCTAGACCCCCTGCACATATGTAGTCCATGGGAGCTCAGTATCCAAGTGGGTTCCCTAGAAAGGGGAAAAAGGCTGGTTCTGATATGAACTCAGTGACTGGGTCTTCGACCTCTTCCCCCTGATGTGGGGTAGCCTTACCACACCACAGAGGAAGACAATGCAGCCAGTCTTGATGAGACCTGATAGGCTAGGGTCAGATGGAAGGTGAGGAGGACCTCCCCTATCAATGGACTTGGGGAGGGGGCACGGGAGGAGATGAAGGAGGGAGGGCAGGACGAAGGGGGCTACAGCTGGGATACAAAGTGAATAAATTGTAATAAATAAAAAACATTAAAAGATCATTTTATTTAGCTCACAGTTTGAGGGGGTCTTGTCTAAGACAGGATGGGTCTATTGCTTTATGATGGGGCATTTTTCTTTGAACTCATTACTCTAGGATCTTCGTGGGGTTGCAGGATGACAACGGTGAGCATCATGTGGCAGGGTAAAGTGCTCATCGAAGGACTAGGAAGCTAGAAGAAAGAGAAGAAATGGCTGGGCAGCCATAATCCCCTTTGACAATGTGCTGTGACTTATCTAAGCATCTCTCATAGGACCAACTTCCTAAGTGTCTGGCAACATTCAATATCACCATTTCATGGACCAACCTCTGAAAAACTGTCCCTCACGTGGGGGAAAGCTGACACAGAGCTATAGTACCTTTCCATCAATAAACAACTGAGGAATCAACACAGAGTCCACAGCAAAACTGAACATGCAAAGTATAACACAGCTGCCCTGCCAGTAGCTGATACTGGAGAATCAAAGTGAGGAAGTACACCAAAATTCAAATAAATATGATTAAAATTAATAATGAAACTAGGATCCTTCAGACAGGGCAATGGTGTGACAAGGTGGAGAACACAAAAGTGGCTTCCCTGGAGAACCACAGAAAGTATGGATAAATTGGTGGGGACAATGGTAAAGAATTATTTAGTGAGCCAAGAGAGTGAAGCCCACATATCAGGATCTCTGGCTGAAGCAGACCTATGGGAAGGGTTCAAGGAAGAGAGAAAATTGGTGCTGGGTCCTGATGGTGAGCAGAGATGAAGCCTGCGAGCAGTAATGAAAAAGAGAACCCAGGAATGATCTCATCTTCCTTCTCTGCAAGAGCTGCCCCTTTAAAACACCCTGTCTCCCTCTCCAGGAAGCCCGCCCTGTGAGGCACCCGACACGGTCTGTATTTGTTCACATCTCTCTTTTCTCGCTCTTTTAAAAAATTGCACATTTGCTGTGAAAACCATGAAGTGACACTGAAGGGGAATACTTTACAAGAATAAAACTACCTTGAATTCCCAAGGCTAACACAATTCCTTTCCTTCCTACAAGCTTGTCTTCTCTGTGTCCGTCCATCCACAGAACTGTCATGCTAAGATGGCTGAGCAAGCTCAGTTCTATTATCTGTTTTGTTTGCTTTGGCATGGATCAGAATTTCCTCCAGGTTTCTATCACCATTAACTTGCATGTCTAGAACAGTCTGTCAAGTTGCCACCTCTTTATTTACTGACACATCAGTCATTTCTCTAGTGCCCATCTTTTCCCCATTACAGAAAGAGCCTCACTGGGCATCATCTTGCTCATGACTTTTTTATTTGTATTTTAAATGGTGCTGGCCTGTTTCCTTAGGATAAATTTGAAAGACCAACAAGACTGGCTAAACCATAAGAAATTTAATTTTCCTTTCCTTGTCATTTATAAAGGTGAGCAACTTACATAACGGACCAGGGGGGACTTTCAATGCGCAACCTCAGACACTTGCCATGAGGATGATTTATACTAAGTCACACCTCAGTTGTACAGAAGGGCTTGAGCACACTAGTAACTGGCTCTTTAAAAGCATGTCAAGAGTTATTTTTCTCTCTTAATGCCTCTTATAAAGTTAATGTTCCAGGGGAGGACACATGAGCTGCAGCCCTGCTATGTGGATGCATGACCTAGGAGGGAGGTGGTAGAGGATCTGCAGGCCTGTAAATCAAAGAAGTAAGAATTATGCAGCATTGAGAATTGTGAGTGAGGCATAGCCCTGAGCCATATTAGGCACTAATGTAATAAAGGGCTGAGGTGAGTGTACATATCCGCCAAATTAAAGCCATGTATCATACATTCTACCTAGAAGCTGCTAATGTAAAGGTGAGAATGAGGAACAGGATTAAAAAAAAAAAACAACTGGCAGCATGTTTTAAAATGCCATCACTCATAATATACAGGGCTGGTGAGACAGCTGAGCAAGCAAAGGCATTGTTGTCAAGCATGAAGCCCTGAGTTTGGTCCCCAGAACTCAAATGGCAAAAGGAGAAAGCCACTCCTGGGAGTTCTTGTCTGACTTCTATACATGCTGTGATATACCCTTTATCCAATACATAAAACACAAACTAAATTAAACACATATAAATGTGGATAACACTGTTACTAAGGAGCACTACTGAGGGACAAAAAGCATGCATGAAAAGGTGCATTCAGCACACAGTAGAGACTGCACAAAAACTAAATTTACAGACAGGCAGCTTTGGGTACAGTTTTTATTCAGAAACCAGCAGTAAAAAAGCTATTGGAAAGAGTATTTGAAAAGATAGATAAAAGTAAAGATAAGACAGATAATCTCAGGGATAATTATAAAGCATTGCTTCACGTAGGCAATGTAAAATAAAGAATGGTTAGTATTTTAGTTCAACTCATTGGGACTACAGATTTCATTCTGAAGGTGTCACAATTTCACATAACCATATGGGGCACTAAAACAGTAATTTGCCATCAAGCTCTCATATAGCCTGGTACAGGCATTCTGAGATGTCTCTGCAATGGAGATGAGCACACACAGAACGAAAGCAAGATCCTCCCTCCTTGGCTGTTCCCTCCACAGGCCTGGGTGGTTGGCAGCAGTCTCTTCCGATACTGTGTGACAATCACAGCCTCCATCTGGCTTTCTGGATGACACAGCCAGCCATAGCTCAGGATACTGGTTTCTTAAGATTTTATATTAAACTGTTCTAAGGGAGATTGCACCACGGAGGTTCTGCTACAACATGCAGTTCTATTTTCTGTGGGTGTGGATATGTGCTGGAAAGGGGTTTCTGAAGTGGGAAACATCTAGAATTTAAAAGTTTAACTGCTTTCCTGAAAGCACCAGACTTGAAAGTTTTCAGCACCATGAGCTTGAAAAGAGGTATTTATCTGGGAGCAATGCTGCAGTGGGAAATAGAGGCAGGGACAGACCAAGGCTGCAAGTCTTCAGCCTCAGATTTCTGGATTCTGCTTGAGACAACAAATAAACTGAAGGGACCAAATCAGCAAGTCCTACAGGCAAGCAAAGAAGTATCCTCCACAGAGGGCAGGCAAGTGTAAGTACGTACACTTGCAGCCCAACATGATGTCTTGAATTCAGTCCTTGGGACCCACAGACTGGAAGGAAAGAAACAAGCCCTGCAGGTTGTCCTCTGAACACCACATGTACAAGAAGTAAGTAAATGTGATTAAAACAAAACAAAACAAAACAAAACAAAAAAAACCCCAAAACAAAATAAAAGTATCCTTTACATAGTCCTTCTTCTTTCCCACATTTATACATGTGTGCATGTGTGTGTATGTAGAATGTGCATGTATGTCAATGAGCATATGTTTGTACATGCATATGGAAGTCAGAGTTTGCCTCACATATGTTCCTTGGTCACATTTTTTTTTCATTTATCGAGGTAGGTTCACTCTGAATTTGGAGCTCAGCAGACTCAGCTGGCCTAGATAACTGCTCTATCCCAAGATACCCTGTCCCTGCCTCCTGAGTACTGGGATTACAAGTTGGCCACCAGGTCCCTGCCAGCTTTTGGGGGTACACTGTGTGTGTGGGGTCTGAACTGTGGTCCTCACATTTATGTGGCAAGCACTTAGGCCACATAAGTGGCCTTCTTTATAATATCTTCTTTATAATATTACAGCAGCTACAACTGAAATTCACTGTGAGTGAAAGCAGAAACAACATGAACAGTTTGAGACAACAAGAGCTTCCTTCATATGTGAAATAAAACTCTCTGTGGAATGCTTAAAAATGAAATGAAACATAAAAGTAAGCAAGCAGCAAAGGACAATAAAAGGAGAGAATGGAAAATGAGTTCTTTAGAAAAACATAACTACTGAGATTAAAACATCCATTAATTTAATTCAGAGAATATCAGGAAACGCACAAAGCCTACCAGCTGTATCCACTCCATTCTTTTGTCATTTACATTTAAAAGTCATTTTATAAATGATCTGCAGAAAAATAGGTTGGTAAAAGGATTCAATGTAATAATGAGTGTTTTAAGAGAAAAAAGATGTTGTTCTATTTAAAATGGGTAAACCTCTAAAGCTTTTGGGTGAATTCCCACAAAACATTAAAGGCCATTAAATGTCTGTTATTAAAAGTAGTTAGAACCAAACAAAAGAAATGAAAATGCAAAAATTGAGTACAACAAATACTAAAGACCCTCAGACTTACACAGGATTAGGTAAAGGAATGATGGGCTAGAAGAAACGACAGAGAACGTAGCACAGTTTTAGAGACAGAAAACAGAAAGAAAAGATATAACAGTTTTATCTCAGTTGGGGTTTTCTTTAGTGATTCTGTTTCTACTTTCTTGAACTATTTTCATAATTTCATTTCACTGTTTGCATTTTCACAGACTCAGTAACGGATCTATTCATGTTCTCTTTAAGGTCCTTGAGCATTTTCATAAAGGCTATTGTGAAGTCCTTGTCTTGTGCTTCAGCTATATTGTGTTTCTACTGTAGCAGGTTACTGGGTTCTGGTGGAGGCATGCTGTCCTGGTTGTTAATGTTTGTGGTTTTGCGCTGGTGTCTGGGCATCTGGGTTTGGGATGATCATGATTCTAGGTGTTGATCTCTGGTCTTGTCTTAGTTGGTGGGTGCTCAGTTCCTTGGTTTCTGTTGCCCTCTCTGCATCTCAGGGTAGTGTGGTGACTGAGAGTTGCCTGGTAGAGAGTGATTCTGTAGGTCAGTGGGTGGCAGAGAGGAAAAGAGGGGGCTAGGAGAAAAGGCTGAGAGGGGCTTCAGGAAAGAGCTAAGGGGATCCTGTCCTCACAAAGAGGTGGGGTCCAGGGAGTTGGAGGTGTGGTGGAGGGAGGGGGTGCTGCAGGTGCTTTTTGTGCTTTTTCTTCCCCCTCTCTTTGTTTTTTTTTTTTCTGTTCTATTCTGGTTTGTAGGTTTATTCATCTGTTTGTTTTCTAAAAAGAGAGAGAAAGAAGGCATAGAGTTGGATGGGTAGAGAAGCAGGGGGACCTAAGGCAGTGGTTCTCAACCTTACTAATGCTGGAAATCTATACAGCTTTTCATGTTGTGGTGACACCCAGCCAAAAAATTACTTCATTTCTACTTCACAACTGTAGTTTTGCTACTATTATGAATCATAATGTAAATATCTGACATACAGGATATTTAACATGTGACCCTATGTGGGTTGTGACCTACAGGTTGAGAATCACTGATCTAGGGGATTACGGAGGCAAAATCGTAATCAGACTATATTACATGAAAAAAATGTTTTCATTTTAATAAAAGGATAAAACTGAAGAGATAGAAAGATAAGATCCAAGAAATATACAATGGGAGTTTTAAAAAAGAGAGATGAAGTAGAATGGTAGAGAGGCCATATTTAAAAGACGAACATTTGATGATTTTCCACCACTGATTTGAAAAGTCCAGATGTACAGAAAACATGCTTCTGTTAAAAATGACTTGAGAATTTTTACTCAACCTAGGGCATAGGTGTGAATTTTAAGAAGAATCACATTCCACCTTAGGCCAGCAATTTGTAAACGTCTCCATGCTAGGGTCTGGCTGACACCAGAAGCCAGAGCAGCCTATGAAGTAGGTATGCTCTTCACACTGAGGGCAACGCTTCATCGACTACGTTGTTAAAGACAAGATGGTGTGTGTTGTTTGAGTATAGGTGTATGAGCATAGGTGCTGAGGGAGGCCAAATGAGGCTGTTGAATCCCTAGTAGCTGGAGTTACAGGCAGTTGTGACCTTGGAACAAAACTTGAGTCTTCTGGAAGATCAGCAAGTGCTCATAACTGCCGCACCATCTCTCCAGCCCCCCCCCCCCCCCCCCCGTATGAACTGTTTTTTTTTTTAGAGGCAGAGTAGTACACTTCTATTTTTAAATATTGTATTAGACATCCCTTGGTGAGCATCAAGATTGTGGGATATTTTTCTTGGGCTTTGTTTTCTGAAAACAAGATATAAACATATCTTGAGAAAGGAGTTGTTTGTTATCAGCATAAATTTGGAAATCCCTAGTGTCCACCCAAGATCCTTAGAATAAATAGGCTGTGTGTCAGGATGTGGCGGGCTGTCGGCAGTGAGGGCTGATCGCGCAGCATTATGGATCTTGCTGGATCGTCAAGGTCTCAAGAAGTCACATTTGTGCTTCCTTCCTTCCTCCTCTGCTTGGGATCTTCCAGGATATGTAAAAATGTGCAACAGAAGGAAGATGATGATACAGTCCCTGAATTCTTCTCTTCTCCTATACACAATCTTCAATTCTTTAATAAGGAGAAAAACAAAAACAAGCCCATCTTGTTCTTATATACCTCCCTTCCAAGTTTCCTGGCCTCCTGAAGGTGTTGGAGGATCACTGCCTATCAGTGTCTCCTAGCCTAGTTTTCTCCTCCTGTATTCTTGTTCTTGTTCTTCTTCTTGACAATTAATTGCAAGAGATAAAGTGTAGGTTTTAAAGAAAGAAAATCTAGCTATATAAATTGTATACTTAAAAGTATACTTAAATTTTGTACCTAAAAAAATACTGTAATTGCATTAAAATGAAGACCTCTGGGACTCTCCAAATACCAAAAATGTGTTCTTACAAAGTTATTGAACGGTTTCATGTTTCATCTTCCTCATCTATGCAATGGCAAAAGGTATAGTTCCTAAATCTCATAAGGCTTTTGTGAGAGGTAAATTATGCCTTCTTGTGTCCAATTTTAATTTTAGGGTCTCTTTTTGGGATGATTGACATTTAGAACAAAGTTTAGTTTGAGAAACGGGTGTTGAAGTCTCCCACTATTAATGTGTGGGGATCTATGTGTGGTTTAAGTTTAATCAATGTTTCTTTTACAAATGTGGGTGCCCTTGTATTTGGGGCATAGATGTTCAGGATTGTGATATCTTCCTGGTGGAATTTTCCCTTGATGAGTATGAAGTGTCCTTCCCCATCTCTTTTGATTAATTTTGGTTGAAAGTCTATTTTATCAGATATTAGAATGGCTACTCCTGCTTGCTTCTTGGGTCCATTTGCTTGGAAAGCCGTCTTCCAGCCCTTTACCCTCAGGTAATGTCTATCTTTGTGTCTTAGGTGTGTTTCTTGTATGCAACAGATTGCTGGGTCTTGTTTCTGCATCCATTCTGTTAGTCTGTCTTTTTATTGGAGAATTGAGTCCATTGATGTTGAGAGAGATTAATGACCAGTGGCTGTGAGATGCTTTGATTTTGCTGTTGGCTATGGTAGTGTGTTTGTGTGTTTGGTTACTTTTGGTTTTGCTGTAGTGAGGTTATTTGTTTCCTGTGTTTTCCTGAATGTAGTTAGTTTTCCTGGGTTCTATTTTTCCTTCTAGTATCTTCTGTAATGCTGGATTTGTGGGTAAGTATTGTTTAAATTTGGTTTTGTCATTGAACATCTTGTTTTCTCTATCTATGATGACTGAGAGTTTTGCTGGATATAATAGCCTGGGCTGACATCTGTGTTCTCTTAGGGTCTGCATTATATCAGTCCAGGCCCTTCTTGCTTTCATAGTCTCTGTTGAGAAGTCAGGTATGATTCTGATGGGTTTGCCATTATAAGTTACTTGACCGTTTTACCTTCAGCTTTCAGTATTTTTTCTTTTTTCTGTATACTTACTGTTTTGATTATTATGTGGCAGAAGGATTTTCTTTTCTGGTCTAATTTATTGGGTGTTCTGTAGGCCTCTTATAATCTTATAGGCCTCTTCTTTAAGTTGGGGAAATTTTCTTCTATGATTTTGTTGAATATATTTTCTGGGCCTTGGAGGAGGGAATCTTCTTTTTCCTCTATTGCTATTCTTTGGTTTTGTCTTTTTATATTGCCTTAAATTTCTTGGATGGTCTGTGTCAGGAATTTTTTAGATTTAACATTTTCTTTGACAGATACATCTATTTCTTCCAATGTATCTTCCACACCTGAGATTCTTTCTTCCATCTCTTGTAGACTATTGGTTATGCTAACCTCTGTAGTTCCTGTTTTCTTCCCTAAGTTCTTTCTCTCCACAATTTCCTCCATTTGTGTTTTCTTTAATTTTTCCAATTCTAATTTCAGATCTTGAGCAGTTTTGTTGATTTCCTTCACCTGTCTGACTGTATTTTCCTGTTGTTCCTTCAATTCCTTCAGCTGTTTGTTTAAACAATCCTGTTTCTTTTATTTCTTTCAGTGATTTAAGTATTTCCTCTTAAAGGCCACAAACTGTTTGGCTGCAACTTCCTGTATTTCTTTACAGATGGCCATAATCTGTTTGAATTTATCTCCCTTACACATTTTATTTGTTTCCTCTGTTATCCTCTTTATGAGCAAAGATGTTAGGTCATCTTCTTGAATTTCAATTATGCTGGGGTGTCCAGGGCTACTTGCCTCTGGATAACTGCATTCTGGAGATGCCATATTGCTCTGTCTTTTGTTGGTTGAGCTTTTACACTGGCCTCTACCCATTGGGCTATCTTAGGTGTTTGGAGTTAGTTTCTGTGGTTCCTGGAATCCTGTGGTGGAGAGAATCCCCTTGGCAGGAAGATGGTTTTTCCTGAAGGAAGCCTCCTCAGATTTTTGGGTATGGTCACTGAATGGCCGGTGTTTTTCAGGAGTTGCCACAGCTCACCTCAGGCATAGAGACCTGAGTGGTAACTCTGGTCCTTGTTAGTCAAGAGGACTCTTCTCTCACCTGGAGAAGTCCTGAAGATAGCTGCCCTGCTTCTGGGTTTCTTGCTGTAAATTTAGTGATCTGCTGCTGTAACCTGTGTGTCCTGTGGTTTGGTCAGTTTTGTTGGGATAACTCATCCCTTGCAGCAGTATCTGGGGGTTGATTTCGGGGATCCCAGGCTTTTGTAGGTCTGAGATTGGGGCTCTGTGCCCCAGTATCCAAGCAGTAATCTGTGGGGGTAAATACTACTCTCCTGGTAACAGCAGGCTATCTGGTGTACAACAGGTCCCTGGGTTGGGCCAGTCTGCAGGACCTTTTCCAGGGATATTCTGTGTGGACTAAGTCCATCCCCTTTGCTTCCTTCCCTGTGAGAATTTCTCCCGAAAGTGACTCCAAGTCTCTGGCGCCCTGGGGTTTTACACAGTTCTGTCTGTGAGGAATAGTTGGTACACAGCAGGTCTCTGGTGGTGTGCATGCCCGCCGGTCTGCAGGACCTTTTCCAGGGATATACTGTATGACCTAATTCGGGTCCCTGTTTCCTTCCTTCCATGTGGGGTTTACTCCAGACAGGAACTCCCAGTCTCTGTTGCCCTGGGGCACACAGCTCTGTCTGTGGCAGAGAGCTGGATGCACATCAAGTCTCTGTGCTCACAGCTGGAGCCCAGTTCAGTGATGGTGGATCACACCTGCCATTCTGTGAGACTTTTTCCAGGGAAAGACTGGGTCACCCAAGTCAGTACCGTTTCCTTCCTTCCCTGTGGGGTTTTCTCCCAACAGGGACTCCCACTCTCTCTTGCCCTGGGGCGCACAGCTCTGTCTGTGCTGGAGAGTTGGGCGCGCAACAACTCTCTGTGCTCATGGCTGGAGCTGAGATTTATGGCCAACTGTTGGGCAGAGTGCATGGAATCCTATGAAAGAAGTGGGAAATAGTAATATCTGGAGAGGACAGGACCCCACAAGGAGAGCAACAGAACCACAACATTTGAACACAGGGAACTTCCATACTTGGTTGTTCCATACTCCAACCAAGTACCAGGCATGGAGATAACCTAGAACCGCTGCACAGATGTAGCCCATGGCAGTTTAGTGTCCAAGTGGGTTCCATAGTAATGGGAAGAGGGACTGCCTCTGACATAATCTGATTGGCTTACTCTTAGATCACCTCCCCCTGAGGGAGGAGCAGCCTTACCAGGCCACAGAAGATGACAATGCAGCCACTCCTGATGAGATTTGATAGACTAAGATCAGAAGCAAGGAGAGGAGGACTTCCCCTATCAGTGACTTGGGGAGGGGCATTCGTGAAGAAGGGGGAGGGAAGGTGGGATTAAGAGGGGAGAAGAGAGGGGTTTATGGGGGAATACAAAGTGAATAAAGTGTAACTAATGAAAGTTAAAAAAATAAATTGCACATTAAAAAAAAAGTTCCAATTTTAGGTGGCCAGACTGACGGCTCAGTGGTTAAGAGAAATTGCTATTTTTGCAGGGACCCTGATTGGCTCCCAACACTCATATTGGTCAGCTCACAGAAACCTGTAGCCCTAGTTCTAGGAGATCACATTCCATAACTAAAAATAAAAAAAATACATCTTTAAGAAAAATTCCATTTGCTATCAACTACTCATGAAGAACTCTGGTTAAAAGACAAGCTTTATCTGTCAGAACAGACAATGGAAGCAACTGGTCTGACAATCTACTTGTACAGTACCAGCAGAAATGATTGAAAGCATTCACAAGAATATTTGTTATTTAAGTCCAATGTGGCCCAAAATAAACAAGATTGCTTATCCTGCAAAAGATAGGGAAAGTAGATGCAAGATACAAATGTGTACAAATTCATCAAATTTATAAAAAGAAGAAGAGGAAAAGAGGAAGGAGAGGAAAAAAGAAGAGGAGGCAGAAGAGGAGGAAATCTGACTTGTGTTAGAGACAATTAATTACAGTATATCAAAGAAGAATGTTGACCAATTCTTAAATTGTGTCAAAGGAAGCCTGAGCCTAGAGTGACAATTGCTCATGAAAATTTCTAAGACATACTACTGTCATAAAGTCCAATGTTTAAAATATTTTATCATTAATAAGCCATTAGCAAAGTGATAAGTTAGAGCACATTTTATCTATAATCGAAAGGATCTGAATTAAGTAAGCTCTACCTCAGAGGGTATACATAAGTCAAATTTCAAAACTGAAAGAATTGCTTCTGAAGCCCATATAGATTTTGAAATTTGTTAAAATGCTTAAAGAAAGAGAATAAATCTGATGGACTGTGAAACGTAGAATACCAAGTTTTCCACCAAACAATTTGCAGCCGAGTGAAATTTTAATTTCTTAAAGTGGAAAGAATTGGGAGGCTTATTTTTTTTTAACAGGGCAAGTAACCAATCCTTTTAAAATATAAAATAGCTTCTGGAGAGGTAGCTCAGTGTGTAAAGAGCTGCCATGCACATGTGAGGACATGAGTTTGAATATCCAGAACTTTGAAAAACTGGATACAGCAACATGTCAGCAATCCCAATGCTCCTATGGAAAGATGAAGAGGGAGGAGAATGCCAGATGTTCATGGCCAGCTAGCTTGTTGTATGCAGCACTGAACAATGTAAGTCCTTTTCAAACAAGGTGCAAAGTAAGGACCACACACACACACTGAAAACACACACACACACACACACACACTGAAAACACACACACATACACACATACACACATGTGCACACAGACATACACACAATGAAAACAAAAGAATCCTATTTATTATGCCCAACGTAACAGAATATATGTAAGTAAAGCTTAAAAGCTTTATTTAAATATATTTTTAGTCTATGGCCATACCGCCCTAAACTTGCCTATCGATCTCATCTGATCTTGGAAGTTAAATTTGTTTTAGTTTGCTTTTCTGTTGATTTGTAAAGCACCATGATTGCAAACAACCTAGGGAAGCAAGGTTGTTTCAGCTTGCAGGTTAGAATCTCTCATCCAGGGATGCCAGAGCAAGAGCTCAAGGCAGGAATCTGGAGGCAGGGCATGAAGCAGAGACCATGGAAGAGCCCAGCTTAGTGGCTAGCCTCCAGGCTGTCTTTCCAATACAACCCAGTACCACCTGCTCAGGGATGACACTGTCTTTAGTGGGCTGGGCCCTCTTCAATCAATTAGCAATCAAGAAAACGAACACTGGCCAAGCTGTTGGGGGCAATTCCTCAACAAAGGTTCCCTCTTCCTGGGTGTTTTTAGTTGGTGTCTTGTTGACAAAAATTAACACACACATACACACACAAGTTACTTTGTATTATAAAAGATACATATGTATACATGTATTTGTTCATATGTGTAGGTGCAAATATATACATTATCTATGCATGATAGTAAAATCTGCAAGGCATCCACATGTACAAAGCAGTTGCATGGGAATATCATTCATGCTTATTATTCTTAATGGAAGAACCTTTGAACAACTCAACACCCATACAGCTGATCTTGTTTCTGTGAGCTGTTTATATAGCCTAGGCCACACTTGACTTTCACCAATATACAGAAAAGTGGTGGCTTTATATGGTATAGAGATTCTGGTTGGTCACCAGGTTTTTCAGATAACTTTCTATTTACTGCTGAAGGCATATTTTTAAGAATTTTAATGACTAAAATGTTCACAAACTTATAAGTAAATATTTTTATATGACTATTAGGCAATTATTTATAGCATACTCTATCTACTTAAAAGCAATTTCAATTAAACAGATGCTCTATTTTCATTTGCACAAATAAACTAAATTTCAAAACTGAAAGAATTCCTTTAGAGAAAATAGGTTATTTCACATTCTACTGAGGCATCAGTGCTTGATTCACCCATCTCCTCATTCTATCTAGATTTAACTTTTAATAAGCTTACACATAAACATCTTTGTGCTAAAGTTACCATTTCATAATGCAAAACTCTTTTTTTAAATTCTATTATTTTCTTTTTTTAATTTGATTTAATTTTATTAATTACACTCTATTCACTTTGTATCCCCCCATAAGCCCCTCCCCCTCCCCTCCCGGTCCCACCCTCCCTTCCCCTTCTTCACGCATGCCCCTCCCCAAGTCCACTGATAAGGGAGGTCCCCCTCTCCTTCCTTCTGATCTTAGTCTATCAAATCTCATCAGGAGTGGCTGCATTGTCATCTTCTGTGGCCTGGTAAGGCTGCTCCCCCCTCAGGTGGTCTAAGAGTAAGCCAATCAGATTATGTCAGAGGCAGTCCCTCTTCCCATTACTATGGAACCCACTTGGACACTATACTGCCATGGGCTACATCTGTGCAGGGGTTCTAGGTTATCTCCATGCCTGGTACTTGGTTGGAGTATGAGTCGCTGGAAAGACCCCTGTGTTCAAATGTTCTGGTTCTGTTGCTCTCCTTGTGGGGTTCTTGTCCTCTCCAGATCTTACTATTTCCCACTTCTTACATAAGATTCCATGCACTCTGCCCAACAGTTGGTCATAAGTCCTACCACCTGCTTTGAGAGTCTGCAGGGCATAGCCTTTCAGAGGCCCTCTGTGGCAGGTGCTCAATCATGTTTGTAGCAGCTTTACTTGTAATAGCCAGAAGCTGGAAACAGCCCAGATGCCCCTCAACTGAAGAATGGATGCAGAAATTGTGGTACATCTACACAATGGAGTATTACTCTGCAATGAAAAATAAGGAAATCATGAAATTTGCAGGTAAATGGTGGGATCTGGAAAGGATCATCCTGCGTGAGCTGTCCCAGAAGCAGAAAGACACACATGGTATATACTCACTCATATAGACATATAACATAGGATAAACCTACTAAAATATGTACGTCTAAAGAAACTAATCAAGAGAGAGGACCCTGACTAAAATGCTCAAGTCCCACTCTAATAGGCAAAGAGGATGGACATCAGAAGAAGAAAATAGGAAACCACCTAGAAACCTGCCAGAGAGGGCCTCTGAAAGGCAAAACTCTTAAAAGTTACATTTGTAGGAAAATTGTGTGAATCCTTCCCAAGAGCACTTCTTTGAGGTGTGTGTGTGTGTGTGTGTGTGTGTTTATTTAAAGTTCTGAGAGTAGGGTCTCGTTAAGTGCCAAGTAAGTTCCCAGGTTGGTTATAATTCACCATAGCTCAGTCAGGTCTTAAGTGCACCCCACTCCTGCATGAGGCCCCAAGCAAGTGCATTACACCCCCAATTCTGTCCTGCTCAGTTTTTGCAAGGTTCTTGATAACAATAAGACAATTGCTTCCTCTGAAGACAATGCCACTTTGAGAACATGCTGGTGTGTAACAGATATTATTTAATGTTTGTTACTCAAGAAGAGAATAAGTTTAATAAACCAATTGAGTTTTTAGAGCTCACTGTCTGCAAATTGCAGACATTCTAGACTCACAAAGTCCTTTGCAGTGATTTATGTTGTATTTGTGTTTGCTTTAATCCCATGTGTGCAGGTGTGTGCATATCTGTGGTGAGTGGAGCCTTTAAATGCAAAATTAAGTGGCCAGTTGTCATGACCTGTAACTGTGTATATTTTTGCCCCCTGCCTTTGCTGATCAATGTGCCTTCAGAACCCCTACTCTCACAATGACTCAGTGAGGAAATATTTAAGTGCTGGGGCTAGTGGTTGGAAATAAAACTTAATCAAAGCTAAATATCAAATCTCTGATTAGACTAAGATGATTCCGCATTTCTTCTCATTCTTTCCTATTTTTAAAGTTCTATTTAATGAACACATATTAAGCATTTGCTCTGTATCACTCTTGACTGTAAGCATTTGACTCATCATAAGCAAGCTATTGTTGTAACAGCTCTGTGTTAGTTACTTTTGATATTGCTGTAACTAATTGCTAGCATGAATGAACGTAAGAGAAGAGTTTGTTCTAAATTAGAGTGGGAGGGGATCATTTCTTCATGCTGAGGAAACCAAGGCTGCAAAGGTGGGAGTCTGGCTGGTGACTTTGCATCCAGAGTCACCGAGCAAAGAGTGAACAGGAAGTAGGACCAGGCTATAAAACAACTCCCTTATGACTCACTACCTGTAGAGAAGCTTTACCTCCTAAAGGTTCCAACCTTCCCAAACTACACCATGAGCTGAGACAGTGCTCAGAGCCTCTGGGACACTTCCATTCAAAGCATCAGGGATCTATTACTTCCATAGTTTTCAACTGACAAATCTGCAGCCATATGGCCAGACAGTGGCAGAGGCAGATGTTATACCTTTGTAGATTAAATTACAATATGTATTACAAATAAAGCTGCTACAAACATGGTTGAGCAAATGTCCTTATTGTGTACTTGTGTAAGACCTGGGGTCTCACAGCTCAGGAGTTCAATCGTGTCCTTCCCAGAAACTCCCCCAGACCAAGACTCATTGCAAAAGCAAGAGGTTTATTAACCATTGTACAACGGGGTGACCCCTGCCGGTCAGCAAAGAGTGGCACCGGGAGACAAAGGCCTTTAGGTTTTTAAAAGAAAAATTGCAGGAAATTTGAAGTTGCAGTTTTGGCAATTTAGGATTGGATGAGGAAGTTATAAAGTAAGATAATTGGTTAGTCTTAGGTGTTCAAGCTTGGCCAGTCATGCCAAGTGTGGATGCAGCTGCAATTGAAGGTGGGGTGGTTAGCTCATCCTTGAAGATTAGGGGATACAGACTTTTGGCTGGAGGTCAAAAGCTACTCAGAAGTCTAGGTTCGTTGCTAAGAAACTCTATCTCAAGGACAAGGGTCTGGTCCTTCTTTTGCTGAGTGAAGGTCATTGCTTGCTTGCCCTTTTTTTTTTATATCTGTCCTCACAGATAGGGTCACATTCCTTCATTCTCTGGAAAGGTACTAAGAGGCTTTAGCTTAACCTGAACCTAAAACTCAAAACTATAGGCTTTAGAAGACATATAGGTTACAAAGTTAGTCTAACCCTTTC
Organism: Meriones unguiculatus; assembly: GCF_030254825.1. Classification (NCBI taxonomy): domain Eukaryota; kingdom Metazoa; phylum Chordata; class Mammalia; order Rodentia; family Muridae; genus Meriones; species Meriones unguiculatus. The sequence continues at coordinate 44,579,591 of NC_083358.1, forward strand.
ACTTGAGCCTCTTTTGGATAGATGCCTAGGAGTCGTATAGCTGGATCTTGAGGAAGTGATATTCCTTGTTGTCTGAGAAGGTGCCAGATTGATTTCCAGAGTGGTTGTACCAGTTTACATTCCCATCAGCAGTGGAGGAGAGAAACAACCCAGATGTCCCTCAACTGAAGAATGGATACAGAAATTGTGATACATCTACACAATGGAATATTACTCAGCAATGAAAAATAAGGAAATCATGAAATTTGCAGGTAAATGGTGGGATCTGGAAAGCATCATCCTGCATGAGCTGTCCCAGAAGCAGAAAGACACACACGATATATACTCACTCATATAGACATATAATATAGGATAAACCTACTAAAATCTGTACACCTAAAGAAACTAATCAAGAGGGAGGACTCTGGCTAAAATGCTCAAATCCCACTCTAAAAGGCAAAGAGGATGGACACCAGAAGAAGAAGAAAACAGGAAACAAGTTAGGAGCCTCCCACAGAGGGCTTCTGAAGGCTCTGCCCTGCAGACTATCAAAGCAGATGTTGAGACTTATGGCCAAACTTTGGGCAGAATGCAGGGAATCTTATGAAAGAAGTGGGAAATAATAGTAAGATCTGGAGAGGACAGGAACCCCATAAGGAGAGCAACAGAACCAAAATTTTGAGCACAGGGGTCTTTCCTGAGACTCATACTCCAACCAAGTACCAGGCATGGAGATAACCTAGAACCCCTGCATAGATGTAGCCCATGGCAGTTCAGTGTCCAAGTGGGTTCCATGGTAATGGGAACAGGGACTGCTTCTGACATGAACTGATTGGCCTTCTCTTTGATCACCTCCCCCTGAGGGGGGAGCAGCCTTACCAGGCCACAGAGGAAGACAATGCAGCCACTCCTGATGAGACCTAACAGATTAGGATCAGAAGGAAGAAAAAGAAACCCTCCCCTACCAGTGGACTTGGGGAGGGGAGTATATGGAGAGGAGGAGGAAAGAAGGGGTTGGGAGGGGAGGAGGGAGGGAACTAGAGGGGGGATACAAAGTAAATAAAGTATAATTAAAAATAAAAAATTACAGTATGTATACTGTTCTTTCTCCCATATGTGAAGAACTAGGGAGTGTTAACCATCACTGGCTATGTATGTTTCTGTTTGGCCTGCAGCTATGAGCATTATGATGTCAATGGTTATAGACTGAATTCTTTGCATATGGCTTGGCTTTCCTTTATCAAAAAGGGCAACTAATAACAATTATATCACACTCATTAAAAACCTGGTAACATAAAAATAAAAGAGAAAAACAAACCACTAACAGTAGTAATGGATAGAAAGTAGGAGGGGGTTAATATCAGCAAGGTGAGGAGTGGTGTCCTGAAAGCATTGTTTATTGAATTAAAAACAAGGCAGAAGGTTTGACACCATGATATGGCTTTATATGCGGGTATGTCATTAGCTTGATGAGTCATATCTTTGGATACACAGTGTCTTAGGAACTGCTTGGTTCTGTAATATCAGTACTGAGATCTTATATTCTTGATTAGCTGTCCAAAGAGAAGTCAAGAGATCCTATCAGTATGTGAGTGGTAGAGGCAGGGAAGAGAAGTAAATTCATGAAGAATTTACCAATATTTCTGATCTGTGAGGTTTTTTTGGGGAAAAAAAAACTATCTGAGACTCCTAGACACAAAGAAGTCTCCAGAATAAAATACAGGATGAAAAATCTCCTTATTTGTAACATAGTTCTAGTTTTCTAAATGAAAAATCAAAATTTAAAGGCAGTAAGATGGTTTATAAATTAACGAAATAAGTAAACAATTAAAATTTACTCTTAGAAAAGGTATCGGACGGGTCTGATGCTCTTTGGGTAGATGACACCTAAATGAACATTGGTACAAAGTCCCAATTTATTTCTAATATCAGAGATCAGACCTCTACTCTTGCCTGATGTGTCTAAAACAAAAAGGGGGAACTGTAGAGAGCTGCATAATGCCGTGCCTTAAAGATGGAGCTGGTTTCTGCCGATGGTGAGTGCTCTCTGTCACAAACAACTCCATATTTGGCTAAGGCTGAGGATCTGTCTTGCTTCCTTGGACCTATCTGTATTGCCCACGAGGCACGCTGGGGTTGGCTACCCAGAGGCTATTTTAAGCTGTGGGCTGGCTTTCCCCAGGGTCAGAAAATTGTTCAAGGTTCCTGAATAAACTGCATTGAGAAGAACAAAACAAAACAAAACAAAACAAAACAAAAAAAAGATCAGAAAGAAGGAGAGGAGGACCTCCCCTATCAGTGGACTTGGGGAGAGGCATGCATGCAGAAAGGGGGGGGGTGGGACCGGGAGGGGAGGAGGGAGGGGCTTATGGGGGGATACAGAAGGAATAAAGTGTAATTAATAAAAGTTAAATAAAAAATTAAAAAAAATTTACTCTTAGAAGATAAAAGGACTTTGAAATTTGGCAGTGGTATCTCTATCTATGCTGGTGAGCATTATGCACATTTACCTGGGTGTCCTAAAGACCCCTGGACTGCGGCACTGATATTTGACTTTGTCTATCAAACAATACCTCCTTTCACTGGAATGATTTCCATCGACTCACACAAAGTCAGCTTGCATATCATCCCTAAGTACAGGTGATGCTGAGCTACAAAACAGTCCTCTAGTCTGATGCTGAGATTCACTAAGCAGGATCTTAGACCTCCACACAGGAACCCTGAAATGGTTTCTTTCCCAAGTCTGCTTACATGGCAATAACACACTGCTGGCATTCCCTCTATGGGGCTTGTTCATCTCTGTCACTCATTTTAATGTGTTCTAACCCTTCTCAGTATGAGGCCATTCATGCGGTTCAAGGTTATCCTATTTGAAGAGGGAAGTATCAACACAAACTTCTTCCTCTCATTGTGAAGTTCCTTCTGATGCTTCTTTGCTTCTAGATGCAGGAACAGTGGGCCAGTGATTGCTGAATGCTATCATTTGTCTAGTTGATGTACAAAAAATATATTTGACCTGTTCCTCAGAAATGCTTTTCCATTTTTTCAAGAGACAGTCTCATGTAACCTAAGCTGGCCTTGAGGGTGCTATTATTTGAGGATGTCCTTAAATTTCCTATCTTCCTATCTCTACCTCTAAGCACCTAGGATTGCAAAGATGCACCGCTATTGGCTGCCTTGGGAATTTTAACTCCAAGACCATAAACTGCACTAGCATAGACGATCAACACTTGCACAATCACCTTTCTTTTAGCAGTGGTGGTGTGTTTTCTTTCTACAAACAATGGTATGAAGATCACAAATGAGCAAACTGCAACTCATACACAAAAACTTAATTTTAGAAAACGATACCAGTGCTACCTTGCATAACTTTTCAGTTAGTCTACACCTCTTAAGAAGACTTACAGAAATAAATTGGGACTTTGTACCGATGTTCATTTAGGTGTCATCCACCCAAAGAGCATCAGACCCGTCCGATACCTTTTTCTCAAAGTCCCAATTTATTTCTAATATCAGAGATCAGGCCTCTACTCTTGCCTGATGCGTCTAAAACAAAAAGGGGGAACTGTAGAGAGCTGCGGAATGCTATGCCTTGAAGATGGAGCTGGTTTCCGCCTTCCACCTTCCCGATGGTGAGTGCTCTCTGTCACAAACAATTCCACATTTGGCTAAGGCTGAGGATCTGGCTTGCTTCCATGTATGTGGACCTATCTGCATTGCCCACGTGGCACGCCTGGGTTGGCTACCCAGAGGCTATTTAAGCTGTGGGCTGGCTTTCCCCAGGGTCAGATGATTGTTCAAGGTTCCTGAATAAACTGCATTGAAAAAAAAAAAAAAAAGAAGACTTACAGAATCAACTAGCCTGGGTCAATAATTGCTCACAGAGACTGAGCCACCAACCAAAGAGCAGGCATAGGACAGACCCTACACATATGTAACAGATATGCAGCTTAGTCTTCATGTGGGTCTCTAATAGTAGGAGTAGGGGCTGTCTCTGACTCTGTTGCCTGCCTTTGGATCTCTTCCCCCCTAACTGGGCTGCTGTGTCTAGTCTCAATAGAAATTGTACCTAGTCCTGCTACATCTTGATATGCCAAGGCAGATTGATATCCATAGGAGGTCTCCCCTTCTCTGAGGAAAAAAAAAGGGAGGAGGCAGCTGGGGGAGGAGAGAGGAGAGATGAAGGGACTGGAAGGAGAGGAGGGAGGGAAAGCTTCAATCAGGATGTAGTCTTTCTCTGTGTGTGTGTGTGTGTGTGTGTATGTGTGCACTTGCATGTGTGTGCATATAGAGGACAGAGACAAATATAATGTACCTTTGATTATTACTCTCTACCTTATATTATGCAACAAGGCTTCTCATTAAGTACAGAGCTTACCAATGGCTAGACTGACTGGCAATATCCTTCTTAGTGCTAGCTGTTTAACTACACCTGTATTTTACATGGGTGCTGGGATTTGAACTCAAGTCCTCTTGCTTGCCTGATGGGCACTTTAATGACAGAGCAATTTCCTGAGTTTGGTCTACAAAATTTTCTGAGCAAAAGTTATACCATTCTGCTAAGCAAACTACATTAAAAGGCCTTTGTGATATCAATTCTGCTCAACAGTATATTATTTTTGTTCAACAGCAATTTTACAAAGAATATTTTCAAAGAATATTTCCCCCAGACCATAGTGAAAGAATGAAAACCATAAAAAAGAACCAATGTAGAACATTTAGCTATGAATCTAGATTAGTATAAAGTCTGAATTACTAATAATTGCACCTGCAATCTACCATTATGTTTTCAAATAACTTCAGACTGATTACTTGCAAATACATCAATGCTTAGATAGTTCGCTTTTGTGTGGGATTGCTTTAGTAAGAGGCAAAAAATCTGCGGTTAGAATATCAATTGCATTTTCTAAATGAAATAACATACTTAGTAACTAAAATTTCTCAAATTTTTTTTGCATATAACATACATTTTCATTGTCATGGGGTTAGGATTAAAACAATAAACCCTCACAAAAATATTACAAACAAGAGATCCTCACAAAATTTCAAACCAGTATAGACATGAATAACTTGGGTGGTTTATTAAAGAGAAGATTTGTGGTTTGGTAGTTTTAGGACTTGAGAAGTTGCCTCTCAGGAAATTCCCAGTGGTGTGGATGTTGCTGCTGCTGCTGCCACTGCCGTGTGACTGCTAGGTTCCACATCTTAACCAATGAGCAGCTTGTGCACCCACAGCTGTCAAATATTGCTGCAGGAATAGGGGCAGCAGCTTGTTTTCCTCTATGGAGGGGACAGTATTTGTGCCTTGTATGGTGGAGGGCTGAACTTTCTTGTCAGACACTGACTTTCTGAAAAGGACATCATGAACCTCTCTGCTGCAGCAAAGGCCCTTGCTGGGTTCTTAAGGACAGTATATGAAAAGAGATAGACTAAACATAGGAGCACAGCGATTCTAATTTCCACTTATAGTGTTCTATGGTTTGGACATCGTGTTTTTAGAGTGACAAGAAGGGCCAGGAGGAGGGCTTACCTGGGAAAGGTGTTTGCTTTCAAGCTTGCTGACCTGAGTTGAGATTCTGGAGCCCTACAGTGGAAAGAGGGAACTTCTGTCATGGTTTCAGTAAGAATGGCTCCCAGGCTCATCTATTTGATTTTTTAGTCACAAGGGAGTGGAACTGTTTGAAAAGGTTAGAAGGATTAGGAGATGTGGCCTTTTTGGAGAAAGTGTGTCCCTGGATATGGGCTTTGAAGTTTCAAAAGTTCATGCCAGGTCCGGGTTCTCTCTCTGCCTATGGACCAGGATGTGGCTCTCAGCTACTGCTTCAGAACCTGCCTTCAGGCTACCATGGTCTCTGCCATGATGATAATGAGTGCCATGATGATAATAGACTAAACCTCTGAAACTGTAGGTAAGCCGTCAATTAAATGCTTTCTTTCATAAGAGTTGCCTCTGTCATGGTGTCTTTCACAGCAATAGGATAGTGACTAAGACAGACCTCATGTGTTGTTCTCTTGACTTCTTCACATGGCTCTGTGACCACACACACACACACACACACACACACACACACAAAATGTAATGAGCAATGGGAAAGGAGGCTTGCATAGCTCACCTCATCCTTACCTCCATGGGCTATTCTAACTGCCATAACACCAGGTGCTATGATTCTATCAGGTCAGAAAAAAACTCTGACACCATCAAGTAGAAAACAAAAATGAAATCAGAAATATAGGTCCATTTAAAATAGTTTTACTTTAAATATTTTAAAGCTGTGAATTACAACATCTAACAGATATGAAAAGAGTCCATTTTTAACTTACCATTCCTGTTCAGAGTCACTTCAATGTCTGTGTTATTTCCACATGGTACACAGAATCTATGATTACAATAGCTCTAAGCTTAGCTTGGTTCTTCATGGCACTAAAAGAATCACCTCTAAGAATCAGACTCAAAGTAAAAAGGGTGGCATGCAGTACTGAACAATGGTTTTCTGTCTTTCAGAAACCTACAACTTCTACTTTGGAAGTTTTCCTCCTGTGCTTTTTATTTCCCAGTTGTGGTTTGTCACTGTCATCTATCTGTTTTGCTCAGATGATGGTGGTCACTGTCATCTGCCTGGCTTGTTAGAGTGGTTGATCATTATTACTGCCAACTTGACAGGGACTAGAATCTCCTAGAAGAGCAACCACTAGGCATTTCTGTGAGGGATTACATGGATTAGGTGAACTGAGGCTCTGACTCACTATAAGCCCACAGCAATGATCTGAAACCTCTGAAAATGTGGGACAAAATAATTCTGTTCACCCTTACATTGTTTCTCTCAGGTATTTGTAATAGTCATGAATGCTGACATTTAGGGCTTCTGGTTGATTTGAGAAGTGTTTGCTTGCCTAACCCACCACAAGCTCCACCTGGCAGGAGAACAAGGGACATGATGCTCCAGTAGAAGACAAAAGAAGGGACAGCATTTGAAGAGAATGAAACTATGCTCAGGTCGAGTGACAAGGTCCTTTAGGGGCTATTGCATCCTCCTTAGCTTCCAGAGACTGGCCATAGAAATCAACATTGGCCATCTCAGAGACAAGACCATAAGAGGACAAGCTAGAAAGCTGCCGGGAAGCACAGCTCCTGAAGCCTTCCTAATTGTCTGCAGCCAGTATGAAACCATTAACGATACTTGGGGCAAAATGTCAGAAGATCAACCATTCATTATGGGTCAAGGTAAGTCCCTATGCATTAGTCCCTTCATCTTTATAGCAGGGAAAATGCCCCAATGACAGAAGGATTGTAGTTGATTATGATATTATGTGTGGAAAGACTCTAGGATGAGATTAGTCATAACACTTCTTACTGCTGTTTTTTGAATGCATCAACCAAAAGATCAACTAAATTCTTGTGTTCCATGAAAAAAAAAACTAGATAAGAAATGACAGGCAAATATAGTCTCCAAACAGAAACACCATGTAATTCTTGTTTTTTTTTATCTGACTAATCAGGCTTGGTGGCCATCTCTACAATCTATGGTTAGAAGAGTGGAGATAATAGAAATCAAAGTCTTAGGTAAAACAGGAAGGATAAGCAGGGTTCTGTTGACTAAAGGCCAGTAGAAAAGGGTTCTGAGAAACAGACTAGAGAAGGTTGGGCCTGATAATGTGTTCAGTTCTGGAGGCTGAAGCACTCGGGGGAAGCCAATGAAGGAGAAGATTCCTGAAGTGGAAGAGTCTTCCTGGGACAGTGCTCTTTCTAGACTTCTGGGGCAAGCAGAAGAGTTTGACAGTTTAAAGGCACTGTAGGATGGAACGGCCAAATAAATGGAGCATGGTGCAATTCAGTGTGATGACTAACCTTGAATGTTAAGAAACTTTCCCAAAAATAGCATATACCAAATGAAATATGTTAACCGCAGAAAAGGTTGACATTGAGGGATAGCCTATAAACAGAGACTTGAATTTACATACCACCAGACTCAAAATCACAATGGCTTTTGCCCAAGTAAGCCTTGCTATTGTGTAGCATTACTTCAGACTGCTAATATAAGGCCCAGGAATGAGGTAAGGGGAATTCAGACAATAAGAAGGTGAAAGTGTGACTCCTGGAATATCCTTGCCAGCTTAATGCTTGAATCAGTGTGGCTCATGCCTGAAAATAAAAAGGAACTCTTACTGTGTTAAACAAAGGAAATTGACTCACAAAGAAAAGCTGAAGAGCCACAAGGAGGTTGGCTACCTGCCTGTCTGAGGAGGGTCTTCTTCTCAGTATGGGTTTGGAAGCCCAGAAATCAGTGGATGAGATCTGGATCAAAATGGAAATACATACCACTCCAGGAATACTGCTCAAGGAGTAAGAATAATACTCCACTCTCTTCTTGCCCAGTGTCACAATATTGCCTTTGACACCAGTAGGCAAATGTGAAGCAGAAAAGAAGGGGCACATCTGAAAGTAACATGGCAAATGGTGATCAAAGACTGCTGGGGCTGCTGTAAACCTAATCTTCATTGTCAATCTTATGCATTTCAAGTAACTGCTCAACCACCATTTGCTGAGTGGGTGGAAACTATGAGCCTCTGTATTTTGTATTCTGTTTCTTTTGGCTGCTGAGTTTCTGGCTGTAAAATAACAAAGTAGAACTCCTTTGTCTAAAATATGGTTTTGTCTCTGAGTTTTGTTAAGGTGACTCAGTCTGTTAAAATCATGATCCTGGCCGAAAAATCTAGACCAAGTCCTCCCAGGGAAAGGAGGCACAAACTTTACCTGCTGTTTCCGCATAGAATGAAAAAACCTCACTGTCTACAAAATGGAAATACTCACAAAAAATTCATGTAATGAGTGTGAAATAACATATCAATTAAAATGTATTTACTTTTCAATATTTAATCCTTGCACAGAATAGTAAGGAGCAGTAGTTAAGATGGTCTTAGCTTGCAAGAAGCTCTGATCACCTTCCAGGTAACTGGTATTATCACAATTGCTATGTTGCCTCCCCATCCCCAAAGTGTAAGTCTGTTAGCTACATAAGTCACAGGTCATAAAAAAAGTTTTCCCATCTGGATCTGGGGCAATCTGATGTATTTATTAAGCTTCCTTCTGTTTATATGGAAGAAAAGAAGCAAAGCCCAGTGATGAATTTTCAGCAGTGACATCCTTTTAAGCTGAGGGGACACCCAAAAGAAACAAAATTGCAGATGAGAATTTAAAAAGTCATGGTCGCACAATTTACTGTGCACATTATAAAGGAGTAGGGTTTCTAGAGGAAGTTTTTGTGGCTGTAGAAACCAAAACAGAGCCGGGGAGGGGCAGGGGGAACTCCTCTATCGTTCAACTTTCAACTTGAGGAAGACTTTGGTTTCCCTATGTGTCCACTTCCTGGTTGAATAGCCAGTCACACTGTCCTGTGTCATGCATTATTTGACTTCTGCAAAGGTTCTGTCCACCTGAATTTATACCATGTTGAAAATGATTAGCAGTCCAACTCTGAGGCCATAGGGACCTAGGCCAGGATGACCTTGATTGGAGCCTTGCCCTGTATTTCTGACTTTGCTTAGGGACTTGTTATTTTCCACTGGCCTCCAAGGTTAAGTTGTTCCTGAAATTATGAAGTCTTTGATGCTTCTTGCAATAGCTTTGAAACAAAAGAAACAAACCCCAATCAGTTGTTGCCTGAAACAGTCTTAGATTTTAGTGAGGGAAAGAATCATGTTTTTATGGAAATCTGAGTTCCAGGGCATATATGACAGCCTGAGCTCAGTGTTTTATGAAAGTTCATCATGGTGGGAAAGTGAGAAGGCTATGTAGAAGGTAGGAATTGATCCCATTGGAACATGTACTTTTCAAAAGTGAGACCATGTGCAACCACTACATGCTAGTGCATGTGACCATTCCGTGGGTCTGTGTGTGGCAAATTACAAAATATGGTAGGAATTTGCTCATAGCCAGGAAGAGGTATTAATAAATTAAAGCAACTGTAATCTTTTCTCTCACCTACTCTTTGTTAAAATCCCAAGAGGCTTCATCGGATCTTGAGAAGATGTGTTGGGATTGAGGAGCTGGTAGGGGAAAGGCTACAATTTAGGGGTTCTTTTGTTTGGGGGTGGTTGAGATTTTACTGAATCCTACGTCAATTTATTATCAAGTTTGCCTTCAGAATCAGAGGAGACTCAGTTTCAAAGAGTACTAAGATTAAAGATATGCTCATCAAAAGAGTTTTTCTATTTCAAGCACAAGACAGCCAAGCCAAGCTCACAAAGATGGCAGGGCTGAAAGAGGGCTGTGGAGAAAAGCTCTTCTGTCTCACTGTGTTTATCAGCGGAGCGGTCAGGTTCAAATGCAGGCAGTTGGTTTACAGATGTGTGTAATTTTCTGTGAAAAAATGCTAAGGAGCGTTTGTCTACTGTGCTGCATTCATGGTGTGAAGCATGTTTGCAGAGGGTGACTTTTGGGTTGTGAATACTGGCTTGCTATTCTCCCCAACTCAATGAACAAATCAGGACTTGTGTAATTCAAAGAATATTAACCAATAAAAACTCCAAAGAAAGCACCAAGCAGTTTTGAATTTAATTTAAAAATTATTTATTACAATTTATTCACTTTGTATCCCAGCTGTAGACCCCTCCCTTTTCCCCTCCCAATCCCGCCCTCCCTCCTTCTTCTCTTCCCCTGCTCCTTTATCAGTCCACTGATAAGGGAGGTCTTCCTCCCCTTCAATCTGACCCTAGCCTGTCAGGTCTCATCAAGATTGGCTGCATTGTCCTCTTCTGTGGCCTGGTAAAGCTACCCGCCCCCTCAGGTGGAGGTGATCAAAGAGCCAGCCACTGAGTTCATGTCAGTGACAGCCCCAGTTCCCATTACTAGGGAACTCACTTGGAGACTGAGCTGCCATGGGTTACATCTGTGCAGGGGTTCTAGGATATCTCCATGCATGGTCATTGGTTGGAGTATCAGTCTCAAAAAAGACCCCTGTGCCTGGATTCTCTGGTTCTGTTGTTCTCCTTGTGGAGTTCCAGTCCCCTCCAGGTCTTTCTATCTCCCCCTTCATTCATAAGATTCCCTGAACTCTGCCCAAAGCTTGGCTATGAGTCTGAGCATCTGCTTTAGTACCTTGTTGGGTAGAGTCTTTCAGAGCCCCCTGGGGGTAGGCTCCTGTCTTGTTTCTTGTTTTCACCCTTTTCCCATGTCTATCCCATTTGCCTTTCTGAGTGAGGGTTGAGCATCTACCCAGGGTCCTTCTTCTTGCTTAGCTTCCTTAGGTGTACAGATTTTAGTATGATTATCCTATATTATATGTCTAATATCCATTTATAAGTGAGTATATACCATGTGTGTCTTTCTGCTTTTGGGATACCTCACTCAGGATGATCTTTTCTAGTTTCTACCATTTACTTGCAAATTTCGTGATTTCTTTGTTTTTAATTGCTGAGTAGTATTCCACTGTGTAAATGTACCACAATTTTTGCATCTATTCCTCTACTGAGGGACATCTGGGTTGTTTCCAGATTCTGATTGAACAAATGCCCTTATTGTGTACTTGAACATATTTTGGATATATGCCTAGGAGTGGTATAGGTGGATATTGAGGTAGCACTATTCCTAATTGTCTAAGAAAGTGCCAGAGTGATTTCCAAAGTGGTTGTACAAGTTTACATTCCCACCAGCAACGGAGGAGGTTTCCCTTTTCTCCACATCCTCTCCTGGGAAGAGTTCCCGGTCCTGGCAGGTGCTCAGTTGCCAGCCCAGAACAACATGCCTGTGTGCTCTGATCACCATCTTAGACTGAACTATGGGCCCCACAACACCAGAGACTGGGATTTCTGGTAGATAGAAAACCCCACGGTGAAGGAATCAATTGGGACCAACATCAGGTCAGTCCAGAGACCTGCCTACACACCCTATTCATCATCCCAGACGGAACTGTGGGCCCCAAGGCAATAGAGACTGGGTTTCCCTGTTGAATTTAATTTTTACCTTTTAGTTTTCACATTATCCTTTGAGAAAAAAATGTAAAGTGAAATGTAGTGATAAGACTCTCAAGGCCCAGGTTCAAGGTCTACCATATGTGACCTTGAACCAGACACTCATTTAGGAAACTAGCAGAAGTAGCAAGTGGTCACCTAGACTCAGTCAGGACTCTGGCAATTGTCTTTCAGAATCCCTAGATCACTTCCATTTGAAAATAATCTATTCTATAAGATGCATTATACTTTGCATGTAATTCTTTTTTTTATAGCAACTATATACTTTTAAATCATCTCTAATCATCTATAGTACTCAATGTGATGTAAACTGTATTATGTAGGGAATAATAAATACTAAAGTGCAATTTGTATTGTACTTTGCAAATGTTTCTTTTTTATAGTTTTATTTTTTTCTTATCAGTTACATTTTATTAACTCTGTATCCCAGCTGTATCCCACTCTCTCATTCCCTCCCACTCCCACCCTCCCTCCCTTATCTCCACCCTGCCCCTTTCCAAGTCCACTGATGGGGGGGGCCTCCTCCCCATTCATCTGATCCTGTTTTATCCCGTATCTTCAGGACTAGCTGCAAAGTCCTCCTCTGTGGCCTAATAAGACTGCTCCTCCCTTGGGGGTGGGGAGGTCAAAGAGCCTGCCATTGAGTTCCTGTTAGAAATAGTCCTTGTTCCCCTTACTATGGGAAACCAATTGGTTACTGAGCTACCACAGGCTATATCCGAGCAGAGGTTCTAGGTTATATCCATACATGGTCCTTGGTTGAATATCAGTTTCAGAAAAGACCCTGTGCCCAGATTTATTTGGTCCTTGTGGAGATCCTATTCTTTCCCCATCATACTTACTCCCCTTCTTTCATATGATTCCCTATACTCTGCCAAAGGTGTGGTTATAAGTCTTTGTATCTGCTTTGAAAACACTGCTAGTTAGAGTCTTTCAGATGCCTTCAGTAGATGCCTGTCATACGTTCAATGCACATCACATCTGTCTTTCTAAATGAGGATTGATCATCTTACCCCATGCCCGCTCTCTTGATTATCTTTTTTAGTTGTATAGATTTCATTATGTTTATCATATTGTATAGGTCTATATCAGCGAGTATATACCGTGTTTGTCTTTCTCCTTCTGTGATATTTCACTCAGGATGATCTTTTCTTGATCCCACCATTTGCCTTCAAATTTCATGATTTCCTCCTTTTTGATTGCTGAGTAGTATTCCATTGTGTAAAAATACCACAATTTCTGTATCCATTCCTCCATTGATGGACATCTGGGTTGTTTCCAGGTTCTGGCTATTACAAATAAAGCTGCTATAAACATGGTTGAGCAAATATCCCTTTTGTGTACTTGAGCCAAGTTTGGGTATATACCTAGCAGTGGTATAGCTGGCTCTTGAGGAAGCACTACTCCTAATTGTCTGAGAAAGTGCCAGATTGACTTCCAAAGTGGTTGTACCAGTTTACATTCCCACCAGCAATGGAGAAGGGTTCCCCTTTCTCCACAACCTCTCCAGCATGTGTTGTCACTTGAGTTTTTGATCTTGGCCATTCTGATGGGTGTAAGGTGAAATCTCAGGGTCGTTTTGATTTGCATTTCCCTGATGGCTAATGACGTTGAGCATTTCTTTAAGTGTTTCTCTGCCATTCGGTATTCCTCTACAGAGAATTCTCTGTTTAGCTCTGTTCCCCATTTTTAATTGGATTACTTGGTTTGCTGCTTTTCAGCTTCTTTAGTTCTTTATATATACTGGATATGAGTCCTCTGTCAGATAAAGGGTTGGTGAAGATTCTTTCCCAATCTGTAGGCAGTCGTTTTGTTTTGATGACGGTGTCCTTTGCTTTACAGAAGCTTTTCAGTTTCATAAGGTCCCATTCATTTATTGATTGTTGCTCTTAGAGCCTGTGCTGTTGGTGTCCTGTTCAGAAAGTTGTCTCCTGTGCCAATGAGTTCTAGGCTGTTCACCACTTTTTCTTCTAACAGATTTAGAGTATCTGGTTTTATGTCAAGGTCTTTGATCCACTTGGACTTTAGTTTTGTGCAGGGTGATAAATATGGATCTATTTTCATTTTTCTGCATGTAGACATCCAGTTGGACCAGCACCATTTGTTGAAGATGCTGTCTTTTTTCCATTGAGTGGTTTTGGCTTCTTTGTCAAAAATCGAGTATTTGTAAGTGTGGGGGTTTATTTCTGGGTCTTCTATTCAGTTCCATTGATCCTCCTTTTTGTTTTTATGCCAATACCATGCAGTTTTTATTACTATTGCTCTGTAGTACAACTTGAGATCGGGGATGGAGATACCTCCAGATGATCTGTTGTTGTTCAGGGTTGTTTTGGAGATTCTGGGATTTTTGTTTCTCCATATGAAGCTGAGAATCTTTTTTTCAAGGTCTGTAAAGAATTGAGTTGGTATTTTGATGGGAATTGCGTTGAATCTGTAGATTGCTTTTGGCAGGATGGCCATTTTCACAATGTTAATCCTACCAATGTATGAGCATGGGAGAGCTTTCCATCTTCTGAGATCTTCTTCAATTTCTTTCTTCAGAGACTTGAAGTTTTTCTCAAACAGGTCTTTCACTTGCTTGGTTAGTGTCACCCCAAGGTACTTTATGTTATTAGTGGCTATTGTGAAGGGTGTTGTTTCCCTAATTTCTTTCTCGGCCCTTTTGTCTTTGGTATACAGGAGGGCTTCTGATTTTTTTTGAGTTGATTTTGTATCCAGCCACTTTGCTGAAGGTGTTTATCAGCTGGAGGAGTTCTCTGGCTGAATTTTTGGTGTCGCTCATATATACTATCATATCGTCTGCAAATAGTGACACTTTGACCTCTTCCTTTCCGATTTGTATCCCCTTGATCTCCTTTAGTTGTCTTATTGCTCTGGCTAGGACTTCAAGTACTATGTTGAAGAGGCATGGAGAGAGTGGGCAGCCTGGTCTTATCCCTGATTTCAGTGGGATTGCTTTAAGTTTCTCTCCATTGAGTTTGATGTTGGCTGTAGGCTTGCTGTATATTGCCTTTACTATGTTTAGATATGTGCCTTGTATCCCTGATCTCTCCAATACTTTAAACATGAATGGGTGTTGGACTTTGTCAAATGCTTTTTCAGCATCTAAGGAGATGATCATGTGGTTTTTCTCCTTCAGTTTGTTTATGTAGTGGATTACATTGATGGATTTCCGTATATTGAACCACCCCTGCATGCCTGGGATGAAGCCTACTTTGTCATGGTGGATGATATCTTTGATGTGTTCTTGGATTCAGTTTGCAAGTATTTTATTGAGTATTTATATTGCATCAATGTTCATAAGAGAGATAGGTCTGAAGTTCTCTTTTTTTGTTGGGTCTTTGTGTGGTTTAGGTATCAGGGTGACTGTGGCTTCATAGAATGAATTTGGTAATGTACCTTCTGTTTCTATTTTGTGGAATAGTTTGAGGAGAATTGGTGTTAGCATTTCTTTGAAGGTCTGGTAGAATTCCATGCTGAAACCATCTGGCCCAGGGCTATTTTTTGGAGGGGAGACTGTTAATGACTGCTTCAATCTCCTTGAGGGATATAGGGCTGTTCAGTCTTTCTACCTGATCTTGGCTTAATGTTGGAAGATGGAATCTATCAAGAAAATTGTCCATTTCATTTAGGTTTTCAAATTTTGTGACATATAGGCTTTTGTAGTATGACCTAATGATTGTTTGAATTTCCTCAGTGTCTGTAGTTATGCCACCCTTTTCATTTCTGATTTTGCTGATTTGGATAGATTCTCTCTGCTTTTTAGTTAGTTTGGCTAAGGGTTTGTCTATCTTGTTGATTTTCTCAAAGAACCAGCTTTTTGTTTCATTGATTCTTTGAATAGTTTTATTTGTTTCTAAGTGATTAATTTCAGCCCTGAGCTTGATTATTTCCAGCCGTCTGCTCCTCTTGGGTGTATCTGCTTCTTTTTTCTAGGGTTTTCAGTTGGGCCATTAAGGTGTTTGTATGTGATGTTACAAATTTCTTCTTGAAGGCACTTGTGCTATAAATTTTCCTCTGAGCACTGCTTTTAATGTGTCCCATAAGTTTGGGTATGTTGTACCATCATTTTCATTGAATTCTAGGAAGACTTTAGTTTCTTTCTTTATTTCTTCCTTAACCCAACTGTCATTGAGTAACAAGTTGTTCAGATTCCATGTGAGTGTTGGCTTTTTGTTATTTCTGCTGTTGTTGAGGTCCATGGTGGTCAGATAGAATACAAGGGATTAATTCAATCTTTTTTTTTATCTGTTGAGGCTTGCTTTATGACCAATATGGTCTATTTTGGAGAAGGTTCCATGTGGTGCTGAAAAGAAGGTATACTCTTTTGAGTTTGGATGAAAAGATCTGTAGATGTCTATTAGGTCCATTTGATTTAGGGACTCTGTAAGTGTTTTTATTTCCCTATTTGTTTTCTGTCTAGTTGATCTGTCCTATAGTGAGAGTGGAGTGTTGAAGTCTCCCACTATTAAGGTTATTAGGATCAATGTGTGATTTAAGCTTTAATATTGTTTCCTTTATGAATGTAGGTGCTCTTGTATTTGGGGCATAGATATTCAAAATTGTGATGTCCTCTTGGTGGATTTTTCCTTTGATAAGAATATAGTGGCCCTCCTTATCTTTTTTGATTAATTTGGGTTGAAAGTCTATTTTATTAGATATTAGGATGGCTACTCCAGCTTGTTTTCTGGAACCATTTGCTTGAAAAACATTTTTCCAGCCCTTACTCTGAGGTAGTGTTTATCTTTGTTGCATAGGTGTGTTTCTTGGATGCAACAGAATGTTGGATCCTGTTTCCGCAACCATTTGGTTAGTCTGTGTCTTTTTATTGGGATGTTGAATCCGTTGATGTTGATAGATACTAGTGACCAACAATTGTTACTTACTTTTGATGTGGGGTTGGTGGTGTCACTGAGTTTCATTGCTTGTATTCTTTTGGGTTTTTTGTTGTGTAGTTATCTATTTCCTCTGTTTCCTTAGATGTAGTTGTTTTCTTTGGTTTGGAGTTTCCCTTCTAGTAACTTCTGTAGAGCTGGGTTACTATGTAGATATTGTTTAAATTTGGTTTTGTCATGGAATATTTTGAATTCTCCGTCTATGTTGAAATGTTTCCTTTTTTAGGGTAGTTTGCACCTATGATTGGTTGAGTTCATAAATCTCCTCCCTATACTCTACCCTACAAAATCCTCATGAAAGAACAAAAATGTGTATAATATCAATGACATGCTCAGCATGTCAGCTTGCTCTTTGTGAGTGAAAATCAGGCTACTGCGTCCCTTCCTGGGATCAGCTCTAACTGCTGAGCTCTGTGGGTAGTGAAAAGAGAGAGAGGTGTGGGCCTGGCTCTTATTTCCACCACTTACTGACTGCAGAGCCTCAGCCCCCTCTGTTGTAAACCAGGCCATGCAGTGCCATGGAATGGGCTTGTTAAATTCAGGCCTATTGCCTGGCTCTTAACTGGTGTCCTGACACTTTATGGGAATGGTCAGAACTCCAGGCCTTGGAGCTGGAACATCTCTGAGATGTTAGGTGACTTTAAACTGTCTGTGGCGGTGACCAACAGCATTGTCACAGGATTATAGGACACAAGGCATGTAAAGGCCTGACAAGGTTCCATAAATGAGGCTTAAATCCCGAGACAGTAAAAGACTTGAAAGAGTTTATATTATGCTGGAAACTGGGGAAATGATTCCTTATTTCAAAACAAAAGACAAAGTTAGATAACATTTTAAACAAACAAACATAAAAACTGAAAAGTACCTTTCCATCCAAACCCAAAAATTAGAAAGAAACCACCACAACAAAAAAACTCTTCCCACAGAAGCCAGAGCAGTCACCCTTGGCTCAGAGATTCACCTAGGAATGTGAGGGGAACCTCCTATAATGTATTCCGAACCCCCACCTCTGTAATGTGTCTGTTATCATTGCTTCTCAGGTAACTGGTTACTGATTTGTTTGCTTCTGCTAGGAAAGGTAAATAGAAAACAAAGCCCTGGCTCATTACCAAATTAGAAGTTGCCTGTCTGCATCTTGTCCTCAGGCAATCCAGTATTGGATTGGGCACTATCATGCATTTAGATTATCCGTCAGCCATCTATCTATCTATCTATCTATCTATCTATCTATCTATCTATCTATCTATCTATTGTTAAAATGCAAGGTTTTGTCTGTTGATGGCATATCTTTTTATTTCTTAATTAGCTTCATGTCGTCTTCCTTAACCATCTCAAGTATGTCCACTTTTAAAGGTAGCTCCTAGAAAAGTCCTGTTCATGACAGACTGACTACTTGCTTGAACTACATTTATCTTTTTTTTTTCTACCTCTAAATGAGCCTCTGAGGAGATTAGTTAGACCTGTGTGAGAAAGGGCAGTGACAGTTGGAACTCTGCCCAGGGGAGAGCTTCAGATTTAGTGTTCAAGCCAGGCTGACAGTCGTTGGAGATATTAGGGTATTGGAGCTGCACAGGTCCTGTAGGCAAAGCTATGCTGAAGGTGAAGGGGCAAAGAAGGTTTGAGAATAAACAGCCCTCTTGGGGAAGGCAGTGAGAAACCTGTAAAAGAGGAACAATCTTTGGGCCAAAGGTGATTGCCAAACCAGATTTACAGGTCCAGCTCTTGATGGGGGCCATCTGATGTGGCTGTCCCTACTGAGGAGCAGGGCGTGACTCTAATGTGTCATCCTTAGACAAATGGGTGTCCTTGTAGCACTGCTTTACATGTGGGCCTGTGTTCCTGTCATAAGCTATGACAAAACACTGCAGGAAAATGACTTAAGGAAAGATTCATTTTGGCTCATGTACTATAGAGCAACAGTTTTAAAAACTGCATGGTACTGGCATAGAAACAGAATGGTGGATCAATGGAACCGAACAGAGGACCCAGAAATAAATCCACACACTTATGGACACCTGATCTTTGACAAAGACGCCAAAACCATACAATGGAAAAAAGATAGCATCTTCAACAAATGGTGCTGGTCTAACTGGATGTCTACATGTAGAAAAATGAAAATAGATCCATACTTGTCACCCTGCACAAAACTGAAGTCCAAGTGGATCAAAGACCTCAACATAAAACCAGACACATTAAATCGGCTTGAAAAAAAAAGTGGGAAATACCCTAGAACTCATTGGTACAGGGGGAAACTTCCTGAACAGAACACCAACAGCACAGGCTCTAAGAACAACAACCAATAAATGGGACCTCATGAAACTGAAAAGCTTCTGTAAAGCAAAGGACACCGTCATCAAAACAAAGCGACCACCTACAGATTGGGAAAGAATCTTCACCAACCCTTTATCTGACAGAGGACTCATATCCAGTATATATAAAGAACTAAAGAAGCTGAAAAGCAGCAATCCAAGTAATCCACTTAAAAAATGGGGAACAGAGCTAAACAGAGAATTCTCTGTAGAGGAATACCGAATGGCAGAGAAGCACTTAAAGAAATGCTCAACCTCATTAGCCATTAGGGAAATGCAAATCAAAACAACCCTGAGATTTCACCTTACACCCATGAGAATGGCCAAGATCAAAAACTCAAGTGACAACACATGCTGGAGAGGTTGTGGAGAAAGAGGAACCCTTCTCCACTGCTGGTGGGAATGTAAACTTGTACAACCACTCTGGAAATCAATCTGGCGCTTTCTCAGACAACTAGGAATAGCACTTCCTCAAGATCCAGCCATACCACTACTGGGCATATATCCAAAAGAGGCTCAAGTACACAAAAAGGACATTTGCTCAACCATGTTTGTAGCAGCTTTATTTGTAATAGCCAGAAGCTGGAAACAACCCAGATGCCCCTCAACTGAAGAATGGATGCAGAAATTGTGGTACATCTACACAACGGAATATTACTCAGCAATGAAAAATAAGGAAATCATGAAATTTGCAGGTAAATGGTGGGATCTGGAAAGGATCATCCTGAGTGAGTTGTCTCAGAAGCAAAAAGACACACATGGTATATACTCACTCATATAGACATACAACATAGGACAAACCCACTAAAACCTGTGCATCTAAAGAAACTAAGCAAGAGAGAGGACCCTAACTAAAACGTCCAATCCCCATCCAGAAAGGCAAAGAGGATGGACATCAGAAGAAGAAGAAAACAGGAAACAACCTAGGAACCTACCACAGAGGGCCTCTGAAAGCCTCTGCCCTTCAGACTATCAAGGCAGATGCTGAGCCTGATGGGCAACTGTTGGGCAGAGTGAACGGAATTTTAGGTAAGAACTGGGAAATAGTAAGAGCTGGAGAGGACAGGGTCTCCACAAGGAGAGCAACAGAACAAGAAAATTTGAACATAGGGAACTTCCCAGAGACTCATACTCCAACCAAGGACTATTCATGGAGATAACCTAGAACCCCTGCACAGATGTAGCCCAGGGCAGTTCAGAGTCCAATTGGGTTACATAGTAATGTGAAGAGGGACTACCTCTGACATAATCTGATTGGCCTGTTCTTTGATCACCTCCCTCTGGGGGGGGGAGCAGCCTTACCAGGCCACAGTAGAGGACAATACAGCCACTTTTGATGTGAACTGACAGACTAAGATCAGAAAGGAGAGGAGAACCTCCCCTATTAGTGGACTTGGGGAGTGGCATGCAAGCAGAGGGAGGAGGGAGAGTGGGATTGGGATGGGAGGAGGGAGGGGCTTATGGGGGGATGCAGAATGAATAAAGTGTAATTGATGAAAAATTTAAGAAAAAAGGGAAAAAATAATTTAAGAACCTTAAATGACTTTCAAAATTGGAGGAAAACATGGAGTTAGTCAATTGGCATGGAGCACGTCTGGCCCCTGGGGGCAATGGTCTCCTGAACCTACTCAGACCTCGGACACCACCACTGCTAGTTCTAGAACTGACGCAGGATGTTCCAACGAGGGGTTAAGGCTTCTCATAATATTTCCTATAAGCCCACACCTGTTTGTCTATATCCCCCATTTTTATTCATTATTAGCCAGATAGAGCCAAGTAATTGTGGTAATGATACTTGCTTTTTTGCCCAATGCTGGAATGCTAGTAAAGTTAGGTATGCCCTGGTTACTCGCATGCCTCACTGGGTGCCTATGCCCATTGATGCCCCTCACGCTATGACTCTCTTCAGACAGAAAAGGGATCTTGGAACTACAGCCACCATTGTTACTACCATCTCATTGACGGCTGTTGGAGCTACCACCAGGGCATTAGCCATGAGTCATACTGGGCAGACTGCTCAGACCCTGAATAATCATTTAGCCAATGTAGCTCATGCCTTAGTTGTACATAAAGGAATTAATGCTCAACTAAAAGGAAGCTTGATGGTGTTCAATCAGAGGATTGACCTCTTGCAGGAGCAAATTGATACCCTATGGCAAATCGCTCAACCTGGCTGTCAATGAAAGTATGCTGGACTTTGTGTCACTAGCATACAACATGAGAATTTTTCCTGTGCTGCAAATCTGTCTAAACAATTGTCGAGCTATATTTTAGGTAATTGGACTGGAGAATTCGATACTACGATGGAGCAGCTGAGAGTGGCCATTGTCACAGTAAATTCTACCGGAGTGGACGCAGGACTAGCCACAGGATTATCAACATGGATTGCTGCAGCCATGAATCATCTGAAGGAATGGGCGGGCATGGGAGGGTTAGCAGGCCTTCTGGTGTTGGTCTCCTTGGTTTGCCTGTGGTATATATGCAAGATTAGAGTCTCACAACAGTGTGATGCAGCCATGATCATTCAGGCCTTTACAGCCATTGAAGCAGGACATTCTCCCCAAGCATGGTTGGATACCATAAAAAGCTAAAATGATATGCTCAGGATGCGAGGCTAAGCACTGCACTCAGGGTCAGCCGCTTTGGACCCAGAGAAGAGCATGTCTGATTGCATGCGGGTTGATGCCCCAGGTCCCGCCTCTGAGAAAAAGGTATCGGACGGTCTGATGCTCTTTGGGTGGATGACACCTAAATGAACATCTGTACAAAGTCCCAATTTATTTCTAATATCAGAGATCAGACCTCTACTCTTGCCTGATGCGTCTAAAACAAAAAGGGGGAACTGTAGAGAGCTGCGGAATGCTATGCCTTAAAGATGGAGCTGGTTTCTGCCTTCCACCTTCCCGATGGTGAGTGCTCTCTGTCACGAACAACTCCACATTTGGCTAAGGCCGAGGATCTGGCTTGCTTCCATGTATGTGGACCTATCTGCATTGCCCCCGTGGCACGCCTGGGTTGGCTACCCAGAGGCTATTTAAGCTGTGGGCTGGCTTTCCCCGGGGTCCGAGGATTGTTCAATGTTCCTGAATAAACTGCATTGAAAAAAAAAAATAAAGAATTTACGCTGTCAAAACAATGCCCACCGAACAGCTTATCTGTAGAATGGCCCCACTCCAGTCATGCAGCAAAGCTAAACTGCTTGTAAGGCTGTGATTCTGTCCAAGGCAATTGTGTCTTCCTAGTTGGATCAGTTTTATTTCCTATCTAATAAATGCATAGTCTTTGATAAAAAAAAAAAAAAAAAAAAAAAAAAAGGAGAGGAGAAAAGAAGAGGGGCCAAGATGAGTACACAGGACTGGGAAACAAGATATGCCTTCAGAGTATATCTTCAGTAACTAGTTCTCCCAACCCAGTTCCAGTCTCTAATACACCATTCATGATACCTTTCCTTGGATTAACCCATCGATGTAGCTAGTATTTTCATGATTCAATTGCCTCTCAGTAGCACCACCAACTGGGAACCAAGATTCCAACATGAGAGCCTTTCTGATGGACACATAATTCTATCCACAGTAGGATCTGTGCAGCTTTTTCAGGCCATCTACACAGTCAGTCTCAAGAGCTTAAATCAGGCAATGGGAGATGTAAGTAGCCTCAGAGCTCTACCTTAGGTGCTCACAGTCTAGAAAAGCTTGAGGTTAACTAAAGACATGTCAACACTGGGGAATTACATTTTGTACAAAGCCTTTCAGTCACTACAGCGAGTGACCTTTATATGTTACTGTTATTTTGATCAAGATAATATTCCCCCTTTCTCCCAGGTCTTCTCAGCACTCCATCTTAATTTTATTCACTAAACAACTCACTCTGAGCATAAGGTTCTGGGATATAGAGGAGGAGGAGAGGCCAAAGGAAGCCCACTTTGTTCACAATGGAAACAGAGCTTTCTGCTTGTACTGGACAGACTTGAGAAAATGTATTGCCCAGCTAATCTTAACATGGGAGAGACTCAAGTTGGAAACTTTAGATTCATACATTTAAATATTTAAAGAATTACAGTTTTATCTTCTAAAATCTATTGACCAACGACAAAACCTTGACTATCACTTTAAAGAATGTATATTTATAAGTAAAGACAAAAACAAAGGTAATACGATTTTTATGTATTTATTTTATTTAATTATTTTCTCCTCTCAAGATTGAAAACTACCACTGAGTTATAATCTTAGCACAAGATCTTTTAGAAGATAATAATAAAACAAATTTTAATGTGTGGATCTACCTATATTTAGAATATATTGGTAGAATAAAAAATATCCTTTTAGGGTATAGAGAGATGGCTCAGTGGTTAAGAGCACTTTCTGAGCTTGCAAAAGATCTGGGTTCAATTTCCAGAACCTACATGGTAGCTCACAAACTTCTGTAACTCCTGTTTCATGGGATCTGAACTTCTGACCTTCATGGGGTTCCTGGACATATGTAGTGCATATACATACATTAAAGGACACACATAGACACATACACACAAAATAAAAAAATAAACATTTAAAAATTTCTTAATTTGTGTATGTTCAAAGAACCACTTAAACCAATACTAGCAATAGATTTTTGCATATGCCACCATTCACTTTTGTTTTTGAGAGAAGGTCTCATATATTCCAAGCTAGCCAAAAACTTTCTATGTAGGCATGGAAGACCTTGAGTAACTCCTGAATTTACTTCCTGACTACTGGGTTATGAGTATGTCTGCTCATTCCCAGTGCAGTACTGAGAATCAAACCCAGGGCTTCATGAAGGTTAGCAAGCACTCTACCAACCAAGTCACAGCCTCAGTAACACACACTATTAATGAAATAGAAAAGCTTTTAGCTGTCTTCTATCTTGCTATTTCTTGTGGAGAATTCTGTTTAATTTCAAAGCTCTAAGCGGTTCCATTTGCCCCCTGCAGTTCTCCAAATCTTATGGTCACTCTGCATTCAATAGTGTTTCCCTTTCAAGCTATAATTATGTGTTTGTACCAGAGAAAGCAAGTGCAGTTGCTTTTTTTTCTTTTATTAATTACACTTTATTCACTTTGTATCCCCCCATAAGCCCCTCCCCCCTCCTCTCCCAATCCCACCTTCCCTCCCCCTTCTTCACACATGCCCCTCTCCAAGTCCACTGATAGGGGAGGTCCCCCTCTCCTTCCTTCTGATCTGAGTCTATCACATTTCATCCAGAGTAACTGCATTGTCATCTTCTGTGACCTGGTAAGGCTGTTCCTCCCTCAGGGGGAGGTGATCAAAGAGCAGGCCAATCAGTTTATGTCAGAGGCAGTCCCTCTTCCCATTACTATGGAACCCACTTGGACATTACATTGCTTCTTAAAAGCAGCTTTAGCTTTGTCATCTGTGTTAATTCCTAGTCACAACAAGTGGGTAAGAGGTGCCACTGAGATAGGATAATTTGAGCTCAGAGTTCTTTTTTTTTAATTTTTTCAACAAAAATTTATTTTAATATAAATCACAAAGCAAAAAATTTATTTTTCCTTTGAAAAATGAAGATAATTCTATGTTATTAATGAGCTTGCAACTGTATACACCTCTTACATGTATTTTTTCTTTTCTTTTCTTTTTTATTATTAGTTACATTTTATTAACTCTGTATCCCAGCTGTATCCCACTCCCTCATTCCTTCCCAAACCCTTCTTCCCTCACTCATCTCCTCCCTGTCCCTTTCCAAGTCCACCAATTAAAAAATGGGGTATGGAACTAAACAGAGAATTCTCTGTAGAGGAATAAATAATGGCAGAGAAATACTTAAATAGATGCTCAACATCCTTAGCCATCAGGGAAATGCAAATCAAAACGACCCTGAGATTTCACCTTACACCCATCAGAATAGCTAAGACGAATAACTCAAGTGACAACACATGCTGGAGAGGCTGTGGAGAAAGGTGAACCCTCCTCCATTGCTGGTGGGAATGTAAACTTTTACAACCACTTTGGAAATCAATCTGGCGCTTTCTCAGAAAATTCAGAACAGGGCTACCTCAAGATCCAGCTATACCACTCCTGAGCTCAGAGTTCTTTTACTGTTCTGAACTCTTTAGAGTTAAAGGGACTAAAATAATCCAATGTCATTGACCAGATACATGTCATTGACCAAATTCCCTGAAGGCTTAAAAACTAAGCCTAAAGGCAACATAGAGGAGGGCTGAGGGAGTAAGTAGTGACTGCTGCAGCATGGTAGGTGCATCGTGAGCCACGATTATATTCTGGGAACATCCTAACTTCAAAACTGAAGGGTAACTTGGGTGTTTGACTAAGTTCCTGACCGATGACCATACATACCACTTTGACTTCCCCTTGTGTTTCTGGATTGTATGCATTTCCCGAGAGCAGGAATTTTGGGAAGCCTCAATATGTTCTGATTTTCCACCCCATTCCCCTCATTCATTAGGAAGGAAAACAAAAACAAAGATGGTGGGGAAGAGCAACATTTCCTCCATGTCAAGAGGTGGTATGTGCTTATCTATGTTACCTACATTTGCAGACATTCGAGAATGGCTGTCTTTAATCATCAAGTAGAGAGCCTATGTACTTAAAGCAAAGGTACAGTATACATATGGCATTCTGCCACTTTTTTTCCCTTCTATAGAGGTTTTTTTACCTCTATAGATACACTATAGCTTACAGGTAAGTTTATACTGTGTTTTCTGGCTCTTTAGATGCCTGCAGCAAAAGGCATACTCCAAACAAGCTGTCCAAATTATTCATAAAAGATGCTGAATCAAATAATAATAGGGCACAATTTGTTCCCCGAACATGTCATATCTTAATAGCAACTGCATATAGCTAATTGAATCTGATTTTGTATAAGTAGAAACTGAGAAAAATGTCTTTGGAAAATAACATTTTCCACTTGCAAGAAAAGAAAACCATCATAAATATATACAAAACAATCAAATGACTTAGCCCCTTTCCTGTTCTCTTTATCCTTTTGTTCTATGACTCTGAGTTATAAACCAGGTTGATTTATTCATTGGTGGTTATGGCTTTCAAGAGAAATTCCACCTCTGTCTTGTTTGGAGGTTAAACTACTGAGCTACAGGAGTAGAACCAAACCAAGAGGCAGAGTTAACACATTCACAGTATGATAGCAAGGTAAAGTGCTTGGTCAGTGCAAAGCCAACGTGACATGAGAAGATGTGTTCTATGTCTCAGTTTGTCTCTTCATTTTTTTTTTTTGCCCAAAGACACAGAGACCCTGAGAAAAGGCACAACAGTGGTTGTGAATCTTTTCTGCCAGTGTGATGAATGTGTACAAACACCTCCCACATACATGCACAAAGCTGTATAGTTTAAGTCCTGCATCACGGGATTCTCCAATGACAACCAAATAAGACATCATCATAATATAAATGAATATAGGATGTAATGGTTGATACTATATAGTTGATAAAATCTCAAATCATTAAGACAGGCTTGGGGCCTGCCTATGAGGGATTATCTAGGTTAGATTAACTGATTTGGGAAGACTTACCCTAAATATGAAAGGTGCTATTCCGGAGGTTAGGGTCCGCAATTGAATAAAAAGGAGACATGTAATTGAGTGGCAGCATTCATCTGTTTTCCTTTGCTTCTTGACTGTGGATACAACATGGAGTGTCAACTCCATGCTCCTGTCTCCATACCTCTACTTCCATAATGCCGTGTTCCTTGGAACTGTGGGTGGAAACAAACCCTTCCTTTCTTAAGTTATTTTTATCAGGCATTTTGTCACAGGAATTGCAGGAACACAGTCCGAGAATGAGCCATACAAGGAGAATTCTGAGAGCTTGTGAGAAATCTCCAAGCAAACAGGAATCGTGACCTCAGTTTCTACAAAATACAGAATTGTTCTTGGAAAGTGTTCTCCTGCCCATCTCCCAGGTGTAGCAGATAGGAGTGTGTTTACTTTAGATTATTGATTACAACTGGCTATTGTTATTTATTTATATGTTTCTATGGAAAAAACATGCTCTTGCCATGTTTAGCTTACCCTCCACGTGCAGCTTCACTTGTGATTGTACTCTTTACTCATGTGACTTCTCTTAACCCTCAGAGTATAAATTGTCTGATACTCTGAATAAATTTGACTATTGCATATTCAGTCTGCCTTAGCTTTTAGGCTCTGTTCTCTCAGGGCCCATAGACAACAAGAGCAGTTAAAAGGAAATGAGACCAGTAGCTAATACACTGAGTAAAGATTAAAATCATGTATTGGAAAGCATGAAAAAAATCTAATAGATTTTATGCACCCTTCCTTATTTCTACCTCTTCATAGACATCCCTAATTTCTACTTCTTAATAAGTTTACTAGAATGTAGTGGCAAAAATACCCCTTGTTTAAATCATTACATTGAAACTCAAGTGAACTGCATATCCAAAAGGGAACACATTTATTTCATTTTCTAGGCATGAATGACAAATAAGGTGACACATGACAGCCCTTTACTCCTGAGAGCTCTCTGTTTTAATGACCATTTCAGCCTAGTAACAACTCTTCCCTTGACCTAATGTACTATCATTTTCTCCTCAACAATGGGGAACAACATTAGTGCTCTTCTAGAATTTGAAGCAGTATCATATATTCTGAAATATCTGCTCAGTTAGCAATTTTTAAAGACAAAGACTATACAGGATATAACTATTCCCAGGCATTAAAAAGGAATGATACTTTTACCTTTTATAAGAGGAAATTTGCAGACCAAATAGATTATTCTTCCACAAACCTGAAGACCAGGGTCAGTACATTTAAAAAATAATGTCAGAATAGATTATCACTATAAAATTACTTAAACATTGAATAAAAGATGTTCAAATCAACAACAATAAACATTTCTGCTCTTCCTACTTAGAGTACTTTGATGGCCTGTGAAGTAAATTGGAGTTGAAACAAGAGTGGGTGTCTGATCAGCAATACAAGGCTCACAAATAATCCTACATAAGGGCAGCATGAACCTGAGTGTACACTCAGGAGAACTGAGAGATAGAACAAATGCTGTAAATAAAGAGTACAGGTTGAACAGCATGGGAAATCACATGTGTAAGTATACCATGAAGTATCATGTGTGTAAGTATACCCTGTAGTACCACATTGTAAGTTACCCTGCAGTACATGTGTAAGATACCCTGCAGTAGCTCCCATATCATTTGTTCTTCTTTCAGTGTAACCTGGACATTCGTCCAATGGAGAGGTGAGTACAAGTCCTTCTCCTTAATTCTGGCTGGAAAAAACAGGCTTTCTTTGCTAAAAGATTATGGTAGAAGTGACACTTCATATGGTAAGGAGGTAGACCAGTTGGTAGAGTGTTTGCCTAGTATGCAAACCTAGAAGCCCTGGTTTTCAACCCCAATACTGCACAAACAGGGTCTGGAGGCACACAGCCATCATCTCATTGCTTGGAAAGTGGAGGCAGGAGGATCAAAATTCTGTTCAAGGTCATCCTTGGCTACACAGTAAGTTGGGGGCTAGTCTGTGACACATGAAACTTCTTAAAAAAAAAACAGTAAAAATGAATATCCATGGCTTACAACTCCATCTGAGGCAACTCTGGAGCCATCTCATCTGACTTATTAGTACAGACAAAAAAAAAAAAAAAAGAAAGAAAGAAAGCCTTCTTAGCAGTTGCCTTAGTTAGTATTTCCATTGCTGTGAAGGGATACCATGACCAAGATAACTCTTATAAAGGAAAACATTTAACTGTGGCTGGCTTACAGATTCAGAGGTTGAGTCCATTATCATCATGGTGAGAAACATGGCATTGTACAGGTAGACATGGTGCTGGAGAAGGACCTGAGAGTTCTATATCTTGATTCACAGGCAGAAGAAGGAAGACTGTGAGCCACACTGAGCATAGTTTGAACATAGGAGAACTCAAAGCCTGCCCCCACAGTGACTGGAAGCTGCTATAGAGCATTAAATAGGAAGTTCATGATTTCAGAGGCACACTAAAAGTAACATATCAGTGGGTTGTAGGATTTGCTACCATAGAAACACATCATTGAAGTCTTGTGAAGACATTTGACAATGGGTATCCTAAAAATTTATCCATCACACTGACAATTTTGGCACAGAAATAGATCCGTAGGAACTAAGCAAAGCACTATTACTGCAAGTGGGAATGTTATGAAGGAATGTGTTACTTTTCAAAAAGTAAAGACTTAAAATAGCCCACAGATGTCTGTACACATCTTTTAGCATGTAGCCATCATGTCACATATGGCCATTCATCTTTGCTCCAGAATGCAGCTAACTTTAGTTAAGAACCACTGTTCTTGTCCAGATACAATGATGTTGTGGCACTGAAGAGTAAGGGATGGGCTACAAAACAGAATGTACTTTTTCTTCATGTGTGGGCAATTATATTTCCTTAGTGATATAAATAAGAGAGCAATCCTATTGTGTTTTTATGGTACCCAAGCCAGCAAAAAAGAGAGTGAGTTGCTTTTACACTTAGAGTAGACACTCACAGGTTATACATGGTATGGTATGAAGAATAAAAAGATGTGTTGAAGGGTTCTTAATAGCCCAGGAAGAGGCCATGTGGAACAAGTTCAAAGGACAGAATGATAAGTGTTAATTTGCTCAAGAGTGTTGAGTACCTCATATAACAAGAACATTAAAAGATGGTGAGAAAATTCACTAGGCCTGAAGACATGGAGATGCCTAACAAAACACTTGGAGTTCTGGCGGTAGAAAGATTACTCACCATTGGGCCTCTGGAGAGTCTTTCTAGGAAAATGCTAAAAACACTGTTGGACTACAAGAATAGTACATAATAGCCACATATGTGAACTGTGTGCCGAGTTGAACTTTTTATGACATCTATCACACACATCTATGAAAGTACACAAATCATAAAGGCTCTGTTGGCTGTGTTTTCAAGGATGGAGGAACAGTAAGATTAAGAAATAGAACACTAACACCGCTGGTCCCCTTCCTGCTCCCCTCTAGTCACTAACAACTCAGGGGGTGTCACAATCTCCACTTCAAATTCCATAAATAAGATTTGCCTGCTCTTGAACCTTATGTAAACAAAAACATACAATAAACCCTTCTGTGAGGCCTGTTTCACTCAACATTTCTTCTTGTGTTCTAATTTGAACTATGTGGTTCTAAATGACCATCTAGTATAGACTTAGCCTCTTCAAGGGCAGCTGCTATGTGGTTGCCACTTCCTGCACCATTGCAACACTCAGTCAGAAAATCACCTAAGAACCAGTGACTTCAGGAGGGCTATGACTGTATGCTGTGCAGGCAAGTTGGCATCTTCAAGACTAAGAGAATGTCACCTCTGAGTCTTACAGGATGTGTATAATTTGCTTGAGGGGAAACTAAAACAAACTGCTAGAGACTAAAGCAGTGCTCTGGTGGCATTGCATCTTAAGGGACCTCAAGAGCATCTTAAGGGAGGACAAACATGGACACTGATGCTTACATAACCAGGTGATTCAGAAATGGCGGAGTCTGCAAAAAGTTCTTTAAAATATTAGTTTATCCACTCGACTTTACTTGTAGTTTCTTCTTACCTGTATTTGAGTGATCAATAATCAAAGCCTACAGGTGATCATAAAGAATGTAGATAAATTTAAACAGTAAGATACCATTGTTCATCTTATTTTATTTTTTAAGGTTATACATATTTTATTATGAATCCACCAATTTTTTTTTTCAGGCAGAGCAGGTAAAAAGAAAACCAGATTCCCAATTTAAACATGACCAAATCTTCAGAGGTTAAAAATGTTCAGCTTTATCTTCTGGGATTGGTGGATGACCATGATTCAGCATAAAACTGTCATGTCATGGTATTCATACAGACCCAACATTTTTTCCTTCTGGAGTTGCACCTGCTTTTGTTGCCAGTGTTCATCCAAGTCCACTGAGGAACAGGATGATCCTGCTTTGTTTCTTAGCCACGAATCACTTGATTCTGAAAGTCTTGTGAGAACTATGAGAAGACACTGTGAGAAGCTTTGTCAAGTACGAAGTGCATGACAGTAGAAAGAATAGCCATTGTTCAATTTAATTGGTGGCATTTGTGTGGTGTGTGTGTGTGTGTGTGTGTGTGTGTGTCAGAAGAGGGCATTAGATTGCCTGGGACTGGAGTTACAAGGCATTGTGAGCCGTCAAACCTAAGTGCTGGGAACTAGATTCTGTAAAAGGACATCTGAAAAAGGAGCAAGTGCTCTTAACAGCTGGGCCAACTCTCCAACCCTAAATGTATATAAACATTAACTTTAGGCTCATTAGCCACAGTTCTTTTTGTAAACTGCCTGTTTTTATGTACCTTGGTGTTTTTCTACTAAGGCCTTTTTTATTATTTCTTGTTAATGTTTGAAGTACTTTTTTTTTAAGTTAAAGGAATACCAAATTCCTGATCTATGCACACGAACACTTTTCTCAGGTTTTTTTTTTTTTTTCCATCATCTGAACTTTGTTAATGGCAGGGTTGTACTTTAGAGAGAAATTTAACTATTAAGGGCTGCCAGTCAATTTCAGACCTCATAACTTTCCCAATTGCTTTCAGGAGAGTCCTGGCATCATAAAAACTTACAGATTAGGAGAGGGGGCACACATACATATGTAACTGAAGCTACCATCAGCATATATGCAAAATTAAGAGATGGTAGTCTATTCCTTGGCTTTGATCACCCTTTCCCCTGAAAGAATAATTTTTGACTAGGTTGCTTGAGACCAGCCACTCTATAGTCAGAGAAGTCATCTTGGATTGCCAGAGGCAGCACAAAGCTGATCTAACGAGAAACAGCTCCTTCCAGCTATTACTCTGTACCCAGGTCCCCAGTGTTTGGCCTCTTCCCAGCCAGAGTTGGGCCTCCAAGTGTTCCACTGGGTTAGCCAGACATCACTGAGATAGGCTAGCACACAGTGCCATTGAAACTCTGTGATACTGAGGCTAAAGTGTGACCACTGGTGTAGTGGGCACTGCTGCGTGTCAGGGTCAACCAGGGCTCTACCATGAAATAGATGTAAGGGCCTGAAAGCATACATGGTTTGAATTTATGAGTTGGTTTTCTGATCTAATCTCTCCGATGGGAGCAGTAGTGTTACTAAAATATCTGCCTCTGGGTCTGCTCTGCATTCTCATCTCAGCTCTCCTCTCTTGATGCCCAGTTCTAAAACAGTGTCAGGCTAGAGAAACAGCTTGCAGTGTCAGCATGAGGATCTGAGTTCAATCCCTGGGACCTATATCTTTTAAAATCAATTAATTAATTTTTCTATTTTTCCTATACTGTATCCTAACTGCACTTTCCCTTCACGCCTCTTCTCCCAGTCCCTGCTCTCCCACTTCCACTCTCCCCCATATCCACTTCTCTTCTGTTTCCTAGGACCCATATTGTTAAGACCACAGGGCATGGCAGCTTGTGTTTATAGTAACAGCACCGAGTGCTGGAGATGTACAGATCCCCTAGGCTCACTAGCCAGCCTTGACCAACACCAAGTGTGAAATCTTTTCTCAGAAGAGGAGATGTAAGGCACTCAAGGAGCCCTTCCTGAAAGTCAACCTTGGATTACCAGAAGAAGTTTGATTTGTGTTTTCCATTGCACAAGGAGTGACTCTGACTTGAAAGTCAAGGTTAGAAACATCAAAAAGCTTTATTGAACTTTTGTTTCACTCACCTTAGCCAGGACCAAATGGTTCTAAAATCATTTCTAAGTATTTTTCCAGTTGGGTTTAAGAGTCACAAGCCTCAGGATCTCCCTGTTCTCTCCAGGGTTCTATTCTACAGTTATATAACTCTAACGCAGGACTTTCCCTTTGTGAAATGTGTCTGTTTAGGGTCTCTTGCCCCATGTTCTAAACTGTTATTATTTTTGTCTCTCTTACACAATTCTAGTGAAGTTAATATTAAGATTTATTATAGCTTTAATATGGTTTGTGTGATGCTCACATTTCTTACTATTGCTTGTATAAAAGGGTGGAAAAATATTACCTTTGAAAGAATTGGCCCTGGGAAGCATGGAATGCCCGTTACTAGGACAGAAGAGAGAACTCAAGAGCAGAGTGCTGACCTCCTCCAGACTTCAGGGAGAGGGTGAAACTGCTTTGAAGCACAGCAGAAGAGAAATGTCTGCCTACAAAGAGGAAAATGTGGAGGAGGAAAAAAAAAGCCAAAGGGAAAGTAAGACTGGATTCTGTGTGAGATAAGCAGAAAGACAAACTTTGGGTGGCTAGCAGTCAAAGCCATGCTTGGGTCTCATGAAAACTGCAGTCCAATATGTGTCTCCTAGCCAGGATGAAGGGTATGGGACTCTCAAGAATTATCCTAAGAAGCCTCATGAAAAGGCAGAAGGGCTAGTGAAGACCAAGATTCTTTTAACTGTGGACACAATGTCTATTTCATAGGAGCACATGGAGAATCCAGAGGCCAGAAGCTCCACTTTGAATGCAGGGTTTATACCAAGGAATTTGTCACTGACAGTGATAAAAGCCAGAATGTGCCATTCACATAACCAAAGGTTAAAATAACTTTGAAAGCACTGTTCTGTTGTGTAATATTGACCCAGATACTGTGAGACTGGCTCCTTCAGTTTTCATTGCTAGTCTGTACACTGAAACAAACTTGTCTGTAGAGATAGCTCAGTGGTAAAATGAAGACACTCGTGAGGACCTGAGTGCAGATACTTGCAACCAATATAAAGTTGGGTGTGTGCAACAATGTATATTTGAAATCTAATTCAGTTTCATCTAGTGTACCTGTGAGAGATATTAGCAAGGTCACTTGATAACTATAAAAGCAGAAGCTACACAGAAATGTAAAATAATCTTAGAGAAATATTTACATTTTTAAACAACATAAAGATTAAAATCAACATGAGGGAGACTTCAAGGAGAGACTTCAACTGATCACTAGATTTTATTCCTCTGTCTAAATCTTGTTTACTTAACTCTGAAACATGCCAATTATGTTTCAGTCTTGTCTTGAAATACTTTCAGAGTCTTCAAGGTTTTATTTTCAAAATAGTGTTTTCCAAAAAGAATCAAAGAATTTTTTTCCCCCATGGGAGGAGAAGAGAGTTTTTTGTTTGTTTGTTTGTTTGTTTTTTGTTTTCTCTCTCTCTCTCTCTCTTTCTCTATTTGAAGATGTAATTTTGGATTGGGTCCTGAAAGGTTGCCTAATGGCCTGTGGAATATAGCAATATTCTTTCTTCTACCACATCCAAAATGACAATAAAACCACAGATCTGATCACAAA
This sequence comes from Meriones unguiculatus, assembly GCF_030254825.1. Lineage (NCBI taxonomy): Eukaryota > Metazoa > Chordata > Mammalia > Rodentia > Muridae > Meriones > Meriones unguiculatus. The sequence continues at coordinate 44,613,983 of NC_083358.1, forward strand.
CATTGTACAACTACTTTTAAATAAATAATGATGTCAGGAATGTCCCAACCTCCATTTTGTAGACCGATCCACTATGATGCAAAGTCAACAAAGGATCATGATTTTATTGCACTCTTTCCTGCTTTGACAGTTACTCAGCCCAGCGATATCTAACTTGGGATTCATCTTCTGAGCCTATTGTGCAAAGATGCATGCTAGGGAAGTAGACTTACTTGTGTTCAGCTTTCCCATGTGTCCACAATCAGCTAATAAATAAAACCACATTCTGGGCTTCTTTTCAAATCATTTCTCCACTGTTCTCACCAGCACTATTTTCAAAAAGGAAATATTGATTAGAATTTCTCTTTAGAGTTCCCTGTGCTATAATTTTAGGATAGCTGAAAGACATGGAATGTTGGAGACCCAGAGGGAAACACAATGGCCTGTATTGAATGGTTGCTTCCTGATCCAACCTCAGCCTTTCCTAAAGGCAGTTAACATAACTGGCTTCCAGCACAACATTCAGCCAGTTAGGCCCCTTCCAGAGGCAGACTTGCTATTCTTATAGTGAATTCTCACCTTCTGTCTCATTGTGAAATTTCTACCTAAGTGGGAGTGTTCAGACCAGAGTAGCTCCATCCAGAAGCCTCTCCTGCTTTTCTGGTATACCTGGGAATTAGCACAGTGAGTTCACTGAGAGGCAAACTCACAGCTCAGAGGCTTGCAGAGAGTTGGAAAGGAAGAGCTTCTGAGCTTTCACAGAAACAGCAACAGACACCATTTTAGTTCACACCCTGGAATAAACTGAGCACAGCTTAAATGGTTGTCTCAAGCAATATAAGTAACCAAATAAATAAAAGTAAAAAGAAGGAATCTAAAGAGCAGAGTTTGTTCTTATTGTTATGTCTGACACAGCACTGGAGCTGCGGGGGTGGCCATGTTTTACCCCTGCATCCAGTCGCTCTGCTGTGCACTCACTACTTCCAGGTGTCAGATGCACTAGAAATGAAGGCACTGGTTACAATATCTTCCTCACCCGGGTTGGAGATCTGAGAACTGACCAGCATCTACTCTCTGTTCTCTCCACCAGCTGCACTCACATGACCCTTTTTAACCACGTGGAAGAGAGAATTGCTGGAGACCCTTCTCTCGGGTAAACCTGTAGCTCTCTACCACTGAGAAACAATTTTTTAAAATTTATTTACTTATTCACTTTACATCCCAATTGAAGCCCCCTCCATCCTCTCTTCCTGGTCCCACCTTCCCACCCTCTCCTTTTCCTCCCTCCCCTTCTCCTCAGAAAAGGGGAGCCCTCCTCACCATACCAACCCACCTATCACATCAAGTTATAGCAGGCCCAAGCCAATCCTCTTCCACGGAGGCTAGACAGGGCAGCTCAGCTAGGAGAAAGCGATCCAAAGACAGACAACAGAGTTCATGTCAGAGACAGCTCCCACACCACTTGTTAGGGGACACACAGGAAGACCAAGCTGCTCATCAGTTACTTATGTGAAAGGGGTGAGGAGTGGTCCAGTCTACACATGCTCTTAAACAGACCTTCTTTCTTTAAAATTGAAGGAGAGTGTTGCAGGTCCTTTTGTATTTAACTTGGCAAAGAATGTCCTCCAACTTAGGATGAGTCTTCTCTTTACTCAGTAAGGACCAACTAAGAGCTAAAATATAAATAGTAAAAAGGTGATAAATAAAATTAAAAGCTACCAGTAGCTACATTCAGCTAACATTTGGATGGCAGCAGGCAATAAATAGATGACTGCCTACCTTCTGAGTGACAAGAGAGAGGACATGTGCCCATGGGGTAGGTAACTCAAAGCAACCAACTCCTGAATCCACTCTTAGTATCTGAGCCTGAAATGTCTCATAGGCTTGCATTTTGAATGTGTCCTCCCTACCTAGGGGCACTATCAAGGAAGACTATGTAAGCTTTAGGAGATGAGGCCTACCTGACAAAGTTAGGTCATCAGGGTGGAGTTAGGAGATTATGGTTTGATCTCAGGCCCCAGGTCTGCTCACTCTGCTTCGCCTGCTGTGATGGGGAACACTTCCAGTAGATCCTTCCGTCATCATGACAGACACCATGACACCATCATGTCCCTGACATGATGGCCTGTAGGCTTTGGAACCATGAACCAAAATAAATCTCTCTGCCCTTACATTGTTTCAGGAAGACATTGTAGATATAGAACTACAAACGTGACTAACATTGTCACCTAAGCTCACTGTTTTTTAATTCATAGTTACATCATACACACACAGTGTGAGTGTGCAATGAAACAGGTGTCACAAAGCAATTACTATCTATCTTACATGCAAAGAATTGAAATATTGTTCTCCAGTACATTTTGAAAGTAAAGCTTCCTCAACACTTAGCTTCTGACCTTCAATTAGAGAACAGCTACCATGATGCCATGAAACAGCTGGATTATTTGCAAGTAATCCCAGACACATTAGCATGTAAGTTTGCGATGTAATGGTCTGTCCCTTGAGTCTGAGAATTCTTCCATTTACACACAAGTTTCAAACACAGTAGTCTGGAAACACCATGTAATTTTTTTATTAAAGGAAAAGGCAGTAAAACTGCAGGGGGAAAGCATTTTGTTTTACTTCAGTTCCGAGTCAAGCCACACTCGTTTATCAGGTCATGCTGCTGTAGGGAAACACTTAATGAAGATGGTGTGTTTTTATCTGTGGCTACAAAGCTAAGAGTGAGGAGGCTCAGTTACCTCAAGGGAAGTAGTAGAGGTTGTGTCCTTTCGGTTTGTGTCTGTCATCTAACTGGCTTACTCTGAATCCCAGTGAGAATATTGGGCAAGGCTGCTCAGGGCACGGAAGGGGTAGGTAATGCTTGCAATGTAAGGAGAGACCCACAACAGTGCTCAGGGAGGCTTCTGTTTATTACATGGCCACTGTGCAGAACAGTAAGAAGCATCTTTCTAACTGCTTCCATTTTCCCAGCTGCTGACAACAGCACATTCCTCAATATCTCAGCACCAAAACCTTTTTATTTGATCACATCTCAATGCTGACCAATGGCGCTAGTGGGATTCAGAGCTGAACAACCAGCATATAAAAGACTGTGGTAGGGATGGGTTCTGTAGGGAAGAAGGGAGTTAATTAAGAGACTGGAAGAGTCCAGAGAAAAGATGCCCCATTCAAATAATTTCATGTGTTCAGGATGCTATGTTCAAGGCTATGCAGAAGACTGCTTGGCTCTCTCAGAAACCTTCAGCATGTAAAATACTGGCAATAGTAACTATGGACTCCATCCAAGGTTCCAAACCTGCACTGGTTACACTCCCAAGAAAAGCCAAAAATGTCAGTTTTCCTTTGTCAAAAAAGTAAAACTGTTAACTTTGTATATGCAATGGTTTAAACAATGGTGACCATTAAAAATCTGAATATTCTAGTGTACTGGTGCACAGCTTGCAAGTTTGGAAAGAGTATCTATTTTGAGCTCCTCCTAGTAAGGTCTACATAGGAATTTAGATACTTCTAATACCTTTACTGTTTAGCCCAAGTTGTCCTTCAATTCACTACGTAGCCCAGGGTGGCCAACAACTAGCAACAATTCTGTCTGGAGTGAGGGAGTGACTACAGACCTGCACCTTCACACCCAGCTGATGACTATGCCCTGTCTGCATTCTTAGAATTGCAACCCTGTATGCTGTTGTCTAAGGAAGTTAAATTGAGACCGTTGTAAATCTTCATATCCCATATAACCAAACATTCTGAAAATTCTTTCTGAAGAGATAAGTGGCAGAGTTAGCAATGATGGTACCAACCTTGTGCTCTTATACAAAGAGAAATAAGCCTCTGGGAATAGTTTTGTGAATGAAGGATTCTCCAGGCTGTCCTATCCACTCATGTTATTTGCCCTTAGAGAAAGCGATGAACACTTCCAAATTAGGAGCCAGCATGATGACGGACAGCACTTTTGTGATTGCCTTACCTGACAGAGTCAGGCATGGAATAGCAGCGTTTTGGTAGGCAGCAGGTTGTGATACAAGAGGAGTCCCATAAGATTATGATGGAGCTAAAAATATTATTATTGCTTAGTGACACCATAGTCTCCAAAATACAACACATTCATCTCATGTTAGAAGGAAGCTGGTGTAGACAAGCCTGCTGCACAGCCACATAAACAAATGTGCTGTGAAGAGGCATATCTGCTCATACAGAAGTATGTGCAACATAATGCTCAGTGACGAAAATGACTATTGTGCTTTATATAATTACCACAAATTTTAGTTAGCATTTTATTATTTAAATTTTTTATGTGTTTGGGTGTTTTGTGTACATATGCTTCTGGTCACTATATGTATGCCTTGTGTCTATAGACTCAAAAGTGGGTACTGGGCAACCTGGAGTTGCAGACAGTTTTTACCCACAATGTGGGTGCTGACCTGGTCAGACCCAGGTCATCTGGAAAAGATGCCATTGTTATTAACTGGTGAGCCATCTCTCCAGGTGTTTTTGTTGTTATTTTAGAGTGTTCTCACCACACGCATCACACGTGCATGTGTGTGCATGCGTGCACACACACACACACACACACACACACACACACACACAGTTAACTTTACAGCATCCTCAGGAAAGTCCCTCAGTCTAGAAGGCAGTTTCATCACAGGTTACAGCTCCACGCATCTCACTGTCTTAGAGAGCTTCTGAGACCTTCCTGTGGGACAGGATGTGGAGGTGGTGGACAGTAACATTGATCTCCCTGATTTTGTGTAGGTCCCATCTAATTTATGTATTTGTGTCTGTTTTTAACAAGAATGTTCATTAACATAAGATAATTAAAATGAAAAAGCTTATGAAACATACAGGAACAATGTGTTTATTATGTTTTGAGTTGTATTTATCACAGAAGCACCAAAGAGTTTTGAAACCTTAAAATTTGCCAAGTAGAAAAAGGACAATATGCTAAGATTAATTTATCTTCGAGGAAAATCAAATTAATATGAATTTAGTATTGCCCAGATGAACAAGGGTTATAAGGGCTTTGGGGGACAGGCATGCCCCAGGCCTTCTGCTCCATTGCACTCATGTGGATTGACTTCCAGTTGTGAGGGGCCTGGAAAGTGCATTGGGTTTTCACCTTTATTGTGTGTATGTATTGTGCCTTTTCTTTATTTAGCTATATCAGATATACAAATACCTACCACTGTGAAACAGAGCCCATAGTCCAGTAACATGCTGGAGCATTGCCGGCACTACAGGCCTTGGTGTGGAGTGGACTTTCCCGTCCATGTGTGTTTTCTGTGATTAAGTCCCCTAATGATCTATTTCTCATATTTATGTCGTGACTGAGCCAGGGTTTGGTACTCTTTGACAGGTATCCAAGCTGGCAGCTTTAACCTCCCGACTTCTCATCAGTACCAGGTGATGTCATACATCACTGTCTTGGGAGTCTCTCCTTCCTAGGTTTCCAGTTTTAGCTTTCCTCTAATTAAACATTTCATTTCTGTTTCCAGTCTCTAAATAAATATCATTCATTTCCTCCCCTGAGTCTCTGTCTTCCAGTTTGCATCACCTCCCATGTTGCATCCACCCACCACAACTGTTTCAACCACCTGGAATCAAGCAACAATGCCAGCACACAGATGTGCATTTGCCCAACTCAAAATGCCCAACACAGAAGCCACATCCAAACCTCGTCCCTTCCTTGCATTGCCTTCTGCTACAGTGCTGCCATCCAATTATTTTTCATTCCACTCTAATTTTCAAATACAGATTTCTAGAAAGACTCCTGCTGCTTTCACACCATTGCTATCAGCCTTTTAATGAGTATATTCCATAAGCCCATTGTCTCCACGCACAGTCTTCAATACCCCTTGCACAGCTGTTTTCTGAAATAGCTAGAATTCTGACAGTACTTGTTTTAAAGGCCCTTTCTTCTTTTATTTCACCTAGAAGACAGTGTTCAAGTCCCTCAGTACCTTTCCCATCTCAGCCTGCTTTGCACTCTCACCTCACCACCCAGTTCAGCTGACTTGTCATTTAGGTCATTCACTTTGCTCCCACAATGCAACTGCTGCCTTTGCCCAAAGTGCTTTGGTATGCTGCCTCAATTCTGTTTTGCTTGAAAATAACCTCATATATATGAATCCTCTATTAAAGCTCTGGTCTATTTCATCATTTCTGGAAGTTCAAGCAGCTGTTTACTCACACTAATACTGTGTGGACACAGTCCATGGCACCTTGTCATTGCTGTTGTCTTTCCTTAAGAAGAAGCTGTCTTGCTCTGTTTGTATAGCTAAGATTTAATGACAAACTCAGGACTCACACCTTGTGAGTCTCTTTATCTGGAAGACGAGCTAATTTTGTGAAGTATGAAAAGACTCAGAATCTGGCAAGGGTAAGCACTGTGTCAAATATAAACTCCCATAACAAGGTTTTTCCATGTCTCTTTCTTTACCCCAAATCTACAATAGGTAGGATATTATAACAGCAATGCCCAAACTAAAGAGACATATAAACATCATAAAAGCAGATGAAACCACTACCATGCATCCTGATGCTCCCACACCTCAAGTGTGATATGGATGTGGTGCAATGTAATGTCATGATATTAACCGTTAGGTAACAAGTAGAGGCCTGACACAGAGAAACAGCTACACTGAAAGAAGTATGACCCTTAACATCATGGGTTCCTTTCCTTTGCCATCAAATGGTTTTATTGAACATACATACAAAGATGAGAGATGTATACAGCACAGTGAGAAAGCAGAGTATAATTCCTTACTTACATGCATGCATAGTTGAATTGCATTGCAAGGTTTGAATGTGAAATGTTGCCCTCATGCACTTGAGCAGTTGGTCCTCAGCTTATCTCACTGTTGTGGGAGACTTGTGGAATCTATAGGACATGAGTTGAGGAGCAGGCCTGCCTTTAAGGTCCATCTCTATTCCAGTCTGGATCTCTGCCTCCTGCTCAGTGTTATCTGGCAAAAGCTCACTGTTCAGTCCCTGGTACCACCATGCTTTCTGTACCATGATTTATTGAAATTCCCCAAATCAACCCTTCTTCTCTCATATTATTTCTGTCAGGTATATTGTCAGAGCAGTGAGAAACATAATGAATAGACTAGTTAAACCTATTTATATTCAGAAGAACCCAGGGAACAAGCACAGTTACATTCTTTATTTGCATTTGATATACAAGAAAACTGAGGCAGGTAGTGAACCATTGTGAAATAGCTTAGACTCATGACTAGGAAGTCTGTCCAGTCAGACTGCAGCCATTAAATCATGTTTGTCTGAATGGCTCGATGCATTGAAAATTCTTGACGATGGACAGTTTTTTTTGTTTTCATTCAAAATGGTGCTTGGGTGATGATGACTCCACATTCTGTGGTTATGAAGTCTGCTAGTCCTTTGCTGACAGAACCCACATGTCATTTGGATGCTCTGAAAAAGGTATTTCATTTATAAAGTACATTTCCTCTTTTACATATGAACAACTTTCAGAAAGCTGTGATCTAACCATTTTATTCCATCACACTGTCCAGAGGCAAACAGAGGATTCTCCTCTGATAGATTTTTCCAGTTGTCTTCTGAAAAGTCCCAGCACACCAATGACATTTCTGTTACAACCGGTAGGGTTCATGTTGCATTAACCTGCCCCAGTTTGCCTCCCTGCAGCCGTTCCCACAGTGAGATGCTGCACTTTACCGTGTAGCATAGCATCCAGGAAGGGACAGTGTGAGAGCACTCTTTCCGAAAAGCACACCCTCCCCTCCTACGCAGTGCCCCTCATGGCTTCTGACCTACGGTGCACATGTGCTCACAACTTGAGGGGCACACTGGTTGTCACAGATCTCCCAATTAGAAGGGCTAATTTTCACCCAGTCCTCTTAGTCCTAGTATGCTCTTAACTACTTTCTTAAAATGTATTCTAGAACATGGTATTCTAATTGAGTAAATAGCCGATATTTCCAGTGTTGGCTGCTGAAGGCTTCTTAGACTATCTACTGGTGCATTATTGCTAGCTTATATTTTTATATTCAAGAGTCATTTATTTAGTACTTTCCATGTGCCAAGTTCTATGATGAATGATTATATTCACCATTCCCTAACATCTCCCCACAAAGCCTCTAACATATTTTATCAACTTTAAGGAGATTAGAAAAACACTTCAACATCTCTGAAATAATGATGCATTGTACAGCCACTACCAGGTACAATGAAATCTTAAAGAGTGTTTTATTTTTCTAACATACATAAAACATTGTTAGTTCTTTAAATAGTGACATTTTAAGTTCAATGAAATTTGCAGTGCCATATTTCTTTTCATTTAAAAGTTACACCAATGAAGCCTCTGTACATTGAGAGATTTGCTTGAGTGTCAGTTAATTTGCAAGAGTTAATAAGCAGTTTCATATGGGGACTTAACTGATTCATTTCTTTGACACTCAACTAGAGCACAAAGACAGGGGCTCATCCTGCAATAACCATCTTTGCCACTATAATCTAGTCTTTATAACCCTTGGGACTCAAGTCCCAGTTTTTTTTGTTTTTGTTTTTTTTTTTTTTTTACTTTTATATTAGCAAGTGACTTGGTGTATGTTGCTTAGACTTATCACCATCATCTGTGAAACCTGGATATAACCCTCATCCTAAAGTCCTGAGACGATTAGTGAGATTATCTGCTTCAAACCTCCCAGCACCATGAGCAGGATATATTAGTGAATGGTGGCAGTTATGATGACAATTTTATAACTCAGAATCAAGGAGAAATCAGTAGCTCGTTAGGTTTGTGTGGCTGCTTAGCCCTGACCCAGTTTTATTCTAGATATGACATTATCATAATTGTCATCTCTTTCTTCCTCTATTTTCATTACCAACATTTTATATAGTAGGAATTACAATTCTGAACTTGGTAAGAGTCTGTTTTATGCAGTAGTGACAATTTCATGATCACTTCAGTTCCATTAAACATATTCTGAGAATCTGAAGTTTGACTCTTTATACTACTTGATAGAAAGGAATCAAAGGCAAATAAGAAATTATTCTTCTCCTGAGTCCTTTGAAATGTAATGGGTGAAGATAAGCATACACAGCAGTAAGATTTGTGTACAATGACATACATAAATGCTTTAAAATAAATGTAAACTTAGCATAACAGAGAACATTTTTTAAAGCATCCATATCTAGAAGGAGTCAGATGATGACAGTACTTTAGATATCTCCTAAAGGCAAGATTATATGGCAGATCCTAAGAACAAAGGGGTCCTAGAACAGAGAAGGGCATAAACCAAAGTACTATATTGATTTATTTTTTCTCCTAAGTTGAACCTATTCTGATATAAGTATATCAGAATAACCTTCTCAATAATGACAATAAAATGTCAATGCAAGGGAATCCAAGATGGCAGTGACCAGCACACACCATATTCAGAGGAGCTGAAAACCCGAATCGGTGAGTCAAGGGGCTGTGGAACCCAAAACAACAGTACGAGGAGTCTGGGGAGAAGGGAGACAAACCTTGACCTGAGTCCAATAGAACACAGGTCAACCGCAGACATCTCCGTGGACTTCTCCTGGGGAACTGATTCCCAGGCACTTCCCTGTAATGAGCTGAAGCAGCCAAGCCTGCAGCAGGGGAAGCAGTGGAGGTGCAGCCAACAGGGAGGCAGCAGCAAGGTACCACAACTGGCAGCTGAAGGAGGCACCCCAAAGTGCACACAGCTTGCCTGCACACAGAGCTGCCTAGCTCCAAGCACAGATCTCCCTTCTTGAGATTTGAGACTGAGAACACTCAAACCCCCACAGCATTTCCCCCACAACCTCCAATGTCCAGCCTTGCCCGAGGGGGAGGCAGCAGAGGAAGCACATCATGCTTCCTAACTCAGAGAGCAGAGCCCAGCCTGCTGTGCTCACAGCTTCTAGCACAGAACACAGGGCTGGGCACAGAGCCCACAACAGAGTATTTGTCCGGCCAGCAGCATTAGGCATAGACCTCAGAGTCCAGCCTGCAGAGCCCTCCACAGATTGGAGACCACTGGGCATTCAGGAAACCTGAACAGGCGCTTTGTGCCCGCAATCTGCTTTTGCTAACCTTGCTAGCATCCACATCCCCTCCTGCAGTTGCTCCCAAACCCCATATCCCAAGCACCTACACTCTCTAGCACTCCCCTTCAAGACACACTTACGTGCTCGCGCGCTTCACACACACACACACACACACACACAAACATACTTAGTCCCCCACAATAGCGAATTCTGCACCAGCGGCTTTACCTCCCTCAGGTACAACTGAAGCAGCAACATACACTCTCAAAGCACTGGAACTCCTTGATCTCCCTGAAGAATACTCCAGACACCAGAGAAAGACAGTTCCAGTCTGAATTTAAGACTCAAGGAAAAAACAGTGAAGATCACATATAAGCAAACGGCCAAAGGTAGGCGTAAGAACTCACCCAAGGTTCAACATACGGAAATCCATCAATGTAATCCACCACATAAACAAACTGAAGGAGAAAAACCACATGATTGTCTCCTTGGATGCCGAAAAAGCGTTTGACAAAGTCCAACACCCATTCATGTCTAAAGTATTGGAGAGATCAGGGATACAAGGCACATATCTAAACATAGTAAAGGCAAGCCTACAGCCAACATCAAACTCAATGGAGAGAAACTTAAAGCAATCCCACTGAAATCAGGGACAAGACCAGGCTGCCCACTCTCTCCATGCCTCTTCAACATAGTACTTGAAGTCCTAGCCAGAGCAATAAGACAACTAAAGGAGATCAAGGGGATACAAATCGGAAAGGAAGAGGTCAAAGTGTCACTATTTGCAGACGATATGATAGTATACATGACTGACCCCAAAAATTCAACCAGAGAACTCCTTCAGCTGATAAACACCTTCAGCAAAGTGGCTGGATACAAAATCAACTCAAAAAAATCAGAAGCCCTCCTGTATACCAAAGACAAAAGGGCCGAGAAAGAAATTAGGGAAACAACACCCTTCACAATAGCCACTAATAACATAAAGTACCTTGGGGTGACACTAACCAAGCAAGTGAAAGACCTGTTTGAGAAAAACTTCAAGTCTCTGAAGAAAGAAATTGAAGAAGATCTCAGAAGATGGAAAGCTCTCCCATGCTCATACATTGGTAGGATTAACATTGTGAAAATGGCCATCCTGCCAAAAGCAATCTACAGATTCAACGCAATTCCCATCAAAATACCAACTCAATTCTTTTCAGACCATGAAAAAAGATTCTCAGCTTCATATGGAGAAACAAAAAACCTAGAATCTCCAAAACAACCCTGAACAACAACAGATCATCTGGAGGTATCTCCATTCCCGATCTCAAGCTGTACTACAGAGCAATAGTAATAAAAACTGCATGGCATGGGCATAGAAACAGAAAGGAGGATCAATGGAACCAAATAGAAGATCCAGAAATAAACCCAAATACCTATGAATACTCAATTTTTGACAAAGCAGCCAAAACTATTCAATGGAAAAAAGATAGCATCTTCAACAGATGGTGCTGGTCTAATTGGATGTCTACATGCAGAAAAATGAAAATAGATCCACATTTATCACCCTGCACAAAACTAAAGTCTAAGTGGATCAAAGACCTCAACATAAAAACAGACACATTAAATCTGTTAGAAGAAAAAGTGGGGAACAGCCTAGAACTCATTGGCACAGGAGACAACTTCCTGAACAGAACTCCAACAGCACAGGCTCTAAGAGCAACAATCAATAAATGGGACCTCATGAAACTGAAAAGCTTCTGTAAAGCAAAGGACACCGTCATCAAAACAAAACGACTGTCTACAGATTGGGAAAGAATCTTCACCAACCCTTTATCTGACAACCCTTTATATATATCCAGTATATATAAAGAACTAAAGAAGCTGAAAAGCAGCAAAACAAGTAATCCAATTAAAAAATGTGGAATGGAGCTAAACAAAGAATTCTCTGTAGAGGAATACCGAATGGCAGAGAAACACTTAAAGAAATGCTCAACGTCATTAGCCATTAGGGAAATGCAAATGAAAACAAATCTGAGATTTCACCTTACACCCATCAGAATGGCCAAGATAACAGGAACTCCACAAGGAGAGCATCAGAACCAAAAAATCTGAGCGCAGGGGTCTTTCTTGAGACTGATACTCCAACCAAGGACTATGCATGGAGATAACCTAAGATACCTGCGCAGATGTAGCCCATGGAAGTTCAGTATCCAAGTGGTTTCCATTGTAATAGGAACAGGGACTGGCTCTGACATGAACTGATTGGCCTGCTCTTTAATTACTTCCCCCCTGAGGGGGAAGCAGCATTACCAGGCCACAGAAGAGGAGAAGGCAGCCACTCCTGATGAGACCTAATTGACTAGGATCAGAAAGAAGGAAAAGAAGACCTCCTCTATCAGTGGACTTGGGAGGGGCATGCATGCAGAGGGTGGAGGAAGGGAGGGATTGGGACGGAAGGAGGGAGGGAAGCACAGGGGGGATACAAAGTGAATAAAGTGTAATTAATAAAGAAAAAAAAAACTCAAGTGACAACACATGTTGGAGACGTTGTGGAGAAAGGGGAACCCTCCTCCATTGCTGGTGGGAATGTAAACTGGTACAACCACTTTGGAAGTCAATCTGGCACTTTCTCAGACAATTAGGAATAGCGCTTCCTCAAGACCCAGCTATACGACTGCTAGGCATATACCCAAAATTTGCTCAAGTACACAATAAGGACATTTGCTCAACCATGTTTGTAGCAGCTTTATTTGTAATAGCCAGAACCTGGAAACAACCCAGATGTTCATCAACAGAGGAATGAATACAGAAATTGTGGTATTTTTACACAATGGAATACTACTCAGCAATCAAAAAGGATGAAATCATGAAATTTGCAGGCAAATGGTAGGATCTAGAAAACATCATTCTGAGTGAAGTATCCCAGAAGGAAAAAGACAAACATGGAATATACTGGCTTATATACACCTAAAAGATAGGAGAAACATAATGAAATCTATATACCTAAAGGAGATAATCAAGAAAACAGACATGGGGTATGATGATCTATCCTCATTTAGAAAGACAAATGGGATATGCATTGAACGTATGACAGGAGTCTACCGCAGAAAGCATCTGAAAGACTCTACCTAGCAGTGCTCCAAAGTAGATACTAAGACTCATAACCAAACCTTCGGCAGAGTGCAGGGAATCATATGAAAGAAGGGGAGTTTGATGTGGAAAGGATAGGAGCTCCACAAGGACCAAACATAACGGCACTCTTTTCTTAGTCTTTTCTGAGATGGACACTCAACCAAAGACCATGAGAGGATAAAACCTAGAACCTCTGATCGGATGTGACCTGTGATAGCTCAGTAATCAATTGGTTTCCCATAGTAAGGGGAACAAGGACTATTTCTAACAGGAACTCAATGACTGGCTCTTTGACCTCCCCACCTCCCAAAGGAGGAGCAGTATTGTTAGGCCACAGAGGAGGACTTTGCAGCCAGTCCTGAAAATACCTGACAAAAGGGGGTCATATGAAAGGGGAGGAGGTCCTCCCCTATAAGTGGACTTGGAAAGGGGCAGGGAGGAGATGAGGGAGGGAGGGTGGGATTGGGGAGGGAATGAGGGATACAGCTGGGATACAGAATTAACAAAATGTAACTAATGAGAAAATAAAATAAAAAAAAAAAGAACTCACCCAACAAAAATCAGGACACCAGTGGGCAAGATGGCGGCACCGGGAGGAATCTCATTCTGAGCAGCAGCAGCAGGATCAGCATAGTGACTAGTAATAAGAACTCGCGGCCATAAAGCACAGTCATTGTGTTTCCCAGGTGAGAGGATACCCCACGGTGGGGGATTCAATCAGCTTTTTTTTTTCTTGATATGATGTTTTATTTATTCTTTTTTTTGTTTATTCATTCTTTTTTTTAAATTTTTCATCAATTACACTTTATTCATTCTGCATCCCCCCATAAGCCCCTCCCTCCTCCCCTTCCAATACCACCCTCCCTCCTCCCTCTGCTTGCATGCCACTCCCCAAGTCCACTAATAGGGGAGGTTCTCCTCTCCTTTCTGATCTTAGTCTGTCAGTTCACATCAAAAGTGGCTGCATTGTCCTCTACTATGGCCTGGTAAGGCTGCTCCCCGCCAGGGGGAGGTGATCAAAGAGCAGGCCAATCAGATTATGTCAGAGGCAGTCCCTCTTCACATTACTATGTAACCCAATTGGACTCTGAACTGCCCTGGGCTACATCTGTGCGGGGGTTCAGGGTTATCTCCATGAATAGTCCTTGGTTGGAGTATGAGTCTCTGGGAAGTACCCTGTGTTCAAATTTTCTTGTTCTGTTGCTCTCCTTGTGGAGACCCTGTCCTCTCCAGCTCTTACTATTTCCCAGTTCTTACCTAAAATTCCATTCACTCTGCCCAACAGTTGCCCATCAGGCTCAGCATCTGCTTTGATAGTCTGAAGGGCAGAGGCTTTCAGAGGCCCTCTGTGGTAGGTTCCTAGGTTGTTTCCTGTTTTCTTCTTCTTCTGATGTCCATCCTCTTTGCCTTTCCGGATGGGGATGGGACATTTTAGTTAGGGTCCTCTCTCTTGCTTAATTTCTTTAGATGCACAGGTTTTAGTGGGTTTGTCCTATGTTGTATGTCTATATGAATGAGTATATACCATGTGTGTCTTTTTGCTTCTGGGACAACTCACTCAGGATGATCCTTTCCACATCCCACCATTTACCTGCAAATTTCATGATTTCCTTATTTTTCATTGCTGAGTAATATTCCATTGTGTAGATGTACCACAATTTCTGCATCCATTCTTCAGTTGAGGGGCATCTGGGTTGTTTCCAGCTTCTGGCTATTACAAATAAAGCTGCTAAAAACATGGTTGAGCAAATGTCCTTTTTGTGTACTTGAGCCTCTTTTGGATATATGCCCAGTAGTGGTATGGCTGGATCTTGAGGAAGCACTATTCCTAGTTGTCTGAGAAAGCACCAGACTGATTTCCAGAGTGGTTGTACAAGTTTACATTCCAACCAGCAGTGGAGAAGGGTTCCCCTTTCTCCACAACCTCTCCAGCATGTGTTGTCACTTGAGTTTTTGATCTTGGCCATTCTCATGGGTGTAAGGTGAAATCTCAGGGTTGTTTTGATTTGCATTTCTCTAATGGCTAATGAGGTTGAGCATTTCTTTAAGTGCTTCTCTGCCATTCGGTATTCCTCTACAGAGAATTCTCTGTTTAGCTCTGTTCCCCATTTTTAAGTGGATTACTTGGTTTGCTGCTTTTCTGTTTCTTTAGTTCTTTATATATACTGGATATGAGTCCTCTGTCAGATAAAGGGTTGGTGAAGATTCTTTCCCAATCTGTAGGTGGTCGCTTTGTTTTGATGACGGTGTCCTTTGGTTTGCAGAAGCTTTTCAGTTTCATGAGGTCCCATTTATTGACTGTTGCTCTTAGAGCCTGTGCTGTTGGTGTTCTGTTCAGGAAGTTTTCCCCTGTACCAATGAGTTCTAGGGTATTTCCCACTTTTTTTTCAAGCCGATTTAATGTGTCTGGTTTTATGTTGAGGTCTTTGATCCACGTGGACTTCAGTTTTGTGCAGGGTGACAAGTATGGATCTATTTTCATTTTTCTACATGTAGACATCCAGTTAGACCAGCACCATTTGTTGAAGATGCTATCTTTTTTCCATTGTATGGTTTTGGCATCTTTGTCAAAGACCAGGTGTCCATAAGTGTGTGGGTTTATTTCTGGGTCCTCTGTTTGGTTCCATTGATCCACCATTCTGTTTATATGCCAGTACCATGCAGTTTTTAAAACTGTTGCTCTATAGTACAACTTAAGATCAGGGATGGAGATACCTCCAGAAGATCTTTTATCGTAGAGGATTGTTTTAGCAATTCTGGGTTTCCTGTTATTCCATATGAAGTTGAGAATTTTTCTTTCCAGGTCTGTAAAGAATTGTGTTGGTAATTTGATGGGCATTGCATTGAATCTGTAGATTGCTTTTGGTAAGATGGCCATTTTTACTATGTTAATCTTGCCAAGCCATGAGCATGGGAGATCTTTCCATCTTCTCATATCTTCTTCCAATTCTTTCTTCAGAGATTTGAAATTTTTTTCATACAAGTCTTTGACTTCCTTGGTTAGGGTTACTCCGAGGTACCTTATGTCATTTGTGGCTATTGTGAAGGGTGTTGTTTCCCTAATTTCTTTCTCAGCCCATTTGTCTTTTGTATACAGGAGGGCTACTGATTTTTTTGAGTTAATTTTGTATCCGACTAATTTGCTGAAGGTGTTTATCAGCTGTAGGAGTTCCCTGGTAGAGTTTTTGGGGTCACTCACGTATACTATCATATCATCTGCAAATAGTGATAATTTGACTTCTTCCTTTCCAATTTGTATCCCCTTGATCTCCCTTCAACTGTCTTATTGCTCTAGCAAGGACTTCTAGTACTATGTTGAAGAGATATGGAGAGAGTGGGTAGCCTTGTCTTGTCCCTGATTTCAGTGGGATTGCTTTAAGTTTCTTTCCGTTCAGTTTGATGTTTGCTATAGGCTTGCTGTATATCGCCTTTACTATGTTTAGATATGTGCCTTGTATCCCTGATCTCTCCAATACTTTGAACATGAACGGATGTTGGATTTTGTCAAAGGCTTTTTCAGCATCTAGGGAGATTATCATGTGGTTTTTTTCTTTCAGTTTGTTAATATGGTGGATCACATTGATGGATTTCCGTATATTGAACCACCCCTGCATACCGGGGATGAAGCCTACTTGGTCATAGTGGATAATATCTTTGATGTGTTCTTGGATTCGGTTTGCAAGTATTTTATTAAGTATTTTTGCATCAATGTTCATAAGGGAGATTGGCTGGAAATTCTCTTTCTTTGTTGAGTCTTTGTGAGGTTTAGGTACCAAGGTGACTGTGGCTTCATAGGAGTTTGGTAATGTTCCTTCTGTTTCTATTTTGTGGAATAGTTTGAATAGAATTGGTGTTAGCTCTTCTTTGAAGGTCTGGTAGAATTCTGCGCTGAAGCCATCTGGTCCTGGGCTTTTTTTGGATGGGAGACTTTTGATGACTGCTTCTATTTCTTTGGGGGATATGGGTCTATTTAGTTGATTTACCTGGTCCTGATTCAGCTTTGGTAAGTCAAATCGATCAAGAAAATTGTCCATTTCATTTAGATTTTCAAATTTTGTGGCATATAGACTTTTGAAGTAAGTCCTAATGATTGTTTGGATTTCCTCAGTGTCTGTAGTTATATCCCCCTTTTCATTTCTGATTTTGTTGATTTGGGTGGTGTCTCTCTGCCTTTTAGTTAGCCTGGCTAAGGGTTTGTCGATCTTGTTGATTTTCTCAAAGAATCAGCTCTTGGTTTCATTGATTCTTTGAATTGTTTTATTTGTTTCCAATTGATTGATTTCAGCCCTGAGTTTGAGTATTTCCAGCCGTCTACTCCTTCTTGGTGTGTCTGCTTCTTCTTTTTCTAGGGTTTTTAATTGAGCCATTAGGGTGCTTGAATGAGCTGTCTCGAATTTCTTCTTGAAGGCACTTAGTGCTATGAACTTTCCTCTTAGCACTGCTTTCATTGTGTCCCACAAGTTCGGGTATGTTGTGTCTGCATTTTCATTGATTTCTAGAAAGACTTTAATTTCTTTCTTTATTTCTTCCCTGACCCAGCTGTCATTTAGTAACAAGTTGTTCAGTTTCCATGTGTGTGTAGGCTTTTTGCTATTTCTGTTATTGTTGAGGTCCAGCTTTATTCCATGGTGATCAGACAAGATACATGGGATTATTTCAATCTTCTTGTATCTGTTGAGGCTTGCTTTGTGACCCACTATATGGTCTATTTTGGAGAAGGTTCCACGAGGTGCTGAGAAGAAGGTAAATTCTTTTGTGTTTGGGTGTAAAGTTCTGTAAATGTCTGTTAGGTCCATTTGATTCATGACCTCTGTCAGAGACATTGTTTCTTTGTTTAATTTCTGTTTTGTTGACCTGTCCTTTGTTGAGAGTGGGGTGTTGAAGTCTCCCACTATTAATGTGTGGGGATCTATATGTGCTTTAAATTTTATCAATGTTTCTTTCACAAATGTGGGTGCCCTTGTATTTGTGGCATAGATGTTCAGAATTGTGATGTCTTCCTGGTGGAATTTTCCCTTGAGGAGTATGAAGGGTCCTTCCCCATCTCTTTTTATTAATTTTGGTTGAAAGTCTATTTTATCAGATATTAGAATGGCTACTCCTGCTTGCTTCTTGGGTCCGTTTGCTTGGAAAGTCATCTTCCAACCCTTTACCCTCAGGTAATGTCTATCGTTGTGTCTTAGGTGTGTTTCTTGTATGCAACAGAGTGCTGGGTTTTGTTTACATATCCATTCTATTAATCTGTGTCTTTTTATTGGAGAGTTGAGTCCATTGATGTTGAGAGAGATTAATGACCAGTGGCTGTTCGATCTCTTGATTTTGATGTTGGCTGTGGTCATACTGTTGTGTGCTTGGTTGCTTTTTGTTTTACTGAAGTGAGGTTATTTATTTCCTGTGTTTTCTTGAATGTAGCTAGCTTTCTTGGGTTGTATTTTCCCTTCCAGTGTCTTCTGTAATGCTGGATTTGTTTGTAGGTATTGTTGAAATTTGTTTTTGTCATTGAATATCTTGTTTTCTCCATCTATGAGGATTTAGAGTTTTGCGGGGTATAGTAGCCTTGGCTGACATCTGTGTTCTCTTAGGGTCTGCATGATATACGTCCAGGCCCTTCTGGCTTTCATAGTCTCTGTTGAAAAGTTAGGTGTGATTCTAATGGGTTTGCCATTATATGTTACTTGGCCTTTTTCCCTTGCAGCTTTTAGTATTTTTTCTTTGTTCTGTATACTTACTGTTTTGATTATTATGTGGCACGAGGATTTTCTTTTCTGGTCAAATTTGTTGGGTGTTCTGTAGGGCTCATGTATTCTAATTGGCCTCTCCTTTAGCTTGGGGAAATTTTCTTCAATGATTTTGTTGAAAATATTTTCTGGGCCTTGGAGAAGGGAGTCTTCTTTTTCCTCTATACCTATTATTCTTAGGTTTTGTCTTTTCATATTGTCTTGCATTTCTTGGATGATCTGTGTCAGGAACTTTTCAGATTTAACATTTTCTTTGACAGATACATCTATTTCTTTCATTGTATCTTCTACACCTGAGATTCTTTCTTCCATCTCTTGTAGTCTGTTGGTTATGCTTACCTCTGTAGTTCCTGTTTTCTTCCCTAGATTTTTCGTTTCCATTATGTCTTCCATTTGTGTTTTCTTTAATTTTTCCAATTCTATCTTCAGGTCTTGAGTTGTTTTGTTTACTTCCTTCACCTGTCTGATTGTACTTTCCTGTTTTTCTTTTAGTTCCTTCAACTCTGTTTCTATCATTTCATTCAGTGTTTTAAGCATTTCCTTTCTAAAGGCCATAAACTGTTTGGCTGCAGCTTCCTCTATTTCTTTACGGAATATTCTGTTTGAGTTTATCTTCCTCTATGTCTTTACGAATCTTATTTGTTTCCTCTGTTATCATCTTCATGAGCATAGTTGTTAGGTCATCTTCTTGGATTTCAGTTATGGTGGGGTATCCAGGGCTACTTGCCCCTGGGTAACTGGGTTCTGGAGATGCCATATTGCTCTGTCTTTTGTTGCTTGAGCTTTTATGCTGGCCTCTACCCACTGTGCTTTCTTAGGTGTTTGGGGTTATTTTCTGGTGGTTCCTGGGGATCCTGTGGTGGAGAGAATCCCCTTTGCAGAAAGCTGGTTTTTCCTGAAGGATGTCTTCTCAGCTTTTTGGGTATAGTCCCTGAATGGCTGTTGTTTTTTCAGGAGTTGCTCACCTCAGGGATATAGACCTGAGTGGTATCTGTGGTCTTTGTTAGTCGAGAGGGTTCTCCTCTCACCCAGGGAAGTCCTGAGGGCAGCTGCCCTGTTTCTGGGTTTCTTGTAAATTTAATGATCAGCTGCTGTGACCCAGTTGGACATCAGGCGCACCTCAACTGTTTTTGCCTGTGTCTGGAGCAAAGCTGAGTGCTGGCGCCTCGGCCCCACTAGACTACTAGAATTTTTCTAGGGAAGGATTGGATGATTTAGGTCAGTAGTTTCCTTCCTTCCCCGTGGATTCTCTGAAGACACGGAATCCCAGTGTCTTTTTTTGCCCTGGTGCTCACTGCTCAGTGTCCGCCAGTTGGCTGGCCACAGAAACTGCCTGTTCCTGGAGCACAGTGTGATGGCGGCTCAGTCTCTGCCAGCTGTCTGGTGCGCAGAAACTGCCTGTGTTTGCCTTTGCGGCTTTTGGGAGCCTGAGTGCCTCCCTGAGCTGGGTAATTTTCCGGGGACCTTTTCAGGTTGGGGGTGAGCTGAGTGCTCTGAGATCAGACTCGCCATTTCTATCTCCGGCGGCGAATCAGGCGCGCAGGCAGGCAGGGCTCTGTGCCGGAACCTGGGTCCCCGGCTCTGGCTCCGGGCTGGGTCCTGGGGTGCCCGTGGAACCCGACCGAGTCTTTTCCAGGGGATGTCTGGGTGTCCTAAGGCCAGTCCCAATCGTTTCCTGTACCCTGGGGTTATCTCTAGACTGAAAATTCCAGTCTCTGATTTTGTGGTGCACACGGTTCAGTCTGGGACCGTGACCAGAGACAGTGGCTTGTGGCTCTGGGCTGGGGCTGGGGCTGGCGGCCGGCAGCCAAGCATTTGGCGGAACCGGGATCTCTTCCGCGGTTTAGCCGGGAGAGTTAAAAGCTGATTGAATCCCCCACCGTGGGGTATCCTCTCACCTGGGAAACACAATGACTGTGTTTTATGGCCGAGAGTTCTGATTACTGGTCACTGTGCTGATCCTGCTGCTGCTGCTCAGAATGAGAGTCCTCCCGGCGCCGCCATCTTGCCCCTCCTCTCTCAATCAGCTTTTAACTCACCAGGCTAAACCGCGGAAGAGATCCTGGTTCCGCCAGACACTTGGCTGCAGGCCGCCAGCCCCAGCCCCAGTCCAGAGCCACAAGCCAGTGTCTCTGGTCACGGTCCCAGACTGAACCTTGCGCACCACACTATCAGAGACTGGAATTTTCAGTCGAGAGATAACCCCAGGGTACAGGAAACGATTGGGACCGGCCTTAGGTCACCCAGACATCCCCTGGAAAAGACTCGGGCTCCATGGGCACCCCAGGAGCCAGCCGAGAGCCAGAGCCGGGAACCCAGGCTCCGGCACCACAGAGCTCTGCCTGCCTGTGCGCCTGATTCACTGCCTGAGATAGAACTGTGGGCACCAGGGCACCAGCAAATGAGTTTCACTGTCTGGTGCAAACACACAGGGAGGGAAACGGCTGGTCTGATCTCAGAGCACTCAGCCGACACCCCCAGCCTGAAAAGGTCCCCGGAAAATTACCCAGCTTAGGGAGGCACCCAGGCTCCCAAAGGCCGCAAAGGCAGACACAGGTAGTTTCTGCGCACCAGACAGCTGGCAGAGACTGAGCCGCCAGCACTCAGCTGTGCTCCAGGCACAGGCAGTTTCTGCAGCCAGCCAGCTGGCGGACACTGAGCAGTGTGCACAGGGCAAAAAAAGACACTGGGAGTCCGTGTTTCCAGAGAATCCACAGGGAAGGAAGGAAACTGTTCTGACTTAAATCACCCAATCCTTCCCCAGAAAAAGTCTAGCAGACCAGTGGGACCAAGGCGCGATCACTCAGCTGAGCTCCAGACACAGGCACAAACAGTTGCTGCGTGCCTGATGTCCAACTGGGTCACAGCAGCTGATCATTAAATTCACAACAAGAAACCCAGAAACAGGACAGCTGCCCTCAGGACTTCCCTGGGTGAGAGGAGAACCCTCTTGACTAACAAAGACCACAGATACCACTCAGGTCTATATCCCTGAGGTAAGCAACTCCTGAAAAAACACCAGCCATCCAGGGACTATACCCAAAAAGCTGAGAAGACATCCTTCAGGAAAAACCAGCTTTCTGCAAAGGGGATTCTCTCCACCACAGAATCCCCAGGAACCACCAGAAAATAACCCCAAACACCTAAGATAGCACAATGGGTAGAGGCCAGCATAAAAGCTCAAGCAACAACAGACAGAGCAATATGGCATCTCCAGAACCCAGTTACCCAGGGGCAAGTAGCCCTGGACACCCCAGCATAACTGAAATCCAAGAAGATGACCTAACAACTATGCTCATGAAGATGATAACAGAGGAAACAAATAAGATACGTAAAGACATAGAGGAAGATAAACTCAAACAGAATATTGCCATTCGTAAAGAAATAGAGGAAGCTGCAGCCAAACAGTTTAAGGCCCTTAGAAAGGAAATGCTTAAAGCACTGAATGAAATAAAAGAAACAGAGTTGAAGGAACTAAAAGAAAAACAGGAAAGTACAATCAGACAGGTGAAGGAAGTAAACAAAACAACTCAAGACCTGAAGATAGAATTGGAAAAATTAAAGAAAACACAAATGGAAGACATAATGGAAACGAAGAATCTAGGGAAGAAAACAGGAACTACAGAGGTAAGCATAACCAACAGACTACAAGAGATGGAAGAAAGAATCTCAGGTGTAGAAGATACAATGGAAGAAATTGATGTATCTGTCAAAGAAAATGTTAAATCCGAAAAATTCCTGACACAGACCATCCAAGAAATGCAAGACAATATGAAAAGACAAAACCTAAGAATAATAGGTATAGAGGAAAAAGAAGACTCCCTTCTCCAAGGCCCAGAAAATATTTTCAACAAAATCATTGAAGAAAATTTCCCCAAGCTAAAGGAGAGGCCAATTAGAATACATGAGGCCTACAGAACACCCAACAAATTTGACCAGAAAAGAAAATCTTCCCGCCACATAATAATCAAAACAGTAAGTATACAGAACAAAGAAAAAATACTAAAAGCTGCCAGGGAAAAAGGCCAAGTACCATATAATGGCAAACCCATTAGAATTACACCTGACTTTTCAACAGAGACTATGAAAGCCAGAAGGGCCTGGACAGATATCATGCAGACCCTAAGAAAACACAGATGTCAGCCCAGGCTACTATACCCCGCAAAACTCTCAGTCTTCATAGATGGAGAAAACAAGATATTTCAATGACAAAAACAAATTTCAACAATACCTACAAACAAATCCAGCATTACAGAAGACACTAGAAGGGAAAATACAACCCAGGAAAACTAGCTACATTCAAGAAAACACAGGAAATAAATAACCTCACTTCAGTAAATCAAAAAGCAACCAAGCACACAACCTGATGACCATAGACAATATCAAAATCAAGGGATTTAACAGCCACTGGTCATTAATCTCTCTCAACATCAATGGACTCAACTCTCCAATAAAAAGACACAGATTAACAGAATGGATGCGTAAACTAAACCCAGCAACCTGTTGCATACAAGAAACACACCTAAGACACAAAAATAGACATTACCTGAGGGTAAAGGGTTGGAAGACGACTTTCCAAGCAAACGGACCCAAGAAGCAAGCAGGAGTAGCCATTCTAATATCTGATAAAATAGACTTTCAACCAAAATTAATAAAAAGAGAAGGGGAAGGACACTTCATACTCATCAAGGGAAAATTCCACCAGGAAGACATCACAATCCTGAACATCTATGCCACAAATACAAGGGCACCACATTTGTGAAAGAAACATTGATAAAATTTAAAGCACATATAGATCCCCACACATTAATAGTGGGAGACTTCAACACCTCACTCTCAACAAAGGACAGGTCAACCAAACAGAAATTAAACAAAGAAACAATGCCTATGACAGAGGTCATGAATCAAATGGACCTAATAAACATTTTCAGAACTTTACACCCAAACACAAAAGAATTTACCTTCTTCTCAGCACCTCGTGGAACCTTCTCCAAAATAGACCATATAGTGGGTCACAAAGCAAGCCTCAACAGATACAAGAAGATTGAAATAATCCCATGTATCTTGTCTGATCACCATGGAATAAAGCTGGACCTCAACAATAACAGAAATAGCAAAAAGCCTACACACACATGGAAACTGAACAACTTGTTACTAAATGACAGCTGGGTCAGGGAAGAAATAAAGAAAGAAATTAAAGTCTTTCTAGAAATCAATGAAAATGCAGACACAACATACCCGAACTTGTGGGACACAATGAAAGCAGTGCTAAGAGGAAAGTTCATAGCACTAAGTGCCTTCAAGAAGAAATTCGAGACAGCTCATTCAAGCACCCTAATGGCTCAATTAAAAACCCTAGAAAAAGAAGAAGCAGACACACCAAGAAGGAGTAGACGGCTGGAAATACTCAAACTCAGGGCTGAAATCAATCAATTGGAAACAAATAAAACAATTCAAAGAATCAATGAAACCAAGAGCTGATTCTTTGAGAAAATCAACAAGATCGACAAACCCTTAGCCAGGCTAACTAAAAGGCAGAGAGACACCACCCAAATCAACAAAATCAGAAATGAAAAGGGGGATATAACTACAGACACTGAGGAAATCCAAACAATCATTAGG
Organism: Meriones unguiculatus; assembly: GCF_030254825.1. Taxonomy (NCBI): domain Eukaryota; kingdom Metazoa; phylum Chordata; class Mammalia; order Rodentia; family Muridae; genus Meriones; species Meriones unguiculatus. The sequence goes on from NC_083358.1 coordinate 44,638,471, forward strand.
ACTTACTTCAAAAGTCTATATGCCACAAAATTTGAAAATCTAAATGAAATGGACAATTTTCTTGATCGATTTGACTTACCAAAGCTGAATCAGGACCAGGTAAATCAACTAAATAGACCCATATCCCCCAAAGAAATAGAAGCAGTCATCAAAAGTCTCCCATCCAAAAAAAGCCCAGGACCAGATGGCTTCAGCGCAGAATTCTACCAGACCTTCAAAGAAGAGCTAACACCAATTCTATTCAAACTATTCCACAAAATAGAAACAGAAGGAACATTACCAAACTCCTATGAAGCCACAGTCACCTTGGTACCTAAACCTCACAAAGACTCAACAAAGAAAGAGAATTTCCAGCCAATCTCCCTTATGAACATTGATGCAAAAATACTTAATAAAATACTTGCAAACCGAATCCAAGAACACATCAAAGATATTATCCACTATGACCAAGTAGGCTTCATCCCCGGTATGCAGGGGTGGTTCAATATACGGAAATCCATCAATGTGATCCACCATATTAACAAACTGAAAGAAAAAAACCACATGATAATCTCCCTAGATGCTGAAAAAGCCTTTGACAAAATCCAACATCCGTTCATGTTCAAAGTATTGGAGAGATCAGGGATACAAGGCACATATCTAAACATAGTAAAGGCGATATACAGCAAGCCTATAGCAAACATCAAACTGAACGGAAAGAAACTTAAAGTAATCCCACTAAAATCAGGGACAAGACAAGGCTGCCCACTCTCTCCATACTCTTCAACATAGTGCTGGAAGTCCTTGCTAGAGGAATAAGACGGTTGAAGGAGATCAAGGGGATACAAATTGGAAAGGAAGAAGTCAAATTATCACTATTTGCAGATGATATGATAGTATACGTGAGTGACCCCAAAAACTCTACCAGGGAACTCCTACAGCTGATAAACACCTTCAGCAAAGTGGCCGGATACAAAATTAACTCAAAAAAATCAGTAGCCCTCCTGTATACAAAAGAAAAAAGGGCTGAGAAAGAAATTAGGGAAACAACACCCTTCACAATAGCCACAAATGACATAAGGTACCTCGGAGTAACCCTAACCAAGGAAGTCAAAGACTTGTATGAAAAAATTTCAAATCTCTGAAGAAAGAATTAGGAGAAGATATGAGAAGTTGGAAAGATCTCCCATGCTCATGGCTTGGCAGGATTAACATAGTAAAAATGGCCATCTTACCAAAAGCAATCTACAGATTCAATGCAATGCCCATCAAATTACCAACACAATTCTTTACAGACCTGGAAAGAAAAATTCTCAACTTCATACGGAATAACAAGAAACCCAGAATTGCTAAAACAATCCTCTACGATAAAAGATGTTCTGGAGGTATCTCCATCCCTGATCTTAAGCTGTACTATAGAGCAACAGTTTTAAAAACTGCATGGTACTGGCATAGAAACAGAATGGTGGATCAATGGAACCGAACAGAGGACCCAGAAATAAACCCACACACTTATGGACACCTGATCTTTGACAAAGATGCCAAAACCATACAATGGAAAAAAGATAGCATCTTCAACAAATGGTGCTGGTCCAACTGGATGTCTACATGTAGAAAAATGAAAATAGATCCATACTTATCACCCTGCACAAAACTGAAGTCCAAATGGATCAAAGACCTCAACATAAAACCAGACACATTAAATCGGCTTGAAATAAAAGTGGGAAATACCCTAGAACTCATTGGTACAGGAGAAAACTTCCTGAACAGAACACCAACAGCACAGGCTCTAAGAGCAACAATCAATAAATGGGACCTCATGAAACTAAAGAGCTTCTGCAAAGCAAAGGACACTGTCATCAAAACAAAGCGACCGCCTACAGATTGGGAAAGAATCTTCACCAACCCTTTATCTGACAGAGGACTCATATCCAGTATATATAAAGAACTAAAGAAGCAGAAAAGCAGCAAACCAAGCAATCCACTTAAAAAATGGGGAACAGAGCTAAACAGAGTATTCTCTGTAGAGGAATACCAAATGGCAGAGAAGCACTTAAAGAAATGCTCAACCTCATTAGCCATTAGAGAAATGCAAATCAAAACAACCCTGAGATTTCACTTTACACCCAGTAGAATGGCCAAGATCAAAAACTCAAGTGACAACACATGCTGGAGAGGATGTGGAGAAAGGGGAACCCTTCTCCACTGCTGGTGGGAATGCAAACTTGTACCACCACTCTGGAAATCAATCTGGTGCTTTCTCAGACAACTAGGAATAGCACTTCCTCAAGATCTAGCCATAACACTCCTGGGCATATATCCAAAAGAGGCTCAAGTACACAAAAAGGACATTTGCTCAACCATGTTTGTAGCAGCTTTATTTGTAATAGCCAGAAGCTGGAAACAACCCAGATGCCCTTCAACTGAAGAATGGATGCAGAAATTGTGGTACATCTACACAATGGAATATCACTCAGCAATGAAAAATAAGTAAATCATGAAATTTGCAGGTAAATGGTGGGATCTGGAAAGGATCATCCTGAGTGAGTTGTCCCAGAAGCAGAAAGACACACATGGTGTATGCTCACCCATATAGACATCCAACATAGGACAAACCCACTAAAACCTGTGCATCTAAAGAAACTAAGCAAGAGAGAGGACCCTAACTAAAATGTCCTATCCCCATCCTGAAAGGCAAAGAGGATGGACATCAGAAGAAGAAGAAAACAGGAAACAACCTAGGAACCTACCACAGAGGGCCTTTGAAAGCCTCTGCCCTTCAGACTATCAAAGCAGATGCTGAGCCTGATGGGCAACTGTTGGGCAGAGTGAATGGAATTTTAGGTAAGAAATGGGAAATAGTAAGAGCTGGAGAGGACAGGGTCTCCACAAGGAGAGTAACAGAACCAGAAAATTTGAACACATGGAACTTCCCAGAGACTCATACTCCAACCAAGGACTATTCATGGAGATAACCCAGGGCAGTTCAGAGTCCAAGTGGGTTCCATAGTAATGGGAAGAGGGACTGCCTCTGACATAATCTGATTGGCCTGCTCTTTGATCACCTCCCTCTGGGGGGGAGCAGCCTTACCAGGCCATAGTAGAGGACAATGCAAACAGTTTTGATGTGAACTGATGGACTAAGATCAGAAAGGAGAGGAGAACCTCCCCTATCAGTGGACTTGGGGAGTGGCATGCATGCAGAGGGAGGAGGGAGGGTGATACTGGGAGGGGAGGAGGGAGGAGTTTATGGGGGGATGCAGAATGAATAAAGTGTAATTGATGAAAAATTAAAAAAAAAAATCAGGACACCATGGACCTACCAGCAACTCCCAAAATCAATGGATATTTTAATCCAGAGGAAACACAAGAATATGACTTTAAAGTGATGCTTATGCAGTTATTAGAGGAATAAAAAAGAGGATATGAACAGAGTTCTCAAATACAGAAGACTATAACCGCCCATGTAGAGGAACAATTACAGACATATAGAAAGGGAACAAACAAACAAACAAAAAACAATGTCGAGCTATATTTTAGGTAATTGGACTGGAGAATTCGATACTACGATGGAGCTGCTGAGAGTGGCCATTGTCACAGTAAATTCTACCGGAGTGGACACAGGACTAGCCACAGGATTATCAACATGGATTGCTGCAGCCATGAATCATCTGAAGGAATGGGCGGGCATGGGAGTATTAGCAGGCCTTCTGGTGTTGGTCTCCTTGGTTTGCCTGTGGTATATATGCAAGATTAGAGTCTCACAACAGTGTGATGCAGCCATGAGCATTCAGGCCTTTACAGCCATTGAAGCAGGACATTCTCCCCAAGCATGGTTGGATACCATAAAAAGCTAAAATGATACGCTCAGGATGCGAGACTAAGCACTGCACTCAGGGTCAGCCGCTTTGGACCCAGAGAAGAGCATGTCTGATTGCATGCAGGTTGATGCCCCAGGTTCCGCCTCTGAGAAAAAGGTATCGGACGGGTCTGATGCTCTTTGGGTGGATGGCACCTAAATGAACATCTGTACAAAGTCCCAATTTATTTCTAATATCAGAGATCAGACCTCTACTCTTGCCTGATGCGTCTAAAACAAAAAGGGGGAACTGTAGAGAGCTGTGGAATGCTATGCCTTAAAGATGGAGCTGGTTTCTGCCTTCCACCTTCCTGATGGTGAGTGCTCTCTGTCACGAACAACTCCACATTTGGCTAAGGCCGAGGATCTGGCTTGCTTCCATGTATGTGGACCTATCTGCATTGCCCCCGTGGCACGCCTGGGTTGGCTACCCAGAGGCTATTTAAGCTGTGGGCTGGCTTTCCCCGGGGTCCAAGGATTGTTCAATGTTCCTGAATAAACTGCATTGAAAAAAAAAAAAAAAAACAGGAGCCACATTCACTCAGATGAAGGAAATGGTGCAAAGCATGAAAACGGAATTAGAATCTATAAAGAAAACACAAACAGAAAAAACCCTGGAACTGGAGAACTTAGAGAAAAGGTCAGGAACCACAAAGATAAGCATCACCAATAGAATACAAGAGATGGAAGAGAGGATCTTGGGTGCTGAAGATACAGTTGCTGAAATTGATTCCTCCCGCAAAGAAAATGTAAAATCAGAAAAGTCCCAAACACAAAACATCCAAGAAATCAAGGATGCCATGAAAAGATGAAACCTAAGAATAATACGACGAGATGAAAAAGAAGACTCCAGGCTCTGAGGACCAGAAAATATTTTTAAGAAAATCATAGAAGAAATTTTCCCAATTTAAAGAAAGAGATGTCCATAAACATACAAGAAGCCTACAGAACACCAAACAGACTAGACCAGAAAAGAAATATTTCACGTCACATCATAGTCAAAACACTAAGCCTACAAAACAAAGAAAAATATTAAAGGCAGCAAGGGAAAAGGTCAAGTAACTTATGAAGGTAGACCAATCAGAATCACACCAGACTTCTCATCAGAAATTATGAAAACCAGAAGGGCCTGGGCAGAGGTCATGCAGTCTTTAAGGGAACACAGATGCCAACCCAGACTACTATACCCAGCAAATATTTCAATCAACACAGAAGGAGAAAACAAAATATTCCATGATGAAACTAAATTTAACCAATATTTACACAGCAACCCAACCCTACAGAAGATACTAGAAGGAAAACTCCAGTCCAATGAAAACAACTACACTAAAAAAAATATAGGATACAGATAATTTCCCAACAAAAATTAAAAGAAAAAAAAAGCAATGAATCATACTAAGAGTACCAACTCCACAATAAAAGGATCTAACAGTCTTTGGTTACTATTATTTATCAACATCAATGGACTCAACTCTCCAATAAAAAGACACAGACTAACAGAATGGTTGCGGAAACAGAATCCAACATTTTACTGCATCCAAGAAACACACCTATGCAACAAAGACAAACACTGTCTCAGAGTAAAGGGCTGGAAAAATGTTTTTCAAGCAAATGGACCTTTTCAAAAAACAAGCTGGGGTAGCGGTCCTAATATCTAATAAAATAGACTTTCAAACAAAATTAATCAAAAAAGATGAGGAAGGGCACTTCCTTCTCATCAAAGGAAAAATCCAACAGGAGGACATCACAATTTTGAACATCTATGCCCCAAACACAAGACCACCTACGTTTGTAAACGAAACATTATTAAAGCTGAAATCACACATTGTTTCCAACACCTTAAGAGTGGGAGATTTCAACACTCCACTCTCACCAAGGGACAGGTCATCCAGTTAGAAGCAAAACAGGGCAACTAGGGCACTTACAGAGGCCCTAAATCAAATGGACCTAATAGATGTCTACAGAACTTTCCACCCAAAATCAAGAGTATACATTCTCTTCAGCACCTCATAGAACCTTCTCCAAAATAGGCCATGTAGTTGGTCACAAAGCGAGCCTCAACAGATACAAGAAGATTGAAATAATTCCTTGTATCTTATCTGACCATCATGGTCTAAAGCTGGACCTCAACAACAACAAAAACAGCAAAAAGCCTGTACATACATGGAAACTGAACAACTCGCTACTCAATGACAGCTTGGTTAAGGAAGGAATAAAGAAAGAAATTAAAGACTGCCTAGAATTCAATGAAAATGAAAGCACAACATACCCAAACTTATGGGACACAATGAAGGCAATGCTAAGAGGAAAGCTCATAGCACTAAGTGCCTTCAAGAAGAAATTTGAAACATCTCATACAAGCAACTTAATGGCCCAACTGAAAGCCCTAGAAAAAAAAAAAAAAGAAGAAGAAGCAGATACACCCAAGAGGAGCAGAGGGCTGGAAATAATCAAACTCAGAGCTAAAATCAATCAATTAGAAACAAATAAAACAATTCAAAGAATCAATGAAACCAAGAGCTGGTTCTTTGAGAAAATCAACAAGATGGACAAGCCCTTAGCCAAACCAACAAAAAGGCAGAGAGAAACTATCCAAATCAGTAAAATCAAATGGAAAGGGGGTACATAACTACAGACACTGAGGAAATCCAAACAATCATTAGGTCTTACTACAAAAGCCTATATGCCACAAAATTTGAAAATCTAAATGAAATGGACCATTTTCTTGATAGATTCCATCTACCTAAATTAAGTCAAGATCAGGTAGAGAGATTGAATAGTCCCATATCCCCCAAGGAAATAGAAGCAGTCATCAAAATTCTCCCTTCCAAAAAGAGCCCAGGGCCAGATGGTTTCATCACAGACTTTCTACCAGACTTTCAGAGAAAAGCTAACTCCAATTCTCCTCAAACTATTCCACAAAATAGAAACAGAAGGAACATTACCAAATGCATTCTATGAAGCCACAGTCACTTTGGTATCTAAACCACACAAAGACCCAACAAAAAAAAAAAGAGAACTTCAGACCTATCTCTCTTAAGAACATTGATGCAAAAATACTCAATAAAATACTTGCAAGCTGAATCCAAGAACACATAAAAGATATCATCCACCATGACAAAGTAAGCTTCATCCCAGGCATGCAAAGGTGGTTCAATATATGGAAATCAATCAATGTGATCCACCATATAAAAAACTGAAGCAGAAAAGTGACATGATCATCTCCTTAGATGCTGAAAAAGCATTCAACAAAATCCAAGACCCATTCATGTTTAAAATCTTGGAGAGATCAAGGATACAAGGCACATACCTAAACATAGTAAAGGCAATATACAGCAAACCTATAGCCAACATCAAACTCAATGGAGAGAAACTTAAAACAATCCCACTGAAATCACGTGCAAGGCAAGGCTGCCCATTGTCCCCATATCTCTTCAACATTGTACTTGAAATCCTAACTAGAGCAATAAGACAACTAAAGGAGATCAAGTGCCTACAAATCGAAAAGGAAGAAGTCAAAGTATCACTGTTTGCAGATGATATGATAGTATACATGAGCGACCCCCAAAATTCAACCAGAGAATTCCTTCAACTGATAAACACCTTCAGCAAAGTGGCTGGATACAAAATCAACTCAAAAAAATCAGAAGCCCTCCTATATACCAAAAGGGCCAAGAAACTACCACAAAAAGCTAAAATGTTACACTCAGGATGCGAGGCTAAGCACTGCACTCAGGGTCAGCCGCTTTGGACCCAGAGAAGAGCATGTCTGATTGCATGCAGGTTGATGCCCCAGGTCCCGCCTCTGAGAAAAAGGTATCGGACGGGTCTGATGCTCTTTGGGTAGATGACACCTAAATGAACATCAGTACAAAGTCCCAATTTATTTCTAATATCAGAGATCAGACCTCTACTCTTGCCTGATGCATCTAAAACAAAAAGGGGGAACTGTAGAGAGCTGCGGAATGCCGCGCCTTAAAGATGGAGCTGGTTTCTGCCTTCCACCTTCCCGATGGTGAGTGCTCTCTGTCACGAACAACTCCACATTTGGCTAAGGCTGAGGATCTGGCTTGCTTCCATGTATGTGGACCTATCTGCATTGCCCACGTGGCACGCTGGGGTTGGCTACACAGAGGCTATTTAAGCTGTGGGCTGGCTTTCCCCAGGGTCAGATGATTGTTCAAGGTTCCTGAATAAACTTCATTGAAAAAAAAAAAAAGAATCAGAAATGTTGCAGTCATGGTCTGTATAGAGTCTAGCCTCAAACTAGAGCCCAATTAGTGAACTTACTACAAACCAAAAAAAAAAAAAAAGGGCCAAGAAAGAAATTACGAAATGACACCCTTCACAATAACCACTAGTAACATAAAGTACCTTGGTGTGACTCTAATCAAGCAAGTGAAAGACCTGTTTGAGAAAAACTTCAAGTTTCTGAAGAAAGAAATTGAAGAAGATATCAGAAGATGGAAAGATCTTCCGTGCTCATGGATTGGTAGGATTAACATAGTGAAAATGGCCATTCTGCCAAAAGCAATCTACAGATTCAATGCAATTCCCATCAAAATACCAACATAATTCTTTACAGACCTTGAAAGAAAAATTTTCAACTTCATATGGAGAAACAAAAAAACCGAGAATTTCGAAAATTTTCCTGTATAACAACAGATCCTCTGGAGATATCTCCATCCCTGATCTCAAGCTGTACTACAGGGCAACAGTAATAAAAACTGCATGGTACTGGCATAGAAACAGAAAGAAGGATCGATGGAACCGAATAGAAGACCCAGAAATAAACCCACATATCTATGAATACTTGATTTTTGACAAAGAAGCCAAAACCATTCAATGGAAAAAAAAAAACAAAAACAAACAAACAAAAAAAACAGCATCTTTAACAAATGGTGCTGGTCAAACTGGATGTCTACATGCAGAAAAATGAAAACAGATCCATATTTATCACCCTGCACAAAACTAAATTCCAAGTGGATCAAAGACCTCAACATAAAAACAGACACATTAAATCATTTAGAAGAAAAAGTGGGGAACAGCCTAGAACTCATTGGCACAGGAGACAACTTCCTGAACAGAACTCCAACAGCACAGGCTCTAAGAGCAACAATCAATAAATGGGACCTCATGAAACTGAAAAGCTTCTGTAAAGCAAAGGACACCGTCATCAAAACAAAGCGACCACCTACAGACTGGGAAAGGATCTTCACCCAACCCTTTATCTGACAGAGGGCTAATATCCAGTATATATAAAACTAAAGAAGTTGAAAAGCAACAAATCAAGTAATCCAATTTAAAAATGAGGCACAGAGCTAAACAGAAAACTCTCTGTAGAGGATTGTAGAATGGCAGAAAAACACTTAAAGAAATGCTCAGCATCCTTAGTCATCAGGGAAATGCAAATCAAAAGAACCATGAGATTTCACCTTACACCCATCAGAATGGCTAAGATCAAAAACTCAAGTGACAACACATGCTGAGGATGTGGAGAAAGGGAACCCTCCTCCATTGCTGGTGGGAATGCAAATGCAAACTTGTACCACCACTTTGGAAATCAATCTGGTGCTTTCTCAGACAATTAGGAATAGTGATTCCTCAAGATCCAGCTATACCACTCCTATGCATATATCCACAAGATGCTCAAGTACACAACAAGGATGTTTGCTCAACCATGTTTGTAGTAGCTTTATTTGTAATAACCAGAACCTGGAAACAACCCAGATGTCCATCAACAGAGGAATGGATATAGAAATTGTGGTACCTTTACACAATGGAATACTACTCAGCAATTAAAAACAAGGAAATCATGAAATTTGCAGGCAAATGGTGGGATCTAGAAAAGATCAACCTAAGTGAGGCATCCCAAAAGCAGAAAGACACACATGGTGTATACTCACTTATATAGACCTATAAGATAGGATAAATATACGGAAATCTATACACTAAAGAAGATAAACAAGAAAGAGGACCTGGGGTAAGATGATCAATCTTCACTTAGAAAGACAAATGGGATGGACATTGGATGTAGGATAAAACAAGTAACAGGATAGGAGCCTACCACAGAGGGCCTCTGAAAGACTCTACCTAACAGTGTATCAAAGTAAATATTAAGACACTTAACCAAACCTTTGGCAGAGTGCAGGGAATCATATGAAAGAAGGGGGAGTTAGTAAGACCTGGAGAGGACAGGAGCTCCATAAGGACCAAATATATCACAGCACAGGGCTCTTTTCTGAGACTGTTTCTCCAACCAAGGGCCATGTATGAATATAACCTAGAACCCCTGCTCAGATATAGCCCACGTTAGCTCAGTATCCAAGTCGGTTCTCTAGTAAGGGGAACAGGGACTATTTATGACATGAACTCAATGGCGAGCTCTTCGACACTTCCCCTCCCCAAGGGAGGAGTAGCCTTGCTAGGCCACAGAGGAGGATATTGCAGTCAGTCCTGAAGAGACCTGATAAGGTAGGGTCAGATGGAAGGAGAGGAGGTCCTCCCTTATCAGAGGACTTGGAAAGGGGCAAGGAAGAGATAAGGGTGGGAGGGTGGGATTGGGAGGGAATGAGGGATGGGGCTACAGCTGGGATATAAAGTAATTGATTAATATAAAAAAATTAAAAAATTTTAAAAAATGTCAATGCAAGAGGTAGAACAGGCTGGAGAAACAACTCAATGGTTAAGGACATTTTCTGTTCTTGCAAAGGATCCAGATTTTGGTTTCCCACACCTAGGTCACAGCGCTTACAACTATCTGCAACTCCAATTCCAGAGGATCCAACACCCTCTCCTGGTTTGGGGGGGGAGGCACCTACATGCACATACACTCACTCAAGCACATTCACATACATACATAATTTTAAAAAAGCCTTTAAAAGACAGAAAAAAAATACAACAGGTGGCAATTTAAGTTGATAGCCACAGTGAAGAGAAGAAGGAGACTGGGAGCCAAGATGATAGAAAGAGCCAGACACACTGGGATGTATTTTTAGTCTTATATTTGCTGTTGTTTTCTGTCTCATATTCACTATTTTGGGTCTCTGAATACAGGAGCCAAAACAGTAGCAGCCTAGAGTGCAACATTTTGGGGGCGGACAGGGAGGAAAAAGGAGTACAACTGCTTCCAAAGTTGAAAGAAGGTGAGTGATGAGGGAATAGTGTAAAAGAGAACCATGAGGTGGTAAAATTTTCTGGGTGTGTTTTTTTTCATGGCATCTGGGAACTTCTTGGCTTGCTCATTATCAGGTGAGGTACTGTGAATGCAGTAAAGAAGACAGCTGTTGAAGGGAAAGGTGACTAGTGATGGGGGCAAGCTAGAGAGAACTAGGGGACAGACATTGTTGCTTGGGATCTGACAAGAAGAAGCATGTCTGGTAAATCCTTGGAGAACTAATCTCTCCGAGTCAGGGCAGCCATCACCAAACCTTCACAGCAGGGCAACAGATCATAGTCTGAGAGCTACCTGCATTGAGGCTGAGGGACAGAGGTCTGAGGAAACACTCTCTAAGGTAATACTGAAGAAAGCCTTCCTCTTAGCCATACAAATCACATGTCACATGGTCTCAAGAAAGGCAATAAGACTTGGGCACCAGAGGTCTTTGAAAAGATCAATATTCCAACCAAGGACCATGCATGGAGATAACCTAGATCCCTTTGCTCAGATGTAGCCATAGCAGCTCAGCCTCCATGTGGGTTTCCTAGTAAGGGGAGCAGGGGGTGTCTCTGACATGAACTCAGTGGCTGGCTCTTTGATCACCTCCCCCTGGGGGAAGTGCAGCTGTACCAGGCTGCAGAGGAAGACAATACAGCCAGTCCTGATGAGACCTGATAGGCTAACATCAGATGAAAGGGGAGGAAGACCTCCCCTATCAGTGGACCGGGGAAGGGGTATAGGAGGAAAAGAGGGAGGGAGGGTAGGATTGGGAGGTGATGAGGGAGGGAGCTACAATTGGGATACAAAGTGAATAAATTATCAAAAATAAATAATCAAAAAAATTTAAAAATACTTGGGCACTTGCCATATCTCACTGGCAAAATAGAATTAGAAACTCACAACTTTTCTTTTGAAACTCACAAATTTTAGTCAATCAAATAAGGAGCTGAACTTGACGACCAGTAAAATATTTCCTATCAGTGAAAATCTGACTTTATTTTGTGATTACTTTAAAAGTAACATGGTAACATATGGGCAATTTTGATGCTACAGACTGAAAAAAATATATAAACCAATATATCTTTAGGCAGAGTATAAGTTTGCATAATTAGGCCTCTCTTGGCCCATCACAGCAGAGCTCTGTGCATGAGCAATGAAGCACACATATATTTCAAGGTGGAGATGAAAGGTTCCTTAATGTTTTCTGTAAGAACTTTACAAATGTAATACAAAGATTGATGTCAAAATAAGCAACAAAAATGACACTAAAAGTAGACAAGTGAGTTACTGAGCCCGAGGAACCACACATGAAAGTAAAGAAGATTGTATTGAAAGTCAAGATGGAGCTATTTAATGAGCAAGTAAAACTGTTCTGGGACTACAAAAATCAGGGTTTAGCCAAGCCCAATCACAAGCTGTGTACAGACACCTTTGATTCACAATGGGGGTCCTGTTGTTCATCTTGACTTTGAAATAACATTTTTTAAATAAGGGGATGATATGGGTTTACACATGTAATTCTAATGTTTGCATTTTTGAGGATCACAGTAAGAGAATATAAATAAAATAATGTTTCTATAAAAGTAAAATTAGCATTCAGTACTATGAGTTTTCATAGGCCTCTTTTATAGACATGAATTATTGCTTAGGATTAGGACAGAATTTCTAATAATTTCTGAAATGACCTTACATTAATTTTGCCATTTTATACTATGTTTTGATGGGAAGGTGAATTCTCAGCACTGAGGATTACAAAATCTTGATTGATTGATCAGCTCCAAAAGTTATCAATGATGTTTATATTCTATATCTTGTGATATTAAATATATAAACAAGGTCAGACAAAAATAAATAAGTACATACATCTCATTAGCATAAATATTTCATTTTTCCTTAACAAACAGTAAAATTATATGTGTATCAAAGAATTGGTCTAAAATTCTTAAATGTTTTAAGATTATCAATAAATATTTTATTTGTATCTCTTTTATATGCCTATATGCCTGGGATTTCACACATTTCTTGGGTTAAAAACAGGGTCATACTGGAATATGACTGGAAATAGCCTAAGTAATCTTGAGGTATAGAATACAATCCCTAATACCTTTATTCTCAGAGTAAATATCGAGTTCTCTTCTTTCTGATAGGTCTTTAATCTAATAAAGGTTTTCAGAGTTCCTCTAGTAAGTAAGGTGTTAATTAAGTAAATAAGCCTGGAACTGAGAAGATATTTTTGTAGAATAGATGCCATGGCTTTTTTTTTTTTTCCTCCGCAATGTGGTTTCCCAAATGAACTGAGGGAGTGTGTGGAGGCAGAGCTCTGAGGCTATAAGAATAGCCAGTTTGGTGGACTTGGAAGGGGGCAGGGAGGAGATGAGGGAGGGAGGGTGGGATTGGGAGGGAAAGAGGGAGGGAGCTACGGCAGGGATATAAGTGAATGACCAGTGATTAAAATAAATAAATAATAGTAAAAAAAAGAATAACCAGTCTGTCCCTCAGAGTGTGGTTGCTGACAGGTTTTTCATCTGTCATCTCACTTTAAAATCTTTATGAGAGTTATACAGACTCCTGTCTTTGGGGAGCCCATGTGTGTACTGCTCTGTGTTCATGTGTTCATGAATACTGCGGCAGGTCTGATATATTGAGTTTCAGAGGAGTTGGTTAAAAGACAGTCACTGGAGAGGATTTCATCACGTTCATTTGCATTTGATCCCTGCTCTCAGTGACCCTGACAGATGAACCCCAACTCGTGGATGACCTGAGGTTCCTTGTGTATGTGTTTTTTTCCTGATCCTGGAGCACTTAAAAAACTAGACCTTCACAGTTGCAGATGACCTGGCAGGTACCTGGACAGCATCTTATTTGTATTTCCCACTATCTCTAGAATAGCAAAATGTTTGCTGTGCTACAAATTCCTGTTCTTCAGAAAGGACGGATAGAATTTGAGACTGACTCATCCAAATGCATAGGGTTTTGGAAGGACAATGTCTTCACTCAGTTTTCCTGCATGACAACACAATCTGTTGTTTGTTTTAGAATATAGCAACGACCAAACAAACTAATCAAGAGCTGAAATTTGAGCTGTATGTATGTGTGTGTTTATATATTTTCTTGTTTAAATTGGTCTAGGGGTAAATATGATGAACTGCTAATAGGAGATGATGGAAGATATTTTCACAAGTCAGTGAGTTGTAATTATTTTAACATAATGATTACAGTATATTATAATATCTTAACCTATTTAGAAACTTCATTTTAAACCAACTTTCCACTCTCTCAAATTCACAGAACCCATTGCAGCAGTTATGCACCACCTTTTCAAAGAGTAAGTATAAAAACATTGAGCAATCTTAGAGTTATGGTAAAGTTCCAAATAAATTCTAATTGGCATCAATAAGGAAAATGGCCTTTCTTCCTCTTGTACACACATATATTTCACACCATGACTAAATTAGCAAATTTAAACACAAAAGGCTTTTGTAAATAATAGGTACAAGAAAGTAGAGGTATCAGATAGCAGAGAACAAAATTACGAGAATAATTTCATTATTTTATTAACAAGACTTACTAATTTAAATGAATTGAGTTGTAATTAGGTGGAGAGGATTTCAAGAAAGTGACAAAGTTCAAGAGGGTGAAAAAAAGAGTAATGGCTTCATAATACAAGTTAGGACCAAGCATCCCTCTCATACTTCCACTGGGCAGAGTCCTGGGAGGGTGGGTGGGACTTGTGTGGCAAAGTCCTTTAAAGTCTTGCTCTGAAAGCCAGGTGCCTCCCACCAGGTAAAAACCATCGAGAGTGGTAAGAGTTAATCAGGACAATTGGTTGAAATTCTTAAAGATTGAGATACATCATGAAACCTATGCTAGGCACCACGGTGCGAGGGCTGTGCGCACTGAACTCTCCCAGGAAACATATGTTGGTGGGTGAGATGGACGGAGACTTAAACCTGAGAAGATGGAATCAGTTTCAAATAATAAATATATCTATGAAAGGAAAAAGTCTAAAGTAAAAGTACCAATTATGATATTATATATAGAAATTAAATGATAAAATAACCCAGAAATTACCCCATTACTTCAAACTATCTATGCATATAGTTCTTCTGAGCTGGAAACTAGATACTCAAATGCATAGATTAAATATATTCTTCCAGAAAACTTCAATTATTGAATCAAAATTCCACTTTCACAGATACTACTTCTCTTATTCTAATTTAAGAATGAAACTGAACTTTCTCTCATAATGTTGCCATGATCCTAAAGGTCACAACTTGACCATATATCGTTGATCATTTGTCATTTGCTATTTACTTCATTTGGAAGAAACTGACCTCTTTCGTCAAGGACCTTAAACTCTTTTAGAATAAAGCAGTGTTTACCTTGAGGAAGAGATTCATACACAGATCTCTATCAGCCTACAAAAGCCCTATACTAACATTCAGGGTTCCTGGAGGCTTCGGGTCTACCAGATGCTCATATCCCAGGAAGGTCATTCAGGCAGCACTACACCCAGGTAGCTTATTTCAGATTCAAGGCTATATTTAATAGCAGCTTGTTCCAAAGACCATTTTTATGATATTATCTATAAATGTTCTCTTGTGAACCACCCCATCAGAGCTCCATAAAACATATTAGAAGCATTTTGAACAGGTGGAGATGGATCAGGGATTAAATTCAGTTTAGAAAAGATAGCTCTTTGGGCACAGTTCAGGCCACAACACCTTAACAAATTCAATTTACAAATAGTGGTTAAGCCTGGTGAAACAGGTAAATGGATATATGTGTGTATTTATGTTTACATGTATGTATATTTATGTATATATATATATATATGTTCTTGTTTTAGTATTATTATCAAATATTTCAGATACATAAAAGTTGTTTAAACATTTTCACTTTAAAATTTTTGGGGAAAGAGGTTTCTAGTAGGTCTGGGTTTGGAACAATCCTAAACCATCTAAGTCAAGAAGCAAAGAACAGTTAGAAAGGAATGGGATCCATGGCAGGAGGAGGCTCAGGCTGGGTTGTAGGCTTGGGAGTCAGTGAGGGCAAAGTGAGACCTCTGGCTTGGTCCCTGGCCTAATGGGAGGCCATAGTGAGGTCTAGCTAGCACTTATATTAGGTCCGTATTTTCAACAGCATGTTGTGTTGACTGAGGAGGAGACTGGACTAGTCGCTGGCCACTATGGGAAGGGGATGGCAAAATCCAGGAAGATTTGATCAGCTGGACTTACATGGTAATAACACCAGTGGGCAGGGGAAATTGTATTCAGAATATGTCTCTTTGGATCATCATTACAGTTCACATTTGTTCAGCACTCAAAGTTGATCTTTTGCTACATTATATGCTATAAGGGACAACAGCTCTGACAGAGAATGCACTATGTTCATTTTACAAACAAGGATTGCAAAGCTTAGGTTAGAATATGGCTTCCTGAGCTCACAAGCATCTGGCCCAGCAAGACATGCAGTTCTTACTTAGTGCATGTCTTTTGCTTCCGCCAGCCCCAGAAAGGTGGTGCAGTAGTCATGCTTATCAGCTGCCTGACTTTAGACTTCCATCTTGGTCCCTATGGCTTTGGTCTCTAGGCATAGGACCAGTTCAGTGTGCACCAGAGCTGTCTCCACCACCTTCATCTACTCTGTATCCCAACCTAAACACTGATAACTGTGTGAGAGAAATGGGGGTCTGTCCTTCTCGTTAAAAACAGTGTGGTATTTCACCCACTTCAGATTGAAAGACCATAAGAAAATAATAAATATTTAGCATACAAATGACTTAAATAAAATGTTGTTTCCATTTATCATTTTGTCACAATCATGTATGACTCACAGATGTTTTAGACTTACTGTGTGCTTTCTAGTGCTCACTGTCCATACCATCTCTTGAGCTTCTTGCTGGATGCCAAAATCCCATTATTACTAGTGAGTCACTAATTCATGATTCAATAACATTTATTGATTATGCACCTTCATCATTTTATTGCTGTACTGCCTGAAATATTAATAAACAGAAACTACTAATTTTTTCAAATGGAATTTTGATACTCTCAAAATAACCACATACTTTCTTTTCATAATTAATAATGAACCATGTGATAGAAAAACTAAGGGAGAGCAGGTAAGGAGAAGATAGGTAGGAGTAAGAAGATTGGGTGATACAGTAAGATGATGACAGAAAAATAACAATAATATACTGTATATCTTAAAAAGCAATGAAAAAGAACTTTGAATGTTTATCCTATTAAGAAATGATAGATGTTTGAAGATAGACTCACCCTGGATTAAACAACACAATGTACACACAGAGGGAGACATCCCATTGTACCACATTTATATGTACAGATTTTATGTGTCAGCTAGAAAATATAAAATTAATTAACAAAGCCATGTTATATAAATGAGCAAAATATAAAATAAGGATTCTGTCGGGGTTGGGAGAGACTGGACTGGAGAGCCTTTACTGTGTATCTTACAGTCCTTGGACCTGACTTTATTTCTTGTAGTATTTTAACATCAATTAAAAAACAACACTGAGTGATAATGCAGCAGCAGCAGCAGCAGCAACAACAACAACAACAACAACAAAACAACTTGAGGAAATTTTCATCTGAAGTAGTAGCTGTCAATCTTGGCTTTCAACTAGCATCATCCCATGACCCAGCTCATGTCACACTGATCCAATCAGGCTCTCTCTGGGGGAGCAACAATTTCAGCTTTTGCAGATGATTCCAGTTTGTAACCAGGGGAAGAGACTGATGGGAATCAAGGTCTTATTCAGGAGGTTCCAATGATAGAAAATAAGACCCAGAAGAGGGGAGGGATCTGCCAAAGGTACAGCTGATTTGAGGCAGATATGCGAATGAGACCATAGTTTCCTGAGCATGGCTGCTGTTTTGTATTTAATATCCCCCAGACACAGAACTGTGTAGTGAAGCAGTGGGGAGCAGCACCAGTCATAAGCCGGGTGGTGCTATCACTGACTGTCATGGATTCTCCACCTCCTACAACTTGTATCAGCTGCCAAACTGATCCAGGTTGCAGTCATGTGATGCTGATAAGCTGGGATGAGAGTTTTCAGTGTCAGCATCATCACCAGTAACATGTCAATGTGGTTTTGCTCCTCCAATGAAGAATCACACCAGAGAGAGCACACCTGAAGAGTTCGCTAGTAGCCTACAAAACAAAACAAATGCCCCCAGAGACCTGCTCTGCAGCCAAACTTCGAAAGCCCTTGACTAATTGAGCATTCTGGTACTTGAGCTAAGAGGGTAATCAAGGCTATGCAAACATGCTTAGCTACCACAGGACCATTCATGTCAGAGGGAGGCAAAAACACTGCAGAAAAATAGGGGCGTATCAAAGGAATTTCAAAACATACCATTAAAAAATTCAAGCTGCAAGTACATATATGCAATAAATTATTAATTTGGTATAAGTCAATATAATGAAATGGGTAGAGAAAGAGCTGGAGAGATAATTCAGCTGTTAAGAGTACTTGTTGATCTTTCAGAGGACCTAAGTTAAGTTCCCAGAACTCACACTGTGCTTACAACTGTCCACATCTCTATTTCAAGGAATCCACTGCCTTCTTTTGCCCTGAGCAGGCAACAGGCAAATACATGGTGCAGGCAAAATACTCATACACTCAAAATAAATCAATAAATCAATCAATGGAGTAGGTGAATAGTTAGATTATGAATTTTTTTCACCTTTCCCTGCCTTTTAAATATTTATTATTTTCAAATTTGTCTATTTGGCACTGAAATCATATTGAAAGCAAGATTTTACACCAGTTTTGACCTGGAGCATAAAAAATGACTGATGTGTTTGTTGAATGCATTATATCTAGGCCTTCTTCCTTAGCCCTAGATAGCAAATATACATTTGCATGCTTATATGTACATATAATATTTGCGTGCATGCATGTGTGTATGCAAGTATCACTTCCTTTTGCATTGTTGTGACCATGACCAATGCAACTTATAGAAGGAAGGGTTTATTTGGGGATGATCATTCTGGAGGGATATGAGTCAACCCTCATCACATGCAGAGGCACTGAAATAAGCAGGCTTCACAGCAGAAACTGCTGATCACAGAATCTCTAACCACAAGCAGCAAGCAAAAGAATAATACTGGAAGGAGGGCATAGTTTGTGAAACCTCAAAACCTGCTCCTAGTGACACACTTCCTCCAGCAAGGCCGCACCTCCTAACGGTACCCAAGTAGTGTCACCAACTGGGTGTCAAGTGTTCAGATGCTCCCTAATGTAAGAGAGATCTCTTTCAAACCACCACAATGCATAAATCAATCATTTTACTTTTCACTTTTAATTTTTCTTCTTCTTGTTTTTTACTGAAATAGGTTTTCTCTGTGTAGCTCTGGCTGTCCCAAAACTTGCTCTGTGGACCAGGGTGGCCTACCTCTGCCTCTCCAGGGCATTTCACTTAAAAAATTTTTAGCTTTTTTTTTTTATTAACTGAGTATGGGTGTTCTGTTTGCATGTATGTATGTACACCACATGTAGGGTAATGGAGGCCAGAGAGGGCATTGGATCCCTTTAGGATGTTACAGGCGGTTGTAAGCCTCTGTGTGGGAAGCAAACCTGGATCCTCTGGAAGAGCCACTCATGCTCCTGACCACTAATCCATCTCTGCAGTCCTCAGCTTTTTAAAACTTCCCACTTTTCAGTTTTGTAGAAAAAGCCAGAGAAATTTCAAATCATCCACATGGAAACTTGTCCTGCTTCACGGTTCTAACAAACAGCACTATGAAACTCTGGTTCCATGAAAAGAAAAGTGTCTTTTTGGATAAGTATTTCATTTAAAATAAGACTTTAAAAGCTAGTATATGTATTCATGGTGATGAGTGACAATGGGCACTGCACGTGTCTAATCGTAGGCACGTGTGAAGTCTTATACCCTTCAGTTTGTTACCAGCATACCTTTTCCTCTTAGGTGAAGGTGGAAAAGCGTTCCTATTTTCTTTTAAAAAATGGGTACACATTTGTCATAGGAGTCTCAAGTGAGACTCTACCCAACAACATGTATATGAGCCGAAGAGTAAGAAAATGGAGTTTAATGTCAGGAATAGTCTTTCCTGTGAAAGTAAGGTGACCATACAATGTAATCCATCTTTCTGGTCTCTAGGCTACTTATCAGTATTTACAGAACACTGTCAAGGGTCCTTCAAACCTTGGGGAACTTAACCATAAACAAAGAAAGGTCTAGAAGTTGTGCTTCTAGGGGCTTAGATTCTGCCAGGTGACAGCAAACAGGTCAACAGCGGCATGAAATTGAAAGTAGAAAGTGCAGTGTTCTGGGCATGAGAAGCAGACAGCTGCTGCTGTTTTTTTTTTTGGAGAGGGCAAGGGCACAACCTGTGCTGAGGTTATTTAGGGAAGAGAGCTGAAGGAGAAGCTAACTCTGTAGCATTAGAAAAGGAAGAACATTCCAGAAATTTTCCTGATAGATGAAGGGCAAAACATCTTTTTCTGTCCCTACTGGCTGGTCATTTGAACTTAATTTCTGATGTAGATTTAGTCACTTTGTATTTGTATGATAGCCAGATGAATCACTTCTCTAGAAAGTAGAAACTGGAGAAAAAGAAAGAGGAAAGAAAAGTGGCATTTGTATGTGAGTGTTTGTGTGTATATGTATGCACACATACACATGCATACTGAGAGTATGTCTGAAAACCTTCTTTGTTTTATTGAGGGTGATTAAGCCATGGTTCAGGTATGGCTAACTACAACTGGGAAACGTTATGATTGGCTAAGAAATACAGGATTTCCTGGGGACCTATTTCTTAACATGGGTGCCCATTAGATAACATAAGCACTTATACACTGCCTTAGAAATCATACATTTAGTACAAAATTATTTTTAAAATTTAAAATCCCCATTATATGTTCACATCTCACATATGAAAGTGCCAAACAACACAGAAGGCAAGTTCCAACTTCCTGACAAAGAGGTTTTCTGCATAGCACTGGGTATCATGGAACAGCAAAAGCAATAGGCCACACCAAAGGCCAGGTAAAGAAGCATACATTATGAACAGACACTAATTTATGATTTGAAACAATGAGAAAAATAATTTTCTTTTATTGTAGAAAAACTAGAAATTAGAGCTGTGAGATGACACAGTGAGTAAAGGAGATTGATGCCAAGCCTGGAGACCTGAGTTCAACTGTGCACCCACATGGATGAATAGAACCATCTCCCAGAAAGTTGCCCTTTAACCTCCACACACATGGCATGGCATGTGCATTGCCACACACATCCACACATGCAAAATAAATAAATGAATAGATAAATAAATAAGGAAGGGAGAACAGAAGGCAGGAAGGAAGGAGCAAGATTTAGATCTAACCACAATGGTTAATATAAGAAGCACCTTTATCTACCACTAATTCAACCACCAAATGATTAGTCCATTCAACCTTAAAATAAGAGATCATTTTATACCAAACCTATAAAAAGACCTCAACTTAATACAACAGTCATAGCTGGGGCTTGAAACAATCTTGCCTCACAACTTGCCTTGTTTATTGGAGTTTTATGTTACAGAAAACCCTCAAGGCTTGAGATAACCTGAAGATTTGAATTTCATCTTAACTCAAATTTAGCATCTCTCAGCTTACCTTCGGAAAGACACAAGGCCTCAGAGTCTTTAAGTCACTCACCAATAACATGATCCTCTTAAGAGCATATAGAAGGAGAAATACTTCTTTTGGGGATAAAGACTTTTAGGTGTTGTCAAAAATACTAGTTCTTTACATTCCATGGTTCCTGCCCAGAACTGTGACTACAGTGGTTGATCTCCTTCCTTTTAAATGAGGAAACTGGCTTCTCAGATATTAGCTCCACAGAAGAAGTGTAACCATCACTCTTCAAAAGCTACAAGAATGAGCTCTGCAGAAGAAGCCTAAGCTCCTTCTTGATCTTTCTAGATTTCATGGCTAATAAAACTTCCCTTGAGAATTCAGGGGATTTTTTTTTTGAAAGAGAGAGGAACCAGGAATGATGATTAAATTCTTAATAATGTTTAGAAAGAGGAGGGTAGGATTCCTTCCAAATCCCCCAGGCACGTGTTTCTATGACCGAAATGTGTAAACCAGTCATTCAGTTTCTGGAAATGCCTAGCCCATATTAAGTTACACAGTCAAGAATGTTACTTAACACCACTGATGAGTTATGGCCTTTAATAACAGAGGTTGCGATTCCTGACTATTAGACTGCTGTCTTCCAGGAAATATGAGGAAGAGTTATAGTTTAATGTAAAATAAACAAAGGCCCCAAACTAGCGGGGAGGGTGATCAAGGGTGTGAATTTAAGGCCAAGCATAAAAGAGTTTATGTAGGAATCTTAGCAGAAAACTCAAGTGAAGACAGATAGCTAAGCAGCAGATCATGTGATCTCAGGCTTGGGGAAGTCCTTAAGAAGTTACTGGTACAAGAACTCAGGTACTGGTAGCTCCACAATGTCCGGTGTTCCCAATGAGGCCCAACCCATTGCCTGAGAAAGCTTGACATCTCAAAGGAATCCCTTCCATTTCTAAACACTTGGACAAGGCAAATGCTTTGCCTTTCCTGAACAAAGTTTGTTTTTGCAACTTCATCTCACTAGCCCTAGAGGGATTGTGATAAAGCTGAGATTCCAAAATGCTTAGCCTGTGTTGTGGCTAAGAGCCTTAAAAGGTGTTGGGGACTTGGGCTAGCTAAAGAGCACAGTGCACATGCTATAGTCAGCCTACTTCTTTCCAGGCAGGGAGACAGGGTGACTGAATTTTCTGATCAACAAAAGTAAAAAAAAAAAAAAAAAAAAAAAAAAAAACTTAAATTAAATTTTAGTAAAAGTATCCTGATATTTTTAACACATAAAGATACATTTTTAAGGGGAAGCCTCCTCCATTGATGGTGAGAATGTAAACTTGTACAACCACTTCGGAAATCAATCTGGTGCTTTCTCAGAAAATTAGGAGGTGCTACCTCAAGATCCAGCTATACCACTTCTAGGCATATATCTGAAAGATGTTCAACCATACAAAGAAATTTGTTCACTATGTTCCTAGCAGCTTCGTTCATAATTGCCAGAATCTGGTAACAACCTAGATTTCCCTCAACTGAGGAATGGATACAGAAATTGTGGTACATTTACATAATGGAACACTAATCAGTAATTAAAAACAAGAAAATCATGAAATTTGCAGACAAATGGGTGGAACTAGAAAAGATTATCCTGAGTGAAGTAACACAGAAGCAGAAAGACACACATGGTATATACTCACATACAAGCCATATAACATAAGATAAACACACAAAAATCTACAGACCTAAAGAAGCTAAACAACAAGGAGGACCCTAGGGAAGATGCTTAATCTTCACTCAGAAGGGCAAATGGAATAGACATCTGAAGTGGAAAAAGAAAGAGAACAGGACTGATGCCTTCCACAGAATCTACCCAGCAGGGTACAAGGCAGATGCAGAGACTCATAGTCAAACTTTGGGCAGAGTGAGGGGAATCTTATAGAAGAAGGGGCAGACAGAAATACCTGGAGGGAACAAAAGCTCGACTATGAGACTAACTGTGAGTTGAAAAATCTGGGCCCAGGGATCTCTGCAGAGACCGATGCACCATGCATGGAAAAGACCTAGACTCCCTGCTCAGATGTAGACTATAGGCAGCTCAGTCTCCATGTAGGTTTCCTAATAAGGGGAGCAGGGGCTGCCTCTGACATGGACTCAGTGGCTGGTTCTTTGATCACTTACCTCTAGTGTGTATTGGGGAACAGCCTTGCCAGACCACAGGGAAAGAGGATGCAACCAGTTCTGATGAGATCTGATAGGCTAAGGTCAGATAGTAGGGGAGGAGGACCTCCCCTATCAGTGGACTAGGGGAGGGGCATAGGGGGAGAAAAGGGAGGGAGGGTGGAACAGGGAGGAGATGATGGAGAGGGCTACAGATAGGATACAACATGAATAAACTGTAAATAATAATAAATCAATAAAAAAGAAAAAAGATACATTTTAATAGTTCTTAGACATTAATTCATCTAAAATTTGTATTCTATGAAGAAGAAAACTAAACCAAGAACAGAAAGTGACCGAGCCAGTCCAAAGGATGACCTGGAGGTAGATGTGGAGGAGGAGGAGGAGGAGGGCCTAAATGTAAGGTTCTGTCTCTGCTGCAGACATGCTGTTCTCCAGCTGGTGATGGATTTGCCTACAGACTCATCAACATATTCTGAAGCAAGCATTGCTCTGTGCAATGTGACTACTGACCACAGAGAATTTTTGCAATAGCCTTTGAGTTGAGAGTGAGCATGAGGTAATGGCTATAAGAATAGACTATAAGCGTAAGTCTAGGCTATAAGCATAGACTCCAAGGGTGTCTATGCCACCTGAATCTGTGACTTAGTTCTGTGGCTTAGTTCTACAGCTTACTGCCTGTGTGAATCAGTCATCTGTAGAATGGGGATAGATATGAAAGCTGTCTCAGCATTGTAAGAATTCAGTTAAACACAATGTTCTTAGGGTATCCCAAACCCAGAGTAAGCATTATTTGGTCCACATTATCACTACCCTAGGAAAGAGCTATGATATGCTGGAAGAGAGGGAAGCATGGCAATTAATGGGAAATAGGAAATAAAACTGTGTGGTAAACATTCTAGAAACACAAGAGCAGCTAGCTCTTATGTGGAGGTAGGGACAGAAGGAGGGCCATCAAGGTAACATGAACCCATGCGGCAAAGAACACATCTATCTGCATAGGCAGGGCTTCCATTATCTCCTTGCTCCCTCCAATCTTGGAGAAGAGTCAAGACTATGTAGGTGTTCTCTGTCTGCTTCCTTTCCAAGTTCTGAAGATAATGTGTAGCTTCTGCAGCATCCCTCCCCTTCTCCCATCTATCAGGTGCCATCAAAGCCCTTCCTAGGCAACTAGAAACTCATCTACCTTGTAACTATGTACTAATGATTGATAAACAAAAAGCTAAACAGTAAACCCTTTGAAACAGGGAAAATACCACTTTTTCCATATGGCAACTTAGACACAGGATGCTGCACATATAGAGATTCGCCACAGGTAGCGTGCATGTCCTCACTATGGTGACAATGAAGTTTCAGCATAGAGAAGACACTGCACTGGTGTAATCAGAGAGTCATAGGAAGCTCCTGGATGATTATCAGGGGAGCAGGACACTCTCTTTCAAACAATGGAGGTGACCAATGGGAAAGGGATGACTGTTCTGTCTCTAAAGCATGAAAGAATGAATTGAGAGTTCTTTCTTAAGGTTGCTATAGGGTTAGTGAGCCAGGGGATTTTGGTGGTTTATTTCACGGTTTCTGATTGTTGCTGTGTGTCACTGAGTTATAGGATGGTTGGAGGCAGGTAGATGCCAGGGCTGCTAACCAACCATCCCACGCAAAATAGCAAGCTCCATGTTCAATGAGAGACCCTGCCAACCACAAGCTTAGAAGATGACGCAGCCAGTCCTGATGAGACCTGATAGGCTAGAGTCAGAAAGAAGGTGAGGAAGTCCTCCCCTATCAGTGGACTAGGGAAAGGGCATAGAGGAAGGTAGGGTGAGACTGGGATGAGATGAGAAAGGAGGCTACGGACAGGATACAACGTGAATAAATAAATAAATAAATAAAGATACAGATATCTATGTACTAACTCTTGAAACTCACACAAGAAGCAGTTCAGGTAGATACCACTTCCATCTGTCACAACGGAGGACTCTAAAGCCCTGAGAGGTTGAATAAGTTGTTCCAAGTCACACAGCATCAAAATGGCAGAGCCAGAATACAAGGCAAGAGGTCTCCTCTAGAGCCTGGCTCCACATGCTCTCCACAAAGGAGACCCTTGCCTTGTATCTTACCTACATCGGGGCTTTGGTGCCCTTCCTTCAAAGGACACTGGAGAAAAGTTCTTGGGCAGGCATTAGGCCTGCTCCAATGGGTCTCACTGCTGTCATGTTCGTCTGGATATTCACATCAGGGCTTACCCAGGAGGAGGCTGCACTCCTGGGCAGGTGTTTGCTAAGGTCCTGGGATACTTTCTCTAAAGGTGCTGATCCTCCATTGTACCTACCTTCACTGAGACATATCCACCTTGTCCTTCCTCTGTTTCCCCTGTCTCCTTTTTCCTTTCATTTTCCTTCTTTCTCACCTTTCTTGGACAAAAGCTACATGAAATGAAAATCTAAGAAAGAACAAGTAGTGGCTGATCTAAAGAGGAGGAGAACAAAATAAAGAAGGAAAAGATGACTTGAGGTTGGGTTTTAAAGAAATAACTCTTAGGTGAGGTACAGTGGCACAAGCTTATAACTCCAGGATTGAGCATCTGATGCTGGCAGATTGTGAATTTACAGCCAGTATAGGCTATATAACAAAATCATGTCTACAAAAAGGTAACTGTCATCAAAATGGAGCCATAATAAAGACACCACTGCTCACTGACCTTGATTAAAAGATGGTTAACAGCAAGTAACAAGGAGGAGGACTGATACCTCATGACTGCTGGAAGCAATAGGAAGTGACTTAGACAGTTAACGGATGCCCTAGTCTGCTATCTATTGCTGGGCTAAAGACCACAGTCAAAAGCAGTCTAGAGAGGAAAGGGAAGTCAAGGGAGGAATTCAAGTCATGGAGGCGGAGGCCAAAGAGGGACCCGACTTCCTAGCTTGCTTGCCAGGGTCATGCTCAGGCAGATTGTTTTCATACCTCCCAGAACCATCTGCCCAGGCATGGTACTGCCCACACTGGGCAGGACCGTCCCACATCAGTCATTAATCACAAACATACCCCATATACTTGCCTACAGGCCAATCTTGTGGGGAATTTTCTCAACTGAGGCCCCTATTCCCAAAGGACCCTAGCCTGTGCAAAGCTGACAAAAAACTAACCAGCACAAGGAAGAGATCTAGCAGTTCCTTAAGAGACAGAGAGTGGCTCTATAACCCAGAAATTCTAAATTCTACTCCTCAATACAAACCTAAGACACACACACACACACACACACACACACACACACACACACATACACATGCACACACACACACACAAAGCACATAGCAGCACCATTCCTTAAAACGCCAAAGTAGAAATGATGTAGCTTCCATCAATTGACAATAAATAAAATGTGGAATACCTTTTGGCAGTAAAAACAAATGAAATAGTAATCAGTGACACGTATTGCAACTGATTACTGATTATTATTGCAACTGATAACACTGAGAAACTAGACCAAATTCACATGTTAAAGGATTCCATTCATATTCCATGAACAAGAGACAAATACATAGAGATGAGAGAGAGAGAGAGAGAGAGAAAGGAAAGAAAGAAAGAAAGAAAGAAAGAAAGAAAGAAAGAAAGAAAGAAAAATCAGGCTAGCATTTGATTGAGTGTGGGGGACTGGTACAGAAGAGCAACTACAAACAGGTAAAAATGTCTTTGGAATTAGACAGTGTGGCTGCCACCTAACTCAGTGACCAATGTGTGAAGCAACATGGTTTGTTCTATATAACAAGTTTTATAGTGTGAAAACCATATAACAATGAAGCAGAGTAATTCACTATTAAACAAGCTACCATATATATCAGGAGTTTCCACATATTTGTGACTGAGAAGTGACAGCTGCAGAACTGGTAGAAACTCAAAACTGTGGATTCAGGGTGGAAAAAACTGAAAGAAGGAACATAGGAAAGAAAGAGAGAGAAGAAAATTATTTCTATTATTTGCTGGGTATGTTAGGATTCTGTCACAGCAGATGCATCAGCGCTGTAGATAGGCTCCAGAAGTACAAGTCCAAGCTTTCTTTCCCCCAAGCTATCAAGGAGAGGTAGGCGATATTAGCTTTTAATGTTCCTATAAACTTAGTGACTAGATTTAAAAGGCTACGACTTTGTCCCCTGGTGTCCTGCATTCCAGGTTCATGAAATAAGAATATTCCATTGATATCTAACCTGTACGTGGTTTCCTAACTGAATTCACAAGTCTGAGTCATATTTAATGAGGAGAAAGCTGAGCCTTCAGGTTCTAGAAGCAAGTGTCAACTGACAACCAGACTAATGCACTCACCTTGGTCAAACATCACATAGGCCTGTAGAAGACTCCTACTCTGCCTAATGTGGGAACTTGTCTAAGGCACAATGGAGAGTTCAAGGCTAGCAGCAGGCAACTTTAACAGTTATCTTTTTTTTTTTTGATATGGAGAAATAGTACATTCTAGGGCTTTTGATTTTTAGACTATCACCAAGACTTTCCCTCTCAGTATGCCTTAAGCATCCTTTGTGTAGAAAATCAAATTATAGCTTTCTTCAGTACGGGTGAGCCATTAATTGATCCAATGTGTCTGTTGTTCTGAAAACAGCCTCTTAGATAGGAACAAATGATAACTATTATGCTGTGCGTAGAGAAGCTCAGTGTAAGATTCCAAGCCCACACACATAAAAACATTTAAGGAATCCACAAATTCATCTAATAACCTTTGTGTTTACAGAACCCAGAGTTACTCCTGCATGCTCTGTTTCCCACTCCCTGAATCTATATTTTCCATATTAAATGTTAATTGAAAGATACCTTACATGACCCCGCGTACTCTTCCATAGTGCAAATATCCTTGGAGATCAAGTTTTAGCAGTGGTCCTATGATCCAAGGTCAGAGTACAGCCTTCTTCCTAACTCCTCCTCTTCCCCAAGAATGCTTGATCTCAAGGAAATACTGCAAATGCCTCTGGCATGAAGGGTCAGAACTTTTCCAAGAAGGTAATGGCCTCTCATCATAAAAATGCTCCTGTTTTCTGTCTTGTTTTTGTATAAGCCTCTGACATTTTTGCCTCCCGACCTGTTTGCCAGAAAGCTGACAAATGTCCTTGACTATAACAGCTGGTGTTGATTACTCTGGGCAAATTAATTGCATATTTCACTAGTAGGTGATTCGTGCTCTTGAGAGGGAAATCTGTCTCTAAAGAATACATGTCTACACATACCGCCAATCCAGGCATTCCGTCTCAGCTGTTTCCTTATTAAAAACCCGGCCTTTAACTGAAATAATAGCTTTGATTGGACTACTCTGCTCAGAAAAACACTACTGTCATTTCTTTCACCTGACCTCAGGAAACCCAAGGAGAAAAGACCCACCTCTTAGGTACCTCTGCAGAAGCTTACACTCAAGGAGGGCAGTTTCCTATGACCAGTGGCTTGTGCTAATATGAATAACACAGCCTGTTGTTTCTGTTACTCCCCTCACCAAAACACTGCTTATAGCGTGAGTTGAATAGGGGCGATCATGTTTATTTCTAGTCCAGGCCCCTGTGGTCACCAACAAAGGTCTTTCCTTTTTCAGTGCAGTCGTCAGCATATCGAAAGCAGGCAAGCAAAGGACAACACAGCCGTGGAAAGTAATTCTAACTTTATGGCTATTTTTGGCTTGTTGGGCATTGAGATTATTCACCACTGAGCCTGTCAGGCAGTTTCTCCAGATGATAACCCCAGCAGAGCCAGCCGGGGAACTGAATATTATTTATGGTATGTAAGTGGAAGGGGCTCCTGGGAAGGGCTGGCACCTGACTTTGTGGGAGCAGTTTGTAGGTGGTCAGCTGCAGGCAGGTAACTTGACCTGCCTCTTGATCCACACACCCTTGCACCAGGTATGTACACCTGATGCACACGATGAAGTACAGAGCTGAGTTATCAGATCTTCCGCGTCCAGACAGGTGCTGGGCAGGGTCACTGAAAAGAACAATATCCCAGCCCTATCTCCCAAACTTCACTTCCCAAATTCTCCTGCGAGAAGTCACCCCACCACTGTGAACCCTCTGCTATTGTAACCTGTTTGTTACCTCCTTCCCTGTCCCCAAGTGACGCACAACAAAACACATAAGAGACCAGCCTCTGGTGCTGCACCGACTTTCCAGGCTAAAACACCCTGGAGGCGGTGCTGGGTCTCCCCGTAGACGCTTCTCGGGCTCCCCTCCCCCACGTCCTCCACACACCCCTGGGGTTGCTCACCGGCGTGTGGCATGGTGATGGTCTCATTGGTGTTGGAGCCCACATTGAAGATGACTACAGCCGAGGCGTTCTGCAGGAATGCGTTCCGGATCTTATCCCTGTAGGTGCAGTTGCCCTTGGGGATGAGAGCTATCCAGTGCTTGCCGTGGGCCGGCGCGGCGAACTTGGTGTTGGGGTCGCAAGCCAGGCGGTCGTGGACCGAGCTGGCCATGACCACTTCGCCGCGCGCGTCCTGCTTAGGCGAGTGCTCGCCATATCGCCCGCACTCGCTCTTCTCCGTGTGCAGTTCGGCGCCACCACCGCCTCCCGCCACCGCGGCCCCGGGGTCTGGCTCGGCATAGGTGATGTTCACGAAGGCGGTGTACCATTCCTCCTTCTCCGCCACGGTGAAGTCCAGGCAGAGTAGATGCACGAAACAAAAGGAAAGCAGCCATGTTGAGAGAGCCAGACTGCGGCACGCTTGGATGAGAGACATTGCCACCTCTCTCCTCCGGGGTCCCTTCCCCGCCCCCTGCACCCTCCTCCCGCTCCGTCCCTCCTTCCCCAGCCCGGGCCAACCCCGGGCCTCCGCTTTGGTCCTTCTGTCGCCGCGGCTCACTCCAGGGCTGGCGGAGGCCGGGGTGGGACGCCCAGCCGCTGCGGAGACCGGATCCGGGAGAGCAGGAGAAACCCGCCCTGTCCCCTCTTAGCCGAAGAGCGGCGCTGGCATCGAGCTTCCCCAGTGATCCAGCGCGGACACGGAGCAGGCGCTGCGCGCTTGCAGGGGACTCCGGCTGCAAGAGTCCAGCTCCTTTGCCCAGAGTCGTCTTCTCTCATAGAAGTGGCGGAGGTCCTGGGGTTTGGACGGGCTGGCGGCCTCAGCTTGTTGTGGCCTGGAGGGGTGGGGGCGGGTTGCCCGAGATCCCGGGTGCTGGGACTATGGGTCTCGCTGCAGTCGTGGCGGTAGCTCCAGCTCCGCGAGGGTTCCTTAGAGGAGTGGGCACTGCACTTCTGGCCTGACTAAGTGGCTAAGCCCGGGACATTCACTTGCGGAGAGAGGGGACGGTACGGGCCGATGGGATGACGGAGAGCGTGCGTGCGGAGAGAGGGATACAGCGTTGTACGTCTGTGTGTGTGTGTGTGTGTGTGTGTGTGTGTGTGTGTGTGATGTGTGCGTGCAAGGAGGAGCTTAGTATGATGTCAAAGCTCCTTGCCATGCTTACCCTGTCTTTCTTCTTGGGCGTCAGCGACCTCTGCCGGGCCTCAAATTGAGTCTTCGATCAGTTTGGGGCAAAAGGGAGAAGAATGAGCCTTTGAACTGGAAACAACTGCAGGAAATATGCAGCAAAGTGTATGTACCTCTCTTGAGCAGCCTTTTCATTTGCTGGAAGATGTGCAGAGGTTTTTCTGGTATTCGTCTAGGCCTGTCTGGTTATGAGGTCCTTTTGCCTACAAACCTGGATATCTAGGACAATGGCTGAATCACGATTTAAAACCAGGACTGACTGACTCTAATGCAGGAGAATTTTACATTAGGCCAGGGGTGGAGTACCGGGTGATGCGCACTTTGCTGGTCTAGGGAGCAGTCTGTAGCTTGGGTAGAAGAGACTTCGTTCCTTTTCTCTGGAAGCCGCATGTTTATTTAGAAAAATGGATCTCTCCTCACACTTTAAAACTCTGGAGACATTCTGCTACTGTGCTCACTCTAGTAGCCAGAATCCTCTATCCCAGGATAGAGGATTCACAAGGTCACCAAGCAAGTGGGGCCTGTTTGGGTTACTGTTTTAAAGTGCTCTCCAGTAGTGCACAGAGATTAAAACAAGCCAGTGGAGAATAGTTTCCCTAGAGTAGTGTTCTAATAGCAGAGCCCATTGGTTTTCATTTCTTCATATATCAGCAATATAAACTGTCTACTTATTTCCTTATGTGGTAGTTCTTAATCATTTATATTACCTTTTCCACATGGTTCTCTTTCAAAGAACCAATGCCAATTTATTAAAAAAAAAAAAAAAGTCCGCTTTCCCCCAGAACTTAACATGTGTAAAAGTATCGTGTCTACTTACCGTCACAGCATCTCTTTTTTTGGAAGCCATACAAACAGATGGTGGCTACTGGGGGAGCAGAGAGGACCCCAGCTGAGAGCAACCTAGAAGCAAGTACAAAAGCAACACAGAAGAATCTGTGTCTATGGACTTCTATGTGCTTCTAGCTTATTCTATGCAGAAAATGGCCTTTTGAGTAACTAGAGAAGGGCTTTTTATATAGTGCCTAATGCTTAGGAGGGGAAGGTGGCTGCTGGCTCCTGAGCCTCCTGGGATCTGGCAGAAGAGTCCATTGGCTCCAAATCCTCAGGCAGATTCTGTCGATGTACTTTACAAAAAACAAAAACAAACAAACAAAAAAAACAAAAACAAAACAAAACCTCGGTACTTTTCTATATCTTCCTTTCTCAGCCTCAAGAATCAGAGAGTTGTCATTAAGAATGTACTAGCACGTCTTTCCTTCAGTTTCCCCTGGAGAGAACCAGGTTGAGGAGGGACCTCAGACCAAAAGAGTGACAGATTAGGTCTCCTGAGCAGATAGTGAAATAGGTGCCAAGTTTTATATTTATTCATCTATTTTTCTATCTATTTATTTAATTTTACAGTGGGTAGCAGGAATTGAAAAGACAGGAGATTTAAAAGCATCCTAAAGTTTTGGATTGGGTTAAAATGAATTTGGAATAACTTTAAAAAACTATGTCTATGCATGTATGAGTGCATGAATAAGGCAACACTCAAGAATATCACTCCTTCTACTCAGAGCCTGGAAACAAAGGATACACCACATGACCGCAAGATCTTGCTCTCTGAATACCATCCTCCCAGGG
The DNA here is from genome assembly GCF_030254825.1 of Meriones unguiculatus. Classification (NCBI taxonomy): domain Eukaryota; kingdom Metazoa; phylum Chordata; class Mammalia; order Rodentia; family Muridae; genus Meriones; species Meriones unguiculatus. The sequence continues at coordinate 44,671,337 of NC_083358.1, forward strand.
TTGAGTCTGGAGCTAGGTCTAAGGATGAACAAAGTAATCCTGACAGTTCTCATAGGGATATGTTCAAAACACATGATCATAAATACGTTACAAGAAAATCAGAATCTGGTTGGAAAGGGTTCTCAGGCAAACCCAGGACAACTAAGGCATTAAACTGAAGATAATACTTGATTAAGATCTAATGAATAACAAGCTATCTATGTTAACATAAATAAGGGATGATGTAAACAAGTCAGGGTGAAGCAGCTGAGCTTCTGGATGGTGGGAATGCAGGCTCACGGGATTTGTGACTTTAGAAAGCCACAGTGTTGGTAGCTTCAAGTGGGAGTCATGGGTGAAGCAAGGGCACATATTTGATGCTAAGCTGGATGCTAGCCAAGCAACTTCTGAAAAATACTGGTTCACAAGGGACAGGTGGTATTTATTGAAGAGAACCTTAGAAGACTCAAAGCTGACTGAATGTTCATGGTGCCGGCCAACAGCCATGAGCCCAATTACAGTGTGTGCCTCCTGGTGAGATGTGCTGAGAAGGCACAGCAGATTTTGTTGCAATATGCACATTCCAGGTCTGCACATCAGGAAACACAAAATGGGCTCTGGGTATATCCTGAGATGAAAGGTCTGTGCTAACACTCTTAAGCTAATGAAAGACAGCACTAACAGATGCAACTTGAAGAGACTCAAGTTGTCACGGCTAAATTCAGCAAATGATTCTGGATGGTATCCTGATGTAGATGGAAGAATAAAAAGGGGGGGACATTTGAATGAGGTCTGTGGGGGTGCAGTATGTTTATGAGGTGATTTCCTGATTTGGAAGTTTACATTGCAGTTTTGTAGAAGAATAGCCTTGTAAGGAGCCAGTGCATGTCTGAGGTATTTAGTAGTCATGAGGCACTCTTTCTGCAACTTGCTTTTATATGGCTCTAAGAAAATAATTAACTAGGAAATCTTGGTTTCTACCCAGCAGGCTTTCAGGGAACCCAGAATTCAGTTCACTGTATTGATTAAACATTAACAAGCTTCTAGCCTGGTACTAACCATGGTTTTCTCCCAACTTGACTCCTCGCTTTTCTGGTGGGATGACTTGGACCACTGAGCCTGTGGCTCCCTAAAAGAGGAAATAAAACTTTTTGCATCCTCCTCCTAACACATATACTGAGTACATTCGTCTATTATTATACAGCTTCCCAGACTTGGAGTAAACAACTGGGAGCAAAGCAAGATTCTTGCATTTGTGGTGGAATTGGAGAAAAGAGAACTCAAAGGTTTTACATCCTGTCATGTTAACAACACCTCAAAGAAAAGGACAATTTACTTTGCACAAAGTGTTATTTTGTGTCGGTGTCAACTGCTCCAACAAGAAAAGAGAATTCTAAGGTTTTAGATCCTGTAATGTTAACAACACCTCAAAGGAAAGGGCAATTTACTTTGCACAAAGTGTTATTTGTGTCAGTGTCAACTGCTCCAACAAGACAATGACAAATCCTTTGTCAAAGAGCAAAGGATTTGAATGATATTTGGGGATCTGTTGTTGGTACCAGGAAGAAGAAGATGTGGGTACATTAGCACAGACAGGGTGGTGTTTGGTGTGCTCAAGAATGATAGTGAGCTCTTTAAGGGTGGGGAGGGATGAAGACGTAGATAGTGAAAGAATGGGATCAGAGCAATGGAGGGAAGATTCTATATGGTCTCACAGTTTAATCTGGGAGAATTCATGGAAGATTTCTGGACAGAAAAGGGTGGTATTATATGAGAGCATCAAAGGTTCATTATGACAATACTGGAGGAAGTGTTGAAGCAAGGGGACCACCTAAGGGGCTACAAAAACAATGTGGGGGAGTCACCAAGAGTGACTAGTCCTGGGAAAGTGGCAGAACATGCTAAGGCAAGTTCGGCTCCATGGAACACATTAGAGGTGGATCAAGCACTGTTCTCTGAGGGCTTATGAGGGTAGGAAAGAAACACAAAAGCCAGGAAGCAACTGGAGATGTCATTTTCCAAGATGAGCAAAATTGCAAGAGAAACTTTTGGCTTAAGAATGAACAGGTTTAGGTATACTCAGTTTAAAGGTGCCTACAATTACCAAGATGGCAGTTAGATGCAATTGGCTAGAGGATTAGGTCACAGAAGAGGGGTTAAGTCAGAGCATGTGAAGAATTCTCATTATTGTCACACTAACTAGACTTGCCAAATTGTGTTTTCAAAGGTTGGCCTCAAGAAGCACCAAAGAACTTAAGAAGTTCTTAAAATAGAAACAGTGATGAGGCCTGGTCTGGAGGATCCTCTACCAGACAAGCTGCACTGGCCAGGTGGAAATAATAAGTCACTGAAAGGTGTCTTGGTGGAGGGAGCTGATTTGTACTTAAAACTTTCAGGATGGTCCTTGGTTGGAGTACCAGTCTCTTCAGAGTCCCCAGAGTTCAAGTTTCTTGGCTCTGTTGGTCTCCTTTTGGAGATCCTGTCCCTTCCAGGTCTTTCTATCTCCCCCTTCTTTCATAAAATTCCATGCATTCTGCCCACAGTTTGACTCTCATCCTCTACTTTGATACCTCGATCAGTAGAGTCTCTCAGAGGCCCTCTGTGGTAGGCTCCCGTTCTGTTTTCTGTCTTCTGCTTCTGATGTCTATCATGTTTACCCTTCTGAATAATACCCTTCTGAACCCATCTTCCTTAAGATGCTCAATTGTTGTTTAGTTTCTTTAGGAATATAGATTTTAGTGTGTTTATCATATGTTATATGTCTAATAACCACTTATGAGTGAGTATATACCATGTTTGTCTTTTTGTTTCTGGGTTACCTCACTCAGGATGATCTTTTCTAGTTCCCACCATTTGCCTGCAAATTTCATGATTTCCTTGTTTTTGATAGCTGAGTGGTATTCCATTGTGTAAATGTTCCACAATTTCTGTATCCCTCCATTGAAGGACATCTAGGTTGCTTCCTGATTCTGGCTATTACAAATAGAGCTGCTACAAACATGTTTGAACAAATGTCCTTGTATACTTGAGCATATTTCAGATGTATGCCTAGGAGTGGTATATGCATGGAGAGGACCTAAGACGCTTGCACAGCTGTAGCCCTTGGCAGCCCAGTCTCCAAGTGGGTTCCCTGGTAAGGGGAGCGGGAGCTGTCTCTGGCATGAACACAGTGACAGGCTCTCTGATCACCTCCCCCTGGGGGGTGCAGCCTTGCCAGGCCACAGAGGAAGTCTAAGCAACTAGTCCTGTTGAGACCTGATAGGTTAAGGCCAGAGAGAAGGGGAGGAGAACCTCCCCTATCAATGGATTAGGAGAAGGGCATAGGGGGAGAAGATGGAGGGAGGGTAGGATTGGGAGGAGAAGAGGTAGGGAGCCACAACCGGGACACAAATTGAATAAATTGTAATAAATGATAATAATAATAATAATAATAATAATAATAATAATAAAAGAAAAAATAGCAGGATGTTTTTGTCTGAGCCAGAAGCAAAGAACAGCCACAGAGAGAAATGGTGGAGTCTCGGTTCTGAGTACCAGGCAAATGGACTTTCTGTAGACACTCGCCACCATACCACCCCTTTTATGTCTCATCTTTGTTACTCTACCCAACAAGCTCAAAGAAACTCTGACCTCAGACACTTTACCAAATGAGTTATGTCATTTAGAAATCCACTTTGCTATGGCTTTATGTACATACCTTAATAGTTTCATAGAAGTTTTATGTGCAGAAGTTTTGATATCTGGGTTTGTCTTGTCTTAGATCTTTCTATGTTATGTTGGCTGATCAGTCCCACTTCACAAAGCAGATTATCATTCATGAATGTGTACTTTTTCACTACAGTAAACTCTTAGATAATGACACCCCTGCCTGAAAATGAGAGACATCTTTCAAAACATGTTCAACGAGACACTAAATCAGGAAAAAAGAAATCTACCAAATATCACCGAACATTGTTGGGATACCTTAAGCATTAAGGCTTCCCTGACTATTTTTAAAGCCAGCTTCCAATGAATGAGTACACGGAGTAGGGTGATTTGTTGTTTCTTGCGCTAGAGAGAGTTCCCTTTGTTTAGTCCTCTATATTTAAAGGAAGGAGCGATTCAGTGCTTCAGGAGAGGAGACTGAGTTTTGCCACCAGAAAAATCCCAGTTAGCATCTCAGAAGTCTTGCAGGCAATTGCAATTGTACTGAAACACAAACTTTCTATTGAAACTGGAGGGATTAACACTTTCTACTAAAACTTGAAAAATTCTAGAAGACAATGTATTGTTGGGCACATGGAAGTGTCGGGGAGACAAAAAGGGGTTAGGAAAAGAAGTGGGGGTGGGGTTGAGGGAGATCTAAAACAATCAACACCCCAAAACTAAAGAATGTCATTTTACCCATTTGTGTGTACAGATGGCCTACTTATAATGAGATCATTACCTTATAAGCCTACCATAAAGGAAAACCACTCTTCAGACAAAAAGTCATTTGCTCTACCTAGCCTAACTGAACTCTGCAGTTTAATAACACAGTACACTACAGAATATAGGTGTTTCACCCTCATGACTTCATGGCTGACTCTAAGCTGCAGCTCACTGTGCTCTCACTTCACAGTGTGCACTTCTAGGCTACCAAAGACCAGGATTCAAAATACTAACTACAATAACACACAATATCATTGTTCTTCCATAAAGTAAATGCTTTGAAAATCAGACTACCCTAAGTTGGCCTTGTGGGGAGAACCACCTCTTTTGTTAGGAGCTGTGCTCTTCTGGATCCTCAGACTAGTTTGATATGATCCTGTCCAACAAGGACTTCCCATCAGATGTAATAATCCAGTTGAGTGGTGAAGGTCAGTTTGTCATGTCTAAAATCATATGTATCAGAATAACACAGGGGAAGTAACAATTCTATATGTAGATAGAAAAAAAACAGGAGTATTCATATCAGATTGATTCCATTTCACACATTTAGTGAAGATAATCTGAGAGGGAAACTGGCTCCTAGCACTCAACAAGGCTGGGTTTCCTACTGGTGCTTATCTTCCACAATGCCTGGCTTAGAGCAGGTTTCTTGGAACTGCAGGGTAGGCAGGTGCTGTTGTTCTAAGCATGTATCTAGACTGTCCTGTTTCGTGCTAAGGATGCTTCCATCACTCCCATTACATACCAAAAGGTAACTGAAAGAAATAGAGTAGCTTCCCTGAGGTCACACAGCTGCTGTGTCCTGGAGTGGGCCTTTCCCCCCAGAAATCTGGCTCTGGGCTGCGGCTTTAAGGACCATGCAATTGCTCCACAGGCTCTGGTTTCTGATGTTTCCCATCTTGTTTCTTAATTTGACTTTGATTTGTAACTCCACTTCCTTTGCCTCTGGCTAATTCTGTTCCTGCTCTTAGAGTGGCACTTGTATCTCATTTCCTCTTTTATGTCCTCTTCCTTGCCACTAAGAGTGGGCAGCTTTGCTTCTCTGAGAGCATGTATTCTATAGACAGGAGTGTAAGAAGCCTTAGAGTCCAGCAGTTCCTTTGACTTCTGATGCAAGCACACTGTATACAAATGGAAAGCTACAGAAAGATTCTTTTGGGAGCATGCATGAAACTAAAGCTAAGCATGTCTTTCTCTTTTGATCTTTTATTAAATTCTCAAATTTCAGAACACTACTGCTAAATACACCTGCTAAAACAGCTGTTTGTATTTTTCATTGCTGTGACTTATCAAATGACTTTTTTTTTTTCTCTTACAATCTTTGATTTTTTCATTTGGGCTTCTTTCCTCTTATGATTAGCCAGAAACTTTCCAAACAACTTCATGTCACAGACATGTTTTGAGAGGCTAGGTGTCCTAAGTAAACTTGGGACATTTCATTTGGGACTTGAGCCAAAACCAAGAGAAACACCTTTACTATAATACATTCTTATCTTTTTTTCTTCAAAATTTTTCACATAGTTGTCCTTTTATTACTTTTTATGTTCTAAGTCATTACTTTTAATTGATCATGTTTAAAAACTGGCTGTTTCTCCTATGTTCTATTTAGGACCAGGTTGTCCTCTTACACCAGAAAACTGGGATAGGGGAAGGCATGTCTACACAAGACACTCAGTGTTTTACATACTGACCAAGCATGACAGCTGTTAAAGTAGCTGTTGAAGTATCTTCAAACTCTTTGTCATAATTGCCAGAGGGAAAGAATTCAGGCCTTCTCCCTGCCCTTTCAATTCTGCTGTTTAGAAAGATGCTTCTTAGAAATAATTTTTCTTTTACCGTGAATTCTCATCCCACAGGACTGATAAGGGGGTATGGAATACAACCCAGGGAGAGATATTCTTCCACTGAAAACGTGGGTGTCAGAGTTTTAATCCCAGCTCTATGCCCGATTTGCTATTTAGGTCAAGACTGCAGCTAGACTAATCACTCCTTTTGGCACACTTTGCTATCAGGACTAATTCCTAAACATCTGCTGAGCTGTAATCTCCCACAGTTGGTATGTCAACAGCCTTAATATATTGCTGTTGCCTGATTTGATCACTGCATGATAAGACCACTGGGAAAAGAAAATAACATTTGTTTATTATTTCCCAGAAGCCTTTACAAGCTTTCAGAGAGTAGACACCATTTCACCCAACCTACTGCCAAGAACAGTCTTTTCTTGGTTCAGTTTGTTTGTTTGTTTGCTTGCTTGTTTGTATCTGCCTGTAACTGAGCCCAGGACATGCTAGGAACATCCTAGCCAGCACCAATTAAATGTTTTCTTTATAAGAGTTGCTATGGTCATGGTGCCTCTTCACAGTAATGAGGGCCCTAATTATGACACCCAGAATGGTGTCATCCAATCAGCTTCCCTAGGGAAAACATTTGGTGATGAAATAGTTGGGCAGTTTCCCATCATCATCGTCATCATCATTATTATTTGTATTATCAAAGATGGCACAACTGAGCACATCAATTTTACTTCAGATATAAGGGAGGTAGACTTTATGTTGGCACCTCAGGAAATCCTACTTTGTTTCTCTAGTAGGTTCATTTTCCCACATGTTTTTGCCCATTTCATACCTCTTGTGACATCTTCCCTTATAAAGAATATGTAATATTCATACTCTTTTTCATCATGTAATAAGTGACACCATTGTCATTCATATTCTCAAGCTTAGGGTCCTTTTATTTTCTTCTTTTATACTCAAGGGCTCCTGCCCCACTTCCAAATAGCTAATTGAGCAATTGCTTATTCAACCTCCATAATAAATCCCATGTTTCTTCAGGAGTCTTCTGAATGGACTGTGGCCTTTTTCTTTAATGAGTATTCACACAGCAATTAAAACAAATTCCTTAAAATCTAAGTCCCTAGCCACACTTCATGAGTCCATGTGCAGCCTAAGTTTTCTGCTTGCTGAGTTGTTGTTAGCATAGGAACCAGCGTTGTCATTGTGAAGGTATTGTCTAGGCAACCAAACTTACTAAGACTTTATGGGTATTGCATTCTTCGTATCTAAAAGACACTATCTTGTAGCAAATGTCCTGGTCCTCTGATCATTTTATGTCCTGTTCTGCAATGTTTTTTGAGTCTTTGATGTGGGAGTTGTGCTATGTATGTACCAATAGGGAATGAACACCTATGATCACTTATTCTCTGGATTTTGATGCGTTGTGTGTCTCTGTAATATTCCCATATTTTACAAAAAGAAGGTTGATGGATTAGGAGTGAGAACCACAGTTATCTGTGGGTATAAAGATAAGTGTTTAGGGTATAATTAGAAGCATTACTTGCAATAATTATGCTAAAGTGAGTAACCCTAAGATTCAGGTATTGTATACATTTTTCTTTTCTTTTATACTTCAGTTTTGGGTGTGTAGACAGAAATACCAAGGCAGATGTGGTATCAATTGCATATCTCATCTGTTTACATAGAAGACTTGAATCTCTTCTAGTCAGGGCATCTTGGATGGTTGTCGAATGGGACATCCAGTGCTCCCATGCTACAGGGGTTCAGGTTCTCAAGTTTTAAATCTTGGGGGAGATTTCCAGGAGTCAACTTATGTCTCAGAGTATACATATGTCAGGGAGATATAGTCTCAAATGCAATTGCCTCCATTTGTACCTGTGGTTCCCATGTATTTAGTGGCCACCTACTTCCACCTGCTGCTCTCTGGACACTACTGGCTTCCCATTGGCCACTTTTACCATTTCATCACAAGGGAGTTGTGACAGGGTGAATAAAAATGGTCCCCATAGGGTCATAGGAAGTGGCACTGTTTTAAAGGATTAGGTGGTGTGGCCTTGTTGGAGAAAGTGTGTCAATGGGGAATGGGCTTTGAGTTTTCATTTTTTTATTTTAATTTTAATTTTTTTCACAATTTATTCATTGTATATCCTGATTGAAGCCCCCTCCCTTAGGGCTTTGAGCTTTCAAAAGCCCAAGCTAGACTCAGTGGCTCTTTCTTTCTTTCTCCTCTACTGCTGTAGATATTGATGTAGAAGTCTCAGCTATCATGTCTGTCTGCATGCCTCCATAACCCTACCCCAGGAGGATAATGGATTAAAGCTCTGAAACTGTAAGTATGCCCTAACTAAATGCCTTACTTTATAAGTGTTGCCATGATCATGGTGTATAGCAGGACTTTCTGGACCTGCTAGAATAATTATAATAAATATTATTAATATTATTAGGCCTTTAGCTAGGCACACTCTCAGCTACTATAACCTGACTAATCCTGGCCCAATCCCTCACCATGTGGCCAGCTCTACCTCTTTGCTGATGTTCACATCTGTCCACATCCAAGTCCAGCTGGCAAATTCTCTCACATCTGATTTTTCTCCCAGAGACCCTCTCTTTTCCCAGAAGTCCTACCTTTCCTTTTCTGCCTAGTTATTCGTTGTCAGATCTTTTTTCTAATTTTTTTTATCAGTTACATTTTATTAACTCTGTATCCCAGCCGTGTCCCGATCCCTCATTCCCTCCCAGTCCCTCCCTCCCTCATCTCCACCGTGCCCCTTTCCAAGTCCACTGATAGGGGGGACCTCCTCCCCATTCATCTGATCCTGTTTTATCAGGTATCTTCAGGACTCGCTGCAAAGCCCTCCTCTGTGGCCTAACAGGACTGCTCCTCCCTTCGGGGGTGGGGAGACCAAAGAGCCAGTCATTGAGTTCCTGTTAGAAATAGTCCCTATTCCCCTCACTTTGGGAAACCAATTGGTTACTGAGCTACCACAGGCTACATCTGAGTGGAGGTTCTAGGTTATATCCATACATGGTCCTTGGTTGAATGTCAGTCTCAGAAAAGACCCTGTGCCCAGATATATTTGGTCCTTGTGGAGCTCCTATCCTTTCCCCATAAGACTAACTCCCCTTTTTTCTTATGATTCCCTGTACTCTGCCAAAGGTTTGGTCATGAGTCTTTGCTTTGAAAACACTGCTAGTTAGAGTCTTTCAGATGCGCTCAGTAGACTCCTGTCATACATTCAATGCACATCCCATCTGTCCTTCTAAACGAGGATTGATCATCTTACCCCATGTCCGCTCAATTGATTATCTTTTTTAGGTGTATAGATTTCATTATGTTTATCATATCTTATAGGTCCATATAAGTGAGTATATCCCATGTTTGTCTTTCTCCTTCTGGGATATTTCACTCAGAATGATCTTTTCTAGATCCCACCATTTGCCTGCAAATTTCATGATTTCCACCTTTTTGATTGCTGAGTAGTATTCCATTGTATAAAAATACCACAATTTCTGTACCCATTCCACCATTGATGGACATCTGGGTTGTCAGATCTTTATTAAGCCAATCAGCAAATGAGGAAGGTGAATGTTTACAAAACATGAGGCAGGTGATGACCAATAGGAATAATAATATCAAAATCCAGCCAGTATTCAGCTCTCTGCCAGAACAGGAATCAACACTTGAATATACAGAGACAACCTTCACACAGTGCACAAAAAGGTCACCCCAACAATGGTGTCATTCAGTAGTAGAACACTGATGCAGGCAGGAGGACAGAATTTCACTAGTGAAATCTTTACAGTCACTAATAGAAAATGTGATCTAATACTTTGGGTGAATGAATGACATGTACATATTCCAGAAGTCATTGAACTATTCTCAAAGCCCAGGCCAGGCTGTCTCTTATCTATGATACATTAATTATTAGCCCAGCTTCAGATCATTCTAGTTTATGAATCCCACCAACATTCACCAGTAGATCACCTGATAGACCCTAAATCCCACCCCAAACACCTAAATACCAAATAACCCTGCAATTGGCTGTGGCATTAAGGAGTCAGTCAGTACTATAAGAACAGAAGGCAAAGATTAGAGAAAATTGAGAAATAGCCAGCATTCAGCTGGAAAGAGTCAGTATCTTAACATGCAAGATTAGAGTCTCACAACAGAGTAATGCAGCCATGACCATTCAGGCCCTTACAGCCATTGAAGCAGGACAGTCTCCCCACGCATGGTTGGCTACCATAAAAAGCTAAAATGTTATGCTCAGGATGCGAGGCTAAGCACTGCACTCAGGGTCAGCCGCTTTGGACCCAGAGAAGAGCATGTCTGATTGCATGCGGGTTGATGCCCCAGGTCCCGCCTCTGAGAAAAAGGTATCGGACGGGTCTGATGCTCTTTGGGTGGATGACACCTAAATGAACATCAGTACAAAGTCCCAATTTATTTCTAATATCAGAGATCAGACCTCTACTGATACGTCTAAAACAAAAAGGGGGAACTGTAGAGAGCTGTGGAATGTTGCGCCTTAAAGATGGAGCTGGTTTCCGCCTTCCACCTTCCCGATGGTGAGTGCTCTCTGTCATGAACAATTCCACATTTGGCTAAGGCTGAGGATCTGGCTTGCTTCCATGTATGTAGATCTATCTGCATTGCCCACATGGCACGCTGGGGTTGGCTACCCAGAGGCTATTTAAGCTGTGGGCTGGCTTTCCCCAGGGTCAGATGATTGTTCAAGGTTCCTGAATAAACTGCATTGAAAAACAAAACAAAAAAAAAACAAAAACAAAAACAAAAAACAAAAAACATTCCTCATTCTCTTTGGAGAATACAGCTTTACTTGTTTTTAATACTTGCATTGTATTAAAAACAATTTCAACAATTTTGCCGTATATGGTTACGTATGTGTGATACATTAACATAAGTATGCTATATTTATACATGTAGTAATACAGATATATTTATACATATAGTTTTGAAATTATTTGTGAAATAAAACAAGATAAATAATGAGAGTTTCCTTACAGGCTGAAGTAGTTGCAGATGGTGGACACTCTGTCATCCATAGCCCAGAGCATGAAATGCTTTCCTGGTGCAAGAGTTTATGAAATGCACTGGACACATTAGGGAGACTTTCGGATGTGCTTTTACTGTTCTAAGTAACTGCTCCTGGACAACTAGTTTTAGCTCGCAGATGGAAGTGTGTTCCATGTCTCCTCTCCAGGGAAAGAAAATGTCTAGCCACAGTGTTTTCTTCTTTCACCTCAGTCACACAATTTTGGGCTCAAAAAAATGTCAGAAGAAAAGGAGAGCATGGTGGCATTATTCTCTTCTCCCCTGTCTGCCCACTCTCTTCTTGCTGTTGGTTTCAGTGTCTACTCCTTCTCTAGAATAAGTTCCCCTGGACAATTGCTGTATTCCAGTGCTGCCAGTGAGGACACAAACTGCTAGGCCTCCATCTGGGTACCTGATGTTGTGACATGGCATTCACTCCCGTAGCACTTTGCTGGGTTTTTGATGACCCTTGCTAAGGTTTCTTGGACTGAGTTTCCTTCTTGCAGAAACACAGGTATTTAAAAAAGATTGGTCTGTTTAATTATCAAGGTTATTCTCTGAGATATAGTATTTAGATGCTATTAGTAATCTGGAAGAATCAGATAATTGTATTAATATTAAGAGTAAAAGTAAATTTGAGTGTGGTGGTAGTGTATACTTTTAATGCCAGTATTTAAGAAGCACAGGCAGGCAGATCTTTGTAGTTTGGGGCTAGCCTGGTCTACATAGTGAGTTATATTTTAACACTTTACCTTGGGGGCTAGAGTAGTTTCTGACATCAGGAGAATGATTTTTCTTTATTTGGTGACTCCTCATTGATTAGACATTTTTTCTATTTAATTTTATAAGTGAAGAAATAATACGCCTAATATTTTCAACATTTTTTTTTACAAAAACCTGAAGTTCTCCAAGGGATTCAAATGTGTTCCCATGATAAAAAAATAAGATTTCACAGAGAAAAAGGCTTTAATATGGTAACTTTAATTTCATTCTGATGGAAAATCTCCTCTAACTGATAAAATGGGTGTTTTTGGATATATGCCAGTCTGCCTTCCTCCTTTGTCGTTATCCTCTTGCCATTGTCTTTTGGTGGAAGAAAAACTGTGGACTTTAACACCCATGGTAAACATTGGCATTTAGTCAGCTTACCCAGTTTTAACAATGGCTTTTTTGTGGTCTGTTCAGTCCGCTCAGGTGATTTGGCAGGCCCGCTGTGAATCATCACAACTACATGCAAGTTTAAGCTGGTTAATGGCATGGGTGGGACAGCTCCCCACTGATGCTCATTTGAAGACTTGCATTTGTTGCTCTGACACTGGGTGGAAAAGTTGTCCAGTTATTTACAAAAAAGAAACATGAGCCTTGCTTTTCAAAAGCATTAAAACTTTAGTTGGATACAGTTGTAAAGTGTTGAGAGAAAAGATTCTACTATGTTGAAAGGGCAAACATAGGACACTTGATTATTTTGACAGGTAACAGTCAACAAAGTACCATCACGTTGTTACAAATTTTGTTGTTTAATTTTATTATTTATTTCCATGAAAAAATAGGTAAAATCAGTTTATAGGATCACTGTGCTCACTCTTACAGCACTGGATAATGAACTCACTGTGATTTGTATGGGGCCCTCTCCAAACTTCTGTTCATTATTCTCACCATTTGTAGGACTTATTCTTATCTTGTCCCAGGAGCTATTTAATATATCCTTACCACTTCTTGGTGGTGTAAATCTGAGGAAGTTCATCCTACTTTTTTTGATAGTTAAATTTCCCTTTATGCTTCAAATCTATGTAACATTTTTAATAAGACAAATATTAAATTAGCCTATGCAAACAGTTATAGATGGTGATTCTGAGTAGCTAAAAGGCTGTCTATCGCCAGGAGATGTTCCCCACACCTCATTTGCATACCTCACTTACAGTGTACATAATCTTGCTCTTTCCCTATCTCGGGCTGGGGAGGTTTTTAAGTCTCCCTGGCTTGTCTGTGTGCTGGGGGCATGGATGCATATGCAGTCATTGCAGACATCTAAGCACTTTGTGGAGGCATGGTGGAGAGATATTCACACAGTATCATGGGCTGAGCTGTAACCTTGCCACCCACCACCTTCATATATATTGAACTCCTCACTCCTGGTGCCTTAGAATGTGACTAAATTTGAAGAAAGCATCATGAAAAGGGCTAACCTAAATTAAAATGAGGTCATCAGGTATGCCCTTAAGTATGACCAACATCTCCATTAAAAAAGAAAACTTGGACACAGTTGTGTGAAGACACTGATTAGCTGTGATCCATAAGTTCAGAGGAGGCACCTCAGAAGCGAAGCAAGCCAGCAACTTAGTTGTGGGCTGGTAAGAAAGTAAAGTTCTGTTGCTTAAAGTGGACCATCCTGTTGTACTTTACATAGCCCTTGTAGGCTAAAAGCAAAGCAATAATAAAACCCTTAATATAGATGCCCACCTATCTTGCTACAAAGAGGTCAGAGAGAGGGCAGAGCACCTACTTTAGAATGGTCCAGGGGAAGGCAGGCCCTTCATTGTCTATTTTCGAGATGCCATGGAGATAATGTGCAATTTGCCTTTAATTCCTATCTTGTACACTGTAGAAGATCAGGCATGCTTAATTAATGCAGTGATAATTAGCAAGGAAGGTGTGCTCCAGGGCCACATGGTCTGCACAGTGTGTGGGGGAAAGAGCAAGGTCTGCTGTCAGGTGGCCACAGACAAACCTCAGACATGCTGTTCATCTTAGCTTCAGGGCAAGTTTCTTTGGTCTCTTTGTGCCTCCCTTTCTCCTGTGTGACAGGCCATCATTATTTCTGCCATGTTGTTTGCTAAGAGTCTGAAATGAAACCACTAGCCCACTCCCCGTCCCCACCCCTTGAGCCTGTGTGCTGAATGAGTCATTCCAACAGCCTGGAAGGAATATGTGACAGGGACATCTCTGTTGACATAAAGCAGAAAGGGTCTGTGTCCGGCTGATAATGGTTATTGGTTCTTTGGCCAAATTTCAACTTGCATTATTTCCACACAATCAGCCAAGTACTCTTAGTCTGGGCTTTTATAAAACTGAAGAGGAACTCCCAAGGTGTCTGAAATAAAGAGAAAGTTCATTCTGTTCTGTACTTTGCCTGTGTAGCATCACATGTATTAGTGCAGATGTTAAGCAATTGTCATTGTTTACTCACTAATGGCTTCATTCAGGCTAATGTTACTGAGAAGACTTCAGGAACTCAGTACTCACAAAGGCATGAAGAACAAAATCCTCAGCTGTTCTGGTATATATTTAGAGACAGAACAAGTTTGTCTTAGTTGGGGTTTCTATTTCTGTGATGAAAAACCCATGACCAAAACTAAAGTTGTGAGGAAAAAGTTTATTCAGCTTACACTTCCAGATTATACTCCATCATTTGAGAAAATCGGGACAGGAACTCAAGCAGGTATAGAACATAGAGGCAGGAGCTGATGCAGAGACCATGGAGGGGTGTTGTTTACTGGCTTGCTTTCATGTTTTGCTCATTCTGCTTTCTTAGAGAACCCAGGACCACCACCCAAATGAGCTGGACCGTTGACCATTGATCACTAATTGAGAAAATGCCATAGAGCTGTATCACATGGAGAAATCTCCTTAACTGATGATCCGCCCTCCCTGATGACTCTAGCTTGTGTCAAGTTGGCACACAAAACCAATCAGTGCAAGACCCTCATATACCATGTCTAAAAATTAAGCATCTCTGCTTAAATTCAGTCCAAAGACTTGAGCACAAGGGGACATAAATCAACAGTTGGATTTAACACAGAGAAAGCAGGTCATGACAAGATGAGTTTTCCATAAGGTATAAAGGGTAGCAGCATAGACAGGAGCAGAGATGAGGAAAAGAGGGTAACCAGTTTTCATCAACACGTTAGGCTTCAAAGGCAGAATCTCATTTAGTTCAGCCAGTAAGCCTAAGAGCAGGTAGAGTCAGCCTGTCACTAAAATCATTGCTTACTTATATCACCCTTCACCAGACTCAGACATTTAACCAACGACTTCCCTTTTTGTAAGATTTATCTGCTATCTAAGCTCCTGCTATTCTAGTTCAGGGTGCGTTATATTTATTTTTCTCCTAGACAACTACAAAAAAAAAAAGAGAGAGAGAGAGATTTGAAACAAAAGTGCAGGTATTCCCAAGCATGGAGGTCTCAGACTGTGACAACACCTTGTGCTGATAATAAAGAAACAGCAGCAAGTGGTAGGATTCTGGGTAAGACTAGATTCTTGATTAACCTGTCAGACAGCAAGAAGTTCAAAAATAGATGGTTGTAAGGTTGGTTGAATCCACAGCACAAGACTACTGTCAAGGATTCAACACTTGGGTCAACAACAAGGATTCAACTTTCCATGCCTGTCCAGCTCCTGGTACCAAAAGACCTGGACTTCTCTCAGCCTTGGTCTGAGAAGCCAGTCAGTGGAGAGATGCCTAACTGGCCAAAGTGCTGAGAATAAGTGAATGCTCAGCTCTAAGTGAGGCATCTACGTTACCTGTCCCCACTGTACACACCATCGCCACCATACACGCCACCAGCAGGGCTTGGGGACATTACAGAAGAGGAAGTGAAAAACATAGAGCCGGAGGAATGGAGGATTGCTGTGCACTGGTACCTTCTGGACAGGACGTGACTATCACAGTCATGAACTCCCAGCAGCTGTTGCTACCAGTGCAAGACCTACAGAAGGTCAAACCAGGAAGAGTAGAATTACAGCACAGAGACAGCAGCTGACCACTAGACTGCCCCACCCCTTACTGGGGAACTATGACAAGGGATACTTGCTGGGAAATGAGGATCATTCTTTTTATTTTTTTTATTTTTATTTTTATGTCTTTACGTGATAGATTTATTGTGGTGAAGGTAAAAATTTGTTTCTTGACAGTTCCTGTCTAGGTACCATTATAATATCACAAAGCAATGAGTATTAAGGAAATATCAAAACAAAGGTACTGCAAGACATCAGAAGATATGACACTAGTGACTGTACAAACATGGAATGGTGCACATTTACAAATGGGAATGAGGTGACACTAGAAGGAAGTAGACTCCATAGTACTTAGAAACTTCAACTCATTCTCAGATGCAGATACATCAAGCATATTAAAGATGCAGATGGCAGATGTAGAAAATAGGAATGACATGATTAAAGGCCAGTCTGAGTGAAACTCTACCCTCAAAAATAAATGAATGAATAAGTAAATAAATTCATTATTGATTTTAAATATATTGGATTATAGACTTAAAAGCTTAAGTCATCATGTCGTTAATCTTTCGTATGTATTGGAGTTTGTATGTGTGCCTGATATTAGGCTTATTTCTGCTGTAATTCTGTCCGTGGATGGGATGTTTTATGTGATGTTCCAGACAGAATGTGCTTTCTCTATGCATTTTTCATAAAGGTATTTAAATAGAGAAATGCAGAGGATCATTCTTTATGAAGAATGTGGTCCTCCCTGGTAGGATTCCTGTGCTCTAATGGATGGCCCCTATGGGCACTACTAACTGAACTCTTTGGTTATAACACACCAAAACATGAAGCTGTGAGCAGGTGTGTTGGGAGTTATGGTGAAATGGGGGCATATATAATATTTTATTTTATTATGTATGAAATTCTCAAAAATAACAAAAAAATAATTCAGGTCTTTCTATTTTTTCTCTCTGTCCCTTTCAGCATGTCATCAGTTTGTCCTCTTGTGGTTACAGACAGCAGTGAAGCTTTGTTATACACAAAGGCAACAACACATTGAAAAAGAGATAGTACAATGCCACCATAGGAATGCTGAGAGCAGAATTAGTCTCCCCCTGGGGAAGAGAAGAGCCCCTAGATAGTCATCCAATACAAAGTGGTCAGTCCTGAAATCATATACATACAGGTAATGTGATACGGACTGAGAACATTATATTTATATATTTAGGAATACACAGGTGTGTGTACATGTGTGTGCATGTATGTGTATGTGTGTAACAACAAATAAAGAAATAGAATCCATAGTTTTGAGAGAGAGCAAGAAGGATCATGGGAAAGGATGGAGGGAGGAAAGGAATAAATAAATACCCCCTTTTTTTCTCTTTAGATTCCCTCCACAAATTTTTTTCTTTTTCTTAATTTTTCATCAATTACACTTTATTCATTCTGCATCCCCCCATAAGCCCCTCCCTCCTCCCCTCCCAGTCCCACCATCCCTCTCCTTTTTGCATGCATGCCACTCCCCATGTCCACTGATAGGGGAGGTTCTCCGCTTCTTTCTGATCTTAGTCCATCATTTCACATCAAAAGTGGCTGCATTGTCTTCTACTATGGCCTGGTAAGGCTGCTCCCCCCCAGGGGGAGGTGATCAAAGAGCAGGACAGTCAGATTATATCAGAGGCAGTCCCTGTTCCCATTACTATGTAACCCACTTGGAGACTGAGTTGCCATGGGCTATATCTGTGCAGGGATTCTAGGTTATCTCCATGAATAGTCTTTGGTTGGAGTATGAGTCTCTGGGAAGTTCCCTGTGTTCAAATTTTCTTGTTCTGTTGCTCTCTTTGTGGAGGCCCTGTCCTCTCCAGCTCTTACTATTTCCCAGTTCTTACGTAAAATTACATTCACTCTGCCCAACAGTTGCCCATCAGGCTCAGCATCTGCTTTGATAGTCTGAAGGGCAGAGGCTTTCAGAGGCCCTCTGTGGTAGGTTCCTAGGTTGTTTCCTGTTTTCTTCTTCTTCTGATGTCCATCCTCTTTGCCTTTCAGGATGGGGACTGAGCATTTTAGTCAGGGTCCTCTCTCTTGCTTAGTTTCTTTAGATGCACAGATTTTAGTGGGTTTGTCCTATGTTGTATGTCTATATGAGTGAGTATATACCATGTGTGTCTTTTTGCTTCTGGGACAACTCACTCAGGATGATCCTTTCCACATCCCACCATTTACCTGCGAATTTCATGATTTCCTTATTTTTCATTGCTGAGTAATATTCCATTGTATAGATGTACCACAATTTCTGCATCCATTCTTCAGTTGAAGGGCATCTGGGTTGTTTCCAGCTTCTAGCTATTACAAATAAAGCTGCTACAAACATGGTTGAGCAAATGTCCTTTTTGTGTTCTTGAGCCTCTTTTGGATATATGCCCAGGAGTGGTATGGCTGGATCTTGAGGAAGTGCTATTCCTAGTTGTCTGAGAAAGCACCAGGTTGATTTCCAGAGTGGTTGTACAAGTTTACATTCCCACCAGCAGTGGAGAAGGGTTCCCCTTTCTCCACAACCTCTCCAGCATGTCTTGTCACTTGAGTTTTTGATCTTGGCCATTCTAATGGGTGTAAGGTGAAATCTTAGGGTTGTTTTGATTTGCATTTCTCTAATGGCTAATGAGGTTGAGCATTTCTTTAAGTGCTTCTCTGCCATTCAATATTCCTCTGTCGAGAATTCTCTGTTTAGCTCTGTTCCCCATTTTTTAAGTGGATTACTTGGTTTGCTGCTTTTCAGCTTCTTTAGTTCTTTATATATACTGGATATGAGTCCTTTGTCAGATAAAGGGTTGGTGATGATTCTTTCCCAATCTGTAGGCAGTCGCTTTGTTTTGATGACTGTGTCCTTTGCTTTACAGAAGCTTTTCAATTTCATGAGGTCCCATTTATTGATTGTTGCTCTTAGAGCCTGTGCTGTTGGTGTTCTGTTCAGGAAGTTTTCTCCTGTACCAATGAGTTCTAGGGTATTCCCCACTTTTTTTTCTAGCAGATTTAACGTGTCTGGTTTTATGTTGAGGTCTTTAATCCACTTGGACTTCAGTTTTGTGCAGGGTGATAAGTGCGGATCTATTTTCATTTTTCTACATGTGAACATCCAGTTGGACCAGCACCATTTGTTTAAGATGCTATCTTTTTTCCATTGTATGGTTTTGGAGTCTTTGTCAAAGATCAGGTGTCTATAAGTGTGTGGGTTTATTTCTGGGTCCTCTGTTCAGTTCCATTGATCCACCATTCTGTTTCTATGCCAGTACCATGCAATTTTTAAAACTGTTGCTCTATACTACAAATTAAGATCAGGGATGGAGAAACCTCCAGAAGATCTTTTATTGTAGAGGATTGTTTTAGCAATTCTGGGTTTCTTGTTATTCCATATGAAGTTGAGAATTTTTCTTTCCAGGTCTGTAAAGAATTGTGTTGGTAATTTGATGGGCATTGCATTGAATCTGTAGATTGCTTTTGGTAAGATGGCCATTTTTACTATGTTAATCCTGCCAAGCCATGAGCATGGGGGATCTTTCCATCTTCTCATATCTTCTTCTAATTCTTTCTTCAGAGATTTGAAATTTTTTTTCATACAAGTCTTTGACTTCCTTGGTTAGGGTTACTCCGAGGTACCTTATGTCATTTGTGGCTATTGTGAAGGGTGTTGTTTCCCTAATTTCTTTCTCAGCTCTTTTGTCTTTTGTATACAGGAGGGCTACTGATTTTTTTGAGTTAATTTTGTATCCGGCCACTTTGCTGAAGGTGTTTATCAGCTGTAGGAGTTCCCTGGTAGAGTTTTTGGGGTCACTCACGTATACTATCATATCATCTGCAAATAGTGATAATTTGACTTCTTCCTTTCCAATTTGTATCCCCTTGATCTCCTTCAACCGTCTTATTCCTCTAGCAAGGACTTCCAGCACTATGTTGAAGAGTATGGAGAGAGTGGGCAGCCTTGTCTTGTCCCTGATTTTAGTGGGATTACTTTAAGTTTCTCTCCGTTCAGTTTGATGTTGGCTATAGGCTTGCTGTATATCGCCTTTACTATGTTTAGATATGTGCCTTGTATCCCTGATCTCTCCAATACTTTAAACGTGAATGGATGTTGGATTTTGTCAAAGGCTTTTTCAGCATCTAGGGAGATTATCATGTGGTTTTTTTCTTTCAGTTTGTTATTATGGTGGATCACATTGATGGATTTCCGTATATTGAACCACCCCTGCATACCTGGGATGAAGCCTACTTGGTCATAGTGGATAATATCTTTGATGTGTTCTTGGATTCGGTTTGCAAGTATTTTATTAAGTATTTTTGCGTCAATGTTCATAAGGGAGATTGGCCTGAAATTCTCTTTCTTTGTTGAGTCTTTGTGAGGTTTAGGTACCAAGGTGACTGTGGCTTCATAGGAGTTTGGTAATGTTCCTTCTGTTTCTATTTTGTGGAAAAGTTTGAATAGAATTGGTGTTAGCTCTTCTTTGAAGGTCTGGTAGAATTCTGCGCTGAAGCCATCTGGTCATGGCCTTTTTTTGATAGGAGACTTTTGATGACTGCTTCTATTTCTTTGGGGGATATAGGTCTATTTAGTTCATTTACCTGGTCCTGATTCAGCTTTGGTAAGTCAAATAGATCAAGAAAATTGTCCATTTCATTTAGATTTTCAAATTTGGTGGCATATAGACTTTTGAAGTAAGTCCTAATGATTGTTTGGATTTCCTCAGTGTCTGTAGTTATATCCCCCTTTTCATTTCTGATTTTGTTGATTTGGGTGGTGTCTCTCTGCCTTTTAGTTAGCTTGGCTAAGGATTTGTCGATCTTGTTGATTTTCTCAAAGAACCAGCTCTTAGTTTCATTGATTCTTTGAATTGTTTTATTTGTTTCCAATTGATTGATTTCAGCCCTGAGTTTGATTATTTCCAGCCGTCTGCTCCTTCTTGGTGTGTCTGCTTCTTGTTTTTCTAGTGTTTTTAAGTGAGCCATTAAGGTGCTTGAAGGAGCTGTCTCGAATTTCTTCTTGAAGGCACTTAGTGCTATGAACTTTCCTTTTAGCACTGCTTTCATTGTGTCCCACAAGTTTGGGTATGTTGTGTCTTCATTTTCATTGATTTCTAGAAAGACTTTAATTTCTTTCTTTATTCCTTCCCTGACCCAGCTGTCCTTTAGTAACAAGTTGTTCAGTTTCCATGTGCGTGTAGGCTTTTTGCTATTTCTGTTATTCTTGAGGTCCAGCTTTATTCCATGGTGATCAGACAAGATACATGGGATTATTTCAATCTTCTTGTATCTGTTGAGGCTTGCTTTGTGACCCACTATATGGTCTATTTTGGAGAAGGTTCCACGAGGTGCTGAGAAGAAGGTAAATTCTTTTGTGTTTGGGTGTAAAGTTCTGAAAATGTTTATTAGGTCCATTTGATTCATGACCTCTGTCATAGGCATTGTTTCTTTGTTTAATTTCTGTTTGGTTGACCTGTCCTTTGTTGAGAGTGAGGTGTTGAAGTCTCCCACTATTAATGTGTGGGGATCTATATGTGCTTTAAATTTTATCAATGTTTCTTTCACAAATGTGGTGCCCTTGTATTTGTGGCATAGATGTTCAGGATTGTGATGTCTTCCTGGTGGAATTTTCCCTTGATGAGTATGAAGTGTCCTTCCCCTTCTCTTTTTATTAATTTTGGTTGAAAGTCTATTTTATCAGATATTAGAATGGCTACTCCTGCTTGCTTCTTGGGTCCGTTTGCTTGGAAAGTCGTCTTCCAACCCTTTACCCTCAGGTAATGTCTATTTTTGTGTCTTAGGTGTGTTTCTTGTATGCAACAGGTTGCTGGGTTTAGTTTACGCATCCATTCTGTTAATCTGTGTCTTTTTATTGGAGAGTTGAGTCCATTGATGTTGAGAGAGATTAATGACCAGTGGCTGTTAAATCCCTTGATTTTGATATTGTCTATGGTCATCAGGTTGTGTGCTTGGTTGCTTTTTGATTTACTGAAGTGAGGTTATTTATTTCCTGTGTTTTCTTGAATGTAGCTAGTTTTCCTGGGTTGTATTTTCCCTTCTAGTGTCTTCTGTAATGCTGGATTTGTTTGTAGGTATTGTTGAAATTTGTTTTTGTCATTGAAATATCTTGTTTTCTCCATCTATGAAGACTGAGAGTTTTGCGGGGTATAGTAGCCTGGGCTGACATCTGTGTTTTCTTAGGGTCTGCATGATATCTGTCCAGGCCCTTCTGGCTTTCATAGTCTCTGTTGAAAAGTCAGGTGTAATTCTAATGGGTTTGCCATTATATGGTACTTGGCCTTTTTCCCTGGCAGCTTTTAGTATTTTTTCTTTGTTCTGTATACTTACTGTTTTGATTATTATGTGGCGGGAAGATTTTCTTTTCTGGTCAAATTTGTTGGGTGTTCTGTAGGCCTCATGTATTCTAATTGGCCTCTCCTTTAGCTTGGGGAAATTTTCTTCAATGATTTTGTTGAAAATATTTTCTGGGCCTTGGAGAAGGGAGTCTTCTTTTTCCTCTATACCTATTATTCTTAGGTTTTGTCTTTTCATATTGTCTTGCATTTCTTGGATGGTCTGTGTCAGGAATTTTTCGGATTTAACATTTTCTTTGACAGATACATCAATTTCTTCCATTGTATCTTCTACACCTGAGATTCTTTCTTCCATCTCTTGTAGTCTGTTGGTTATGCTTACCTCTGTAGTTCCTGTTTTCTTCCCTAGATTCTTCGTTTCCATTATGTCTTCCATTTGTGTTTTCTTTAATTTTTCCAATTCTATCTTCAGGTCTTGAGTTGTTTTGTTTACTTCCTTCACCTGTCTGATTGTACTTTCCTGTTTTTCTTTTAGTTCCTTCAACTCTGTTTCTTTTATTTCATTCAGTGCTTTAAGCATTTCCTTTCTAAGGGCCTTAAACTGTTTGGCTGCAGCTTCCTCTATTTCTTTACGAATGGCAATATTCTGTTTGAGTTTATCTTCCTCTATGTCTTTACGTATCTTATTTGTTTCCTCTGTTATCATCTTCATGAGCATAGTTGTTAGGTCATCTTCTTGGATTTCAGTTATGCTGGGGTGTCCAGGGCTACTTGCCCCTGGGTAACTGGGTTCTGGAGATGCCATATTGCTCTGTCTGTTGTTGCTTGAGCTTTTATGCTGGCCTCTACCCATTGTGCTATCTTAGGTGTTTGGGGTTATTTTCTGGTGGTTCCTGGGGATTCTGTGGTGGAGAGAATCCCCTTTGCAGAAAGCTGGTTTTTCCTGAAGGATGTCTTCTCAGCTTTTTGGGTATAGTCCCTGGATGGCTGGTGTTTTTTCAGGAGTTGCTTACCTCAGGGATATAGACCTGAGTGGTATCTGTGGTCTTTGTTAGTCAAGAGGGTTCTCCTCTCACCCAGGGAAGTCCTGAGGGCAGCTGTCCTGTTTCTGGGTTTCTTGTTGTGAATTTAATGATCAGCTGCTGTGACCCAGTTGGACATCAGGCACGCAGCAACTGTTTGTGCCTGTGTCTGGAGCTCAGCTGAGTGATCGCGCCTTGGTCCCACTGGTCTGCTAGACTTTTTCTGGGGAAGGATTGGGTGATTTAAGTCAGAACAGTTTCCTTCCTTCCCTGTGGATTCTCTGGAAACACGGACTCCCAGTGTCTTTTTTTGCCCTGTGCACACTGCTCAGTGTCCGCCAGCTGGCTGGCTGCAGAAACTGCCTGTGCCTGGAGCACAGCTGAGTGCTGGCGGCTCAGTCTCTGCCAGCTGTCTGGTGCGCAGAAACTACCTGTGTCTGCCTTTGCAGCCTTTGGGAGCCTGGGTGCCTCCCTAAGCTGGGTAATTTTCTGGGGACCTTTTCAGGCTGGGGGTGTCGGCTGAGTGCTCTGAGATCAGACCAGCTGTTTCCCTCCCTGTGTGTTTGCACCAGACAGTGAAACTCATTTGCTGGTGCCCTGGTGCCCACAGTTCTATCTCAGGCAGTGAATCAGGCGCACAGGCAGGCAGAGCTCTGTGGTGCCGGAGCCTGGGTTCCCGGCTCTGGCTCTGGGCTGGCTCCTGGGGTGCCCATGGAGCCCGAGTCTTTTCCAGGGGATGTCTGGGTGACCTAAGGCCGGTCCCAATCGTTTCCTGTACCCTGGGGTTATCTCTCGACTGAAAATTCCAGTCTCTGATAGTGTGGTGCACAAGGTTCACTCTGGGACCGTGACCAGAGACACTGGCTTGTGGCTCTGCGCTGTGGCTGGGGCTGGCGGCTTGTAGCCAAGCGTCTGGCGGAACCGGGATCTCTTCCGCGGTTTAGCCTGGTGAGTTAAAAGCTGATTGAATCCCCCACCATGGGGTATCCTCTCACCTGGGAAACACAATGACTGTGTTTTATGGCCGCGAGTTCTTATTACTAGTCACTATGCTGATCCTGCTGCTGCTGCTCAGAATGAAATTCCTCCCGGCGCCGCCATCTTGCCCACTGGTGTCCTGATTTTTGTTGGGTGAGTTCTTTTTTTTTTATTTTATTTTCTCATTAGTTACATTTTGTTAATTCTGTATCCCAGCTGTATCCCTCATTCCCTCCCCAATCCCACCTTCCCTCCCTCATCTCCTCCCTGCCCCTTTCCAAGTCCACTGATAGGGGAGGACCTCCTCCCCTTTCATATGACCCCCTTTTGTCAGGTATTTTCAGGACTGGCTGCACAGTCCTCCTCTGTGGCCTAACAGTACTGCTCCTCCCTTGGGAGGTGGGGAGGTCAAAGAGCCAGTCATTGAGTTCCTGTTAGAAATAGTCCTTGTTCGGTTTGCGAGTATTTTGTTGAGTATTTTTGCATCAATGTTCATAAGGGAGATTGGCCTGAAGTTCTCTTTTTTGGTTGGGTCTTTGTGAGGTTTAGGTACCAAGGTGTCTGTGGCTTCATAGAATGAGTTTGGTAATGTTGCTTCTGTTTCAATTTTGTGGAATAGTTTGAAGAGAACTGGAGTTAGCTCTTTTTTGAATGTCTGGTAGAATTCTGCGCTGAAACCATCAGGTCCTGGGCTTTTTTTTTGGATGGGAGACTTTCGATGACTGCTTCTATCTCCTTGGGGGATATAGGACTATTTAATTGATTTACCTGGTCCTGATTTAGCTTTGGTAAGTGGAATCGATCAAGAAAATTGTCCATTTCATTTAAATTTTCAAATTTTGTTACGTATAGACTTTTGAAGTAAGTCCTAATAATTGCTTGGATTTCCTCAGTGTCTGTAGTTATGTCCCCCTTTTCATTTCTGATTTTGTTGATTTGGATGGTGTCTCGCTGCCTTTTAGTTAGCTTGGCTAAGGGTTTGTCTATCTTGTTGATTTTCTCAAAGAACCAGCTCTTGGTTTCATTGATTCTTTGAATTTTTTTGTTTGTTTGTTTCTAATTGATTGATTTCAGCCCTGAGTTTGATTATTTCCAACCATCTGCTCCTTCTTGATGTGTCTGCTTCTTCTTTTTCTAGGATTTTTAAGTGATCCATTAAGTTGCTTGAATGTGCTGTCTCAGATTTCTTCTTGAAGGCACTTAGTGCTATGAACTTTCCTCTTAGCACTGCCTTCATTGTGTCCCACAAGTTTGGGTATGTTGTGTCTTCATTTTCATTGAGTTCTAGGAAGATTTTAATTTCTTTCTTTATTTCTTCCCTGACCCAGCTGTCATTTAGTAGCAATTTGTTCAGTTTCCATGTGCGTGTAGGCTTTTTGCTATTTCTGTTGTTACTGAGATCCAGCTTTATTCCATGGTGATCAGACAGGATACAAGGGATTATTTCAATCTTCTTGTATCTGTTGAGGTTTGCTTTGTGACCAACTATGTGGTCTATTTTGGAGAAGGTTCCATGAGGTGCTGAGAAGAAGGTAAATTCTTTTGTGTTTGGGTGTAAGGTTCTGTAAATGTCTGTTAGGTCCATTTGATTCATGACCTCTGTTAGAGATATTGTTTCTTTGTTTAATTTCTGTTTTGTTGATCTGTCCTTTGTTGGGAGTGGGGTGTTGAAGTCTCCCACTATTCGTGTGTGTGTGGATCTATGTGTTGTTTAAGTTTTATCAATGTTTCTTTCACAAATGTGGTTGCCCTTGTATTTGGGGCATAGATGTTCAGGATTGTGATGTCTTCTTGGTGGAATTTTCCCTTGATGAGTATGAAGTGTCCTTCCCCATCTCTTTTGATTAATTTTGGTTGAAAGTTTATTTTATCAGATATTTGAATGGCTACTCCTGCTTGCTTCTTGCATCCATTTGCTTGAAAAGCCGTCTTTCATCCCTTTACCCTCAGGTAATGTCTATCTTTGTGACTTAGGTGTGTTTCTTGTATACAACAGATTGCTGGGTTTTGTTTACGCATCCATTCTGTTAGTCTGTTTCTTTTTATTGGACAGTTAAGTCCATTGATATTGAGAGAGGTTAATGACCAGTGGCGGTTAGATCCTTTGAATTTGATGTTGGCTGTGGTCATATGGTTGTGTGCTTGGTTGCTTTTTGTTTTACTGTAGTGGGGTTATTTATTTCCTGTGTTTTCTTGAATGTAGTTAGTTTTCTTGGGTTGTATTTTCCCTTCCAGTGTCTTCTGTAATGCTGGATTTGTATGTAGGTATTGTTGAAATTTGTTTTTGTCATTGAATATCTTGTTTTCTCCGTCTATGAGGACTGAGAGTTTTGCAGGGTACAGTATCCTGGGCTGACATCTGTGTTCTCTTAGGGTCTGCATGATATCTGTCCAGGCCCTTCTGGCTTTCATAGTCTCTGTTGAAAAGTCAGGTGTAATTCTAATGGGTTTGCCATTATATGTAACTTGGCCTTTTTCTCTTGCAGCTTTTAGTATTTTTTCTTTGTTCTGCATACTTACTGTTTTGATTATTATGTGGCGGGAGGATTTTCTTCTCTGGTCTAATTTATTGGGTGTTCTATAGGCCTCTTGTATTCTTATTTGCCTCTCCTTTAAGTTGGGGAAATTTTCTTCAGTGATTTTGTTGAAAATATTTTCTGGGCCTTGTTGCAGGGAATCTTCTTTTTTGTCTATTCCTATTATTCTTAGGTTTTGTCTTTTTATGTTGTCTTGAATTTCTTGGACGGTCTGTGTCAGGAATTATTTAGATTTAACATTTTCTTTGACAGATACATCTATTTCTTCCATTGTATCTTCCACCCCTGAGATTCTTTCTTCCATTTCTTGTAGCCTATTGGTTATGCTAACCTCTGTAGTTTCTGCTTTCTTCCCTAAGTTCCTTCTCTCCACAATTTCTTCCATTTGTATTTTTTTTTGGTTTTATAAAATGTAATTTTATTTTATGTTACTCTGCTGTTACATAGGGCATACATTTTCACAAGGCTTTTTTGGGACTACAGTCAATGATTAGCAAACACACAATATAGTGGTCCAACTCTCTAAAGAACAATCACTGGACAAACTGGACACTCTCTCACATGTGCACAAATCTGCATGGAAAAGTACTAAAATTTAGACTTGGACTTGTGTACTTTATTCCCCCTTTCTAGTGTAGTAAGAAAGGACATGCATTTTAATTTGCCCAAAGCAATGCTTGTATTCTGGCAGCAACATGCTACTTCTATTACAAGGTAAAGTGAATACCAGAGCTATGAAGGCAGGAGGTGTAAGTGAATTTTTATTGGGAAGGCAGTTGTCAACTTAAACAGCAGCAAATGAAGAATGCATAAAGAAACTCCCTGTTGTCACAGACCGATGTAACCTCCAGAGTATATGACACAGGAGACATTTCAATCTGTGACCCCAAGCCCGGATGCATTAAGCGCTTTCCCATTCAATCTAACACTTCTGGATTCCTACTAAAAAGGAATATGTATTAAGAGCATGGAAAAGTTGCTTTTGAAAGGAAAGCCCCAAAGAAGGGTCAGAGAGGGAATGTAGAAATCAAGAAGTTATTATTACAATCACTTTAAATTGTAATGCACTACATTTCCATATCTTCACAGTAATACAAAACACAGTCACTTGCAAAACTGGTTCAGATTACTTAAATACCAACTGTGCTGTCAGTCCTCTACACAAGTGTCTGGAAGTTACTCATGTTCATATGAAATGAAGCTACTGATACTTTTCTACAGCAATAACTGCACACCAGGAAGGCCGAGACAACACAAACCAAGGGATAGAGTTTTCCCAAAGCTGCAGTGTGAAAAGACTATAAACAGTTGATCCCATACACGAGTGGGCTTCCTTGCTAGAGGAAATCCAAGTAGAATAAAGAATGGAGATGTAAAAAGGTTTTCTTGAGGGGAAGGAGGAAGGCGCCCTGGATGCCTTTAGTTTTTGGCCCCCTCTGCTGCATCACATTCTTCTCCCGCACTGTCTGATGTCCATAATGTTAAGTTGTCTCTAAGCAACTGCATGATGAGGGTGCTGTCTTTGTAGGAGTCTTCGTTCAATGTATCAAGCTCTGCGATGATACAAAAGCCGTTTTAGCCAGTGTGCAGGCAAGCTCTGGATTATTAAGGATCTCATAGTAAAATACAGAAAAGTTAAGAGCCAGCCCCAGGCGGATTGGATGTGTAGGCTGCATCTCTTTCTTGCTTATATCAAATGCTTCTTGGTAGGCTCCTTGGGAATTATCTATCATTTGTTTTCGATCATCACCACAAGCTACTTCAGCAAGATACCAGAAATAATCTCCCTTCATTTTCAGATAGAAGACTTTACTCTCTGGATTAGTTGCATTGGCTATTAAATACTTATCCAACAATTCCAGGACTGTGGTGCAGATGGACCTCAGCTCCGACTCCACTTTCTCCCGATAGTCCTTGATCAGCTGCAGCTTCTTGTCAGAGGTGTCAATCTTCTGCTCGATGCTCGAGATGACCCTCCAGGCAGACCTGCGGCCCCCGACCACGTTCTTGTAGGCCACCGACAGCAGGTTGCACTCCTCGTTGGACAGCTCGGCGCCCTGCTCCGTCACGGCTTTCATGCAAGTGGCCATGTCGTCGTAGCGCTCGGCCTGTTCGGCCAGCGTGGCCTTCTGGATCAGCTCGGTCTTCTCCATGGTGAGCAAGGGGGCGAGCGCCGAATCCTCCTTCTAGTCTCCGCGGCCACGACGAGAGTCCCATTTGTATTTTTTTTTTTTTAATTTTTCCAATTCTATCTTCAGGTCTTGAGCTATTTTGTTGGTTTCCTTCCCGTCTGACTGTATTTTCATGTTTTTCCGTCAATTCCTTCAGCTGTTTGTTTGAACAATCCACTGTTTCTTTTATTTCATTCAGTGATTTAAGCATTTCCTCTCTAAGGGCCACTGACTGTTTGGCTGCAGCTTCCCGTATTTCTTCAAGGATGGCCATAATCTCCTTGTCTTTAATTTCCTCCATTTCTTTACGGATAGCCAGGATCTGTTTGTTTTTATCTTCCTCTAATTCTTTTCGTATTTTATTTGTTTCCTCTGTTATCTTCTTCATGAGCATAGATGTTAGGTCATCTCCTTGAATTTCATTTATGCTGGGGTGTCTAGGGCTATTTGCCCCTGGATAACTGGGTTCTGGAGATGCCATATTGCTCTGGCTTTTGTTGGTTGAACTTTTACGCTGTCCTCTACCCATTGGGCTATCTTAGTTGTTTGAATTTAGTTTCTGGTTGTTCCTGGACTCTTGTAGTGGAGAGAATCCCTTTGGCAGGAAGATGGTTTTTCCTGAAGGAAGCCTTCCCAGCTTTTTGGGTATAGTCCCTGGATGTCCGGTATTTTTCAGGAGTTGCTACAGCTCACCTCAGGCATAGAGACCTGGGTAGTAACTGTGGTCCTGATTAGTCAAGAGGGCTCTCCTCTCACAGGGAGAAGTCCTGGAGACAGCTGCCCTCCTTCTGGGTTTCTTGCTATAAATTTAGTGATCAGCTGCTGTAACCTGTGTCCCGTGGTTTGGTCAGTTTTGTTAGGGATAACTGGTTGCCCCTTGGAGCAGTATCTGGGGGTTGATCTCAGGGTTCCGGGTCTTTTGTAGGTCTGAGGTTGGAGCTCTATGCTCCAGAACCCAAGAGGTAATCTGTGGCGGGTGATTATTGCTCTGGTGTCTTGGGGCACACAGTTCTGCCTGTAAGGTGTAGTTGCTTCCAAGCAGGCTTCTGGGCTGGCAGAGCGTGCGCCCACCTGCTAGTCTGCGGGAGCTGAGTTTCCAATCACTCTGTGCTCCTGTTTGGGCTCAGATTTGTGATGGCTGGGTGTACTCACCTTTTTGCGATCTGTAGGCTGCTAGACTTTCCCTAGGTGACCCCAGCAGCATGGTTTCTTCCTTCCCTGTCAGGTCCTCTCTGGACAGGGGTTCCCAGTCCCTGTTGTACTGGGGCGCGCAGCTTGTCTGTATCGCTGAGCTGAGCGCACAGCTCTCCACGCATGGCAGGAGCTCAGCTGTAATGGGGGCAGGCAACCCGTCCCGGAGACCTTCCGGGGAAAGACTGGATGACCCGCGATCAGACCCGCAACCTTGCTTCCCCATGGGGTCTCCCCGCGGCTGGGACTCCCAGCCTCAGGCACCCTTGTGCCCACGGATCAGCCTGGGAAAGAGATGGGGACACGCAGGCTTAAGGCACCAGCCCGGAGACCCAAAGCCCGCGCCACCCGGGACCTCTTCCCGGTCCTGGCTGGGCAGTGGAGAGTGGACCCGACCGATTCCCACACCATGGGAGCCTCCCCTCACCTGGAAAACACGACTGCTGTGGTTTCAGGGCCCAGAGTTCAGTCTCCTGGTCGCTGCATGGAGAGTGCTGTCCTGCTTCTCAGTCACGGTGCTCACCTGGCGCCGCCATCTTGGCTCCCCCCAAATATTTTTATTCTAGCTCCAGTTTTTATTCTTCCTCAATGCCATTTCAATTTTTCTTTCTTTTTTTTTCAATGCAGTTTATTCAGGAGCCTTGAACAATCTTCTGACCCTGGGGAAAGCCAGCCCACAGCTTAAATAGCCTCTGGGTAGCCAACCCCAGCGTGCCATGTGGGCAATGCAGATAAGTCCACATACATGGAAGCAAGCCAGATTCTCAGCCTTAGCCAAATGTGGAGTTGTTCGTGACAGAGAGCACTCACCATCGGGAAGGTGGAAGGCGGAAACCAGCTCCATCTTTAAGGCGCAGCATTACGCAGCTCTCTACAGTTCCCCCTTTTTGTTTTAGACACATCAGGCAAGAGTAGAGGTCTGATCTCTGATATTAGAAATAAATTGGGACTTTGTACTGATGTTCATTTAGGTGTCATCCACCCAAAGAGCATCAGACCCGACTGATACCTTTTTCTCAGAGGCGGGACCTGGGGCATCAACCCACATGCAATCAGACATGCTCTTCTCTGGGTCGAAAGCGACTGACCCTGAGTGCAGTGCTTAGCCTCGCATCCTGAGCATAACATTTTAGCTTTTTATGGTAGCCAACCATGCTTGGGGAGACTGTCCTGCTTCAATGGCTGTAAAGGCCTGAATAGTCATGGCTGCATTACTCTGTTGTGAGACTCTAATCTTGCATATACACCACAGGCAAACCAAGGAGACCAACACCAGAAGGCCTGCTAACGCTCCCATGCCCACCCATTCCTTCAGATGATTCATGGCTGCAGCAATCCTGATGATAATCCTGTGGCTAGTCCTGCATCCACTCTGGTTGAGTTTACCGTGACAATGGCCACTCTCAGCTGTTCCATCGTAGTATTGAATTCTCCAGTCCAATTACCTAAAATATAGCTAGACAATTGTTTAGACAGATTTGCAGCACAGGAAAAATTCTCGTGTTGTATGCTAGTGACACAAAGTCCAGCATACTTTCATTGACAGCCAAGTTGAGCAATTTGCCATAGGGTATCAATTTGCTCCTGCACGAGGTCAATCCTCTGATTGAACACCATCAAGCCTTCTTTTAGTTGAGCATTAATTCCTTTTTGTACATCTAAGGCATGAGCTACATTGGCTAAAAGATTATTTAGGGTCTGATCAGTCTGCACAGTATGACTCATGGCTAATGCTGTGGTGGTAGCTCCAACAGCCGCCAATGAGATGGGGCCTTATTTGCCTTAATTTCTTTTTAAAGGGTTTTATCATAGCAACAGGAAAAGCAGTTGAGAGTGTGGCTTTAGTAAGTTTATAATCTGGTACCTTAGGAATGATAACTTGAATGGTTATTGTAGAGTGTGTATCTTTTAGATAATTGCAAGTGTATGTTTGAATGCTTTTTATGATAATTCATAAAACAGTTAAAAAGGTCAATAAACGTATGCATCACAGTAACAAGTGTTCTGTAGTAAGCAATAATGTTTTGTGACAACCTAATCTTTGTACTATGTATTTTTTATGGGCATGACATTATTATTGATAGTATCAATCTTTTTTTTTTCTTTCTCCCTTTCTTTTAAATTAGCACACACAATAACAGGTTTCCTTGAGGCCTTTTTACCTATTGTTTGTTTTAGTTGATCCTCTTCCTCAGCTCCAGCACCCTGCCTCTCATCTATGTCCCTCTGCTCTGGTAGGTAGTTCCCTTTCTACTTTAACATTATATGTTCTATTATGCCACCCTCACTCCTTCATTAGATGCTCTTGTTCTCTGTATGTTTATTATAAAAAACAATTGTGAAAGAAATAAATGAAAAAGTAACAGGTACTGAGTATGTTACAGTCACTATTTCTAATCTTTCCTACAGCCATCCTGCAAGACAGATACTATGGGTGAAAGAGAAAAGTGACGAGCCCAAATCTAGGACCTTAACTAAGCTAACCAAGATGAGAATGGCTGGTAGGACCTTCTGGCTCCACAAGCCTGCCCAACCCTGTCTCTTTGTCTTCTCTCTCTTCCGTTTTAACTTTTCTCTGTCCCTCTCTATCTTCCTCACCCATCCTCTTCAGTCTGGAAGGCACATTAATATCAGAGCAGAAACTACAGTCCAGGGCACTTTATTATTCTGCAATGTCAAACTCTCCTAGGGAGACAATTTTTCCACTGAGGGTTTCCATAGCCCTGATGCATGTGGTAGCATTCTCTTTCCTGGCTGTGTTATTTCTCATACTCACTTCTTGATTTTCTTGTATAGAAGAATATTAATGGAACTGAATAAATTAAGAGCCCTGGTGCTTCTTCATCTTAACCATGCAGCTCATTAAATGGATACCTTGGGGAGATCAGGAGGTGCTTGTTGACAACTTCTTCAGCACAAAGGGCTTTTTTGCTTTTTTTCTTTATTTTCATGCCCTATTGACCATCAGAAACCTCATACTTTTATGGCTCCATATAAATAACACATACAGTAGCAAACATGGTAATTAAAGTTTGAAGGAGGACATGGTAGCTTTATATTTTTCAAATTAAAATGGCAATAATTTCTCCTCAAACATCAAATCAACTGACAAATATGATCAGTTTCACTGGCAAACTAAATAAGCCTGTGTGGTGTATTGAATTTCAGTACTATGCATATTGTGGAATATGTATAACACTGAATACAAAAATTTAGTAAGGCTGTAAAGTAATCTCTTTTTAGTGGTGTCTCAAATAGGATCTTTAAAGACTTTCTCAACGTGTGCTGTGACATTTGTGTGTGTGTGTGTGTGTGGGTGGGTGGGTGTATGAATGTGTCTCTCTCTGTGGGTGAATATGCTCACACGTGGATGCACACATACACCGTCTTCTCTAAGCATGAATAATGGAGGCTTTCTGTCCAGTTTGAGGATCAAAGCAGCTCTAAGGTTAAAAAAGTGGCAATTTTGTACATAAGCAGTATGAGAGTAACATGTGCTTCAGATACACAGAAGGCAGTCTTCTCTTGCATTTTCTTTCTTTTTTTGTGAGAGATTTATCAGAAAGCACAGTTCTGAAGGGACTTCAGGATTAAAAAGTGAATGTTCTGCCTCAGTACTAAACATGCCCTGAGAGCCCACTTGCTATCCATATACCATGTTTTGATCAATGAAGGTCCAGTCTTTTGAGTTGGTAAGGAAGGGATAAGGAATTGGCAGAGGAATTGGCAGAGATGTGGATAGCTCTGATTCATGTGGGTGCTGGTTTATGTTTCCAGCTTGCTAAATTTGGATCTTGGTCATCTTCCAAATGCCACTTGTTGAAAGCTTGTTTCTCAGGCTGTGGGGCCATTGGAAGGTGGTGGAGCTCATAGGAGGTAGGATGTAGTTGATAGAAGTCATATCAACTATGGAGTGCCTTTAAAGGGAATTGTGGAGCTCCCACTGTCTTCTGCTTTCCCTGTGTCCCTGTGTCTGTGTCTGTGTCTTTCCCGCTTTCTCTTTGCTTCCTGACTGCCGTGAGGTGAGGAGCTGTCTCTTACCATGTCTCCCATGTTGTAATTGTCAACATATTCCCGAAAACATGTACCAGAATAAACCTTTCTTTCTCATAAACTCATTTATCCCCAAAGTATTGTCATAATGATGGAAAGCTGAGTAGCCATAACTGCCATCTAGGTTAAAATTTTAAATATGCACTTATGTGTTTTTTACACCGGGAGAAATATTCCTACAAAGTTGAATATAACTAGACTCCATGTTCTTCCTATCAGAACTGTTAGCTTTTCAGCTTGTGTGTAATCATTCTTCGTGTCCAAGCTCAATGCCACTTCCTACAAGAAATTATACCTATCCTCTTACTCTAAATTAGGATCTTTTAAATTTTTACTGTTTATTTCTTTCAAAGAGCCACTTATAGTAAGTATATTATACAGGCTATATGGGATACAATAGCACTAGTATATTTTAAGATTGCTTACCTGCTAAAAGTTTGCTTTTTAACATTCAACCATGGCTGTCAGGGCAAGTACTATATGCTGATGTGGCAGCCCTTGGTGCATTGACTGGTAAACATCCAGAGTGAACACATCTAAATATTTCCCCACTTCTTCTTATGGAATTTATGAGGTTGTCGTAATATTTTATAACCAACCCTCTATTGGCCCAATGCTTTACCACTGCAAGTATTTTGTGGTTCCCTTCTATTGACAATAGGATTTAACATTTAGAAGGACTCAAAAGTTATTTGTCTTATAAAGAGAATCATTCATTTGCATAAATACTCCATTTTTAAAAAGCTAATGTATTTGATCATAAATATTTCTTTCACACAGGGTTCTCTCACAACCGCTTAAATATATTGTAGTTACAGGAAAGGGAACTTTAACCTTCCATAATCCCCATAACACTGTTCCATGGGATTTGGAGGACTTGTTTTCTTTTTGCTTGTGGATGACTATAGACAGTAATTTGGTCCCTTGAGATGCTGGACAATCGTTATGTAATGCAAAGCTATGGGGAAAAGAGAGGAAGCTTGATTAGTGCTAATTACCCTGAGTCAGGAGCTGTCTTTTTAGTCTGACAAGATGCAATAAAATTCCTTACAGTTTGTCAACTAGTTAGAAAGACAGGGTTCCACCATCCAGACCCACGCACACTGTCATTTTCTTTCCTGGGAAACAAAACAAAGCCAAGTAAGGAAACCATAGAGTATGTCTTGGCTCTGCTGTCATTGCTGGTTGCCATCCAATTAGTCTTTTTGTCCTTTGGTGCCAAACATCTCAGACAATTGGATATCCAGTTAGAAGACATTCTGCCCCGAATGCCTGGCTAATTATTGCTTAAAAAGTAAGCATACCATAGATAACAAGAGGTCTGGAAGCTGTTGCTTGCTGGTGTGTACAATCCCTCACCAGGTCAGGTGCTTGTGTGGCTGTGTCTGTGATGCCCATGTTCCCTCCCAGAAGTCTCTGCTCACACACCATGTTCAAGGGCAGGGAGCATGGAAGGCAAGCAGCAGTTTCTCCTTTATTCTCTTGTCTCTTGGCCAGAAGTAAGAAAGCTCCTCATAAGACAATGCAGCCAGTCCTGATGAAACCTGATAGGCTAGGGTCAGATGGAATGGGAGGAGGACCTCCCCTATCAGTGGACTGGGGAAGGGGCAAGGAAGAAGAAAAGGGAGGGAAGGTGGGATTGGGAGGGGAAGAGGGAGGAAGCTACAGTTGGGATACAAAGTAAATAAACTGTAACAAACAAAAAAATAAATAAAAAATTAAAAATAATAAAAGAAAATTCCTCTTAAGGCCCTAGCTTCTTTTAATGCCTCTTATATTTCACTGGCCAGAAGTGGGTTCCATGGCCACCCTTTCTGAAGAAAAGGAAAGCATTCCATTCCTCTGTCTGTAGGAAACAGAAAGTGGACAAACAGTTCTTCAGGGGTTGGGCTGCTCCAGTGGGCACCTGGCAATCTTTTTATCATATGGACTGACTTCATGTGGATGGTCTCCTCACTGTCACCATCTGCAAGTGCTCCATCTGCTGTGGTGCCATGCTTTCTAGAAAGGAACAGAATGTATTTTTTGTCATAATATTGCATTTTTATTTTCAAATGATTCATTCTCCAACCCCCAAAACATGGTGTTATTTTACTTGAAAAGTGCAGCTTCCCCATGCCAAAGCAATGCTTTTTGTTGTTTTGAGACAGTCTCTCTATGTATCCCAGGCTGGTCTTCAACTCTCTGACTTGTGCTCCTCCTGCAGCAGGTGTGGGGGCTATAGGTCTGTCACTGCACCTGGCTACAAGTTTTGCTTCTATAAATGAAGTCAGATTAGGTGATTTTGTGATTTCTGATATTCAAGGGAACAATTGGTGGATATTCTTTTTTGTGGTATGAGGAATGCATTTAGGATTTGTGCATATGAGGTGAGGACTGTACTATTGAGCTCACTGTCTACTTTTCACCTTGAGATGGAGTCCTGCTAAATTGCTCAGGCTAGCCTTGAAATTGCAATCTTCTTGCCTCAACATTTTCAGTAACTAGGATTACAAGCATATGGGTGCCAGGCTCAGATTTTCTTTGTTATTTCTGAAAAAAAGAGGGAGATGGAAAATCCCCCAACATATTTTCATTAACATCTGTGTATTCTAGGAGATAGGATCCTCAGTCCATAGAGACAGATATCATCCTGTGTTAGAAACCCACAGCCTACCCAGAGGTGTTATTTTGTGTTAGGGAGCTAACACAAAATAGACACACTATCCACTATTAGGAATGCACCATTCCATCCAGAGAGATCACCTTCCATTAGGAAAGTACCACTCCATCACAGCTTTTCGGTCCCATTCATTAACTCATAGTAGAGAATCTATCTTTGACATCTTACCTGTGGTATTTGGAAGTCACCAAGTGCCCCTGTGGGGTGATGAGATTCGCATTTCACATCACCAGCGGAAAAAAAAAATAAGTACAAAAATATCCTTGGTTCACAATTCATTATACAATGCTACAGAGTTACTCAGTACATTAACCTTTCATATGTAAGAAACAAATAGACTGTTTTAATCCTCCTATAACTGTGATTAGTTGAAGAAATTGATTAACCTTAACAATTTCAAGATTTTTTTCCATCTGTTTATAATTGCATTCTGCAATTGGAACATTTTTAATGTATTTTTTAGGCAGTCTCGATTTGACATCTGTGGAGACACTCTGCAGCTCTGGTTTTTATTTGCTTCTTTGATTGGTTTTGGGCAAGCACTTAGAAGCTCCTACTGACCCCTCCCCCCAATGATACTTTCCCTTTTTCATACAAATGCTATCTCTAACCTATTTTTTGGCTGCTTTCACAACAATGCTGACAAAAGAAAGCATTTAATTGAGTCTGGCCTACAGTTTCAGGGGTTTATTCTATTATCATCATGGTGGGGAGGATGGCAGCATGTAGGCAGACATGGTGCTGGAGAATCACTGAGAGGTCCACATCCCAATCAGGAGGCAGCAGGTACAGTAAGAGCCATTGTGCCTGCTGGGCTTTTGCTTAAGATTTTAGATATATAATATTTCAGTTTGCCTTTTAAGTTATATATGATATGTTGTGATTTGCTACTTCAATGACTAAAGATTAAATTTATGAATTTTTACTATTAGATTACATGAATAGCACATAACTTAAAACGTTGCTACTAGACAGTGTTACAATTGCCTGTGTATTTCTTCTGTGAGACACCTAGAAAACTGCAGAGCCTTTGGCTCGGCACATAATTTATTTCCTTTGATATGGCTGAATGTTTTCTAGCTCAGATGTAACAATATATATTTTAACCAGATTAAATACTTCAGGTTGCCAGTCTTTTCAAATTCTGTCAGTTGTGATGGGTATAAATCGTCTATTAATTACTTCTCTGTTGCTATATTAAAACACCACAGCCAAGGCAACTTATGGAAGAAAGCATTTATTTGAGCTTATGATTGCATCAAAAGCCCTTGTCCATATTCATTGTCTATAAGTCCTTAGCATTTTATACAGTTTTCTCACCAAGTAGAATTACTTCTCCTGTATATAAATTCTTGTTGGTTAGAATGTCAAAATTCAAGATTCGACAAGATGGCGGCGCTGGGACGACTCTCCTTCTGACCAGCAGCACTGCAGGATAAGCACAGCGACCAGCAGTCAGAACTCTCGGCCCTAAATCACAGTGATTGTGTTTCCCAGGTGAGAGGATACCCCACGGTGGGGGACTCAATCAGCTTTAACTCACCCAGCTAAACCTCGGAAGAGATCCCGGTTCCACCAGGCACTTGGTCGCCAGCCCAGAGCTACACGCCAGCGTGCTGGGATCACTGTCCCAGACTGAACTGTGGGCACCACAACATCAGAGACTGGGGTTCCAGTCAAGAGATAACCCCACGATGCAGGAAACGATTGGGATCGACCTTAGGTCACCCAGACATCCCCTGGAAAAGACTCGGAGTTCTGTGTGCGCCCAGGAGCCAGCCCAGAGCCAGAGCCGGGAACCCAGGCACCGGCACAGAGTTGCTGCGCCTGACTTGCTGCCCCAGATAGAACTATAGGCCCCAGGGACCAGAGACTGAGTTTCTCTGTTGGGTGCAAACCCACAGGGAGGGAAACGGCTGGTCTGACCTCAGAGCACTCAGCTGATACCACCACCCCGAACAGGTCTTGGGAAAAATTACCCAGTTTTGGCAGATGCCCAGGCACCCAATCCCCAGAAACAGAGAAAGGCACAGCCACGTAAGTCTTTGCCTGTGGATTCTACTCGCCATCACAGACAGAATGGCTGTCCCCAAAGCAAAGACTGGGTGTCCATGTCAGAAGGAAACACCACAGCAGGGGGGGGGAATCATCAGGTCCAACGCTCAGGACACCCAGCTCCAAAAGACTTTCTGGTGTTCTGCCCAGTTCACGAACCCCAAAAGACCAGGAATAACTAGATTCCACTGTAAATACATGAGGTTCTTTTTATTGTAAATTACAAGCTGCAGCTTGGGCCCACACCCCCCACCGCCGAAGCGGTGGGAGCTGAGCACCCTGTGCTCAGGTTAGTTAGGTGATTTAAAGATTTTGGTCCATTCCAGCATGCCCAAGGCAGGGGCAATTCCTGCCTGGCAAGCATCTATTGGTTGGCTATCGGAAGGTCCCCAGACTATAATGATCTGGTGTCCCTCCCTAGGGGGATGGGCCAGTTTCCTAGCAACTATCTACTTTTAGCCCCCATCTTCATGTTCACACTGGAAAGTTAGGCAGATACCCACTGTATCTCTAGTGGGTGGGGAAAGAATGCAGTAAGGTGGTCCTTCCCCTCAGGGCATTACAAGACTCCCACCTAGTAATGCTACCTAGTTTCTCCCCCTACCTAGTTCAGGGCTTAATAAATAATAGCTGATTTTTAATCTTTTGGTCTCCCTTTCCCATGATCATTTGAAGACCCAATCTTGGGTCTTCCAGATATGACCCCTTATATCCTATAGATTTACCTTTTTATAATGGGCTCTGAGTACCATTAGTGTATTGCTCTCAAGCATTTCTTTGTGAAAGCCATCAAGAAATTTAAAAAACAAGGCCCAAAGATAAAAATCAAAATGAGGAGGGGTCCCTTCAGGGTGGATATAGGGGTAGTAAGCCAAAGAGAACTATTATCCTTTTTTTCTAGTGTCTCTCTAGGCTTTTATCCCAGTTGCTGCAATATTAGTTTCCATTTCAGATAAGCAGATGTCCAAGATAATAGCTAATGCCAGGGAGCCAGCCCTATTTGACTTAGCATTTCAGCCTGCTAGGGGGCATTTGGGCAAAGAGCCATCTTCTGGAGCTTCTTCAGTTCTGACCATTGGACCGTTGGCATCAGGGGCTAGGGAGGCTGAAATGCCAGTCAAAGGCTGGGCAATGTGGAAATCAGAAGCACCTGGTTAATTGATCCACCCGAAGGGGCAGGGAGCAATCATGTCAGTTTCCAGGAAGTCCAGATTTCAGCTTGCAGTCCATAGCTGATCCCGGAACAGAGTCAAACAGGTGAAAATCTGCTGAGACAAATTCAGACTGGAGACAGAAGTTAAAATTTGTCTATTAAAAATGAGGAATCCCAAGACCAGGGAAAAACTCATCTGGGTTAAGTTTGAGCTATGCCAGATCCAGGTCACATAACTTTTTGATTTCCTGAAACTCATGATTTTTTTTTTTGGCACACAAAAGTATATATATATAAACTCAGACAAGTACATACTAGCAAATCGAATATAACAACATTTTGAGAGTAACAGGTAAAACTGCATCCCACTGAATGGGTATCAGTTAGATTGTTTTATAACCTTTATAAACAACTTAAATGTGTCCAAGGTAACATTTCTTCTGTGGGCATAGCTGTTGGTAATCAGCCACGAATGGAGCTTGGCCATTTTTATACACTCAGCATGTACTTTTAGCCCCCATCTCCATGTTCACACTGGAAAGTTAGGCAGAAATACATTACTGGCTTTAGTGCTAAACCCTGGATGCTGGGATTTTTCTTTATAAAGTAACTAGAAGGAATAGGTTTACGATATTGCTGTGTCAAAGTCTACCCCAGAAATGGCAGCTATTAAGAATACCATACTAAAAGCTATGACTTTTGGGTCAGATATACACATTAAACAGATGTTTTTAACATGACGAGAAGAACCTTTAAGTCTATCTCCAGAAGACAACCAAAGGAAATTAAAATTTCAAGCTGGTGACTGAAAAATAAGCAGTCAGTGCTCTGTCAACTTATCAGAACTCTATATTGATCAATGCCAAAACTCTGAACTTCTGAAATATTATAACATAAGCACAACAGTATCAAAGAGGGGGGAGAAATCTAAAGTATCTCCCATTTTTAATATGCTTTAAAATATTTTTATATCATTATAAGTTATATTCATATGCCTTAAGTCATTTACTTAAGACTCCAATCTTTTTGCATTTATTAACCCTGAAACATTTTTCACAGACCAAATAACACTCCAGATTTTTATAACCTAAGCTCTTATATCCACAGACCCTACATAAGCTCCATATTTTTATATCCATTTATTTATCTTAAGACAAAGGCAACTAACATGAATCCTGTGAGCAAGGCAAACCTATTTTCCATTCTAAATAAGATCTCTAGTACCTAGTAGTTCTAGCTAACTAATGAACTGATCAATGAGCTAACAGTGGATCTAATTGTCTGCTCTTTAGCTGCAAAGCTACCATTAGCTTAGCATAGCCAACAAGGTGTTCAGAGACCTGAGAAGGATAAATTATAAGCTAAATAAATATACCAATCCATGTGCCAATCAAAATGACAGAGATAACTAGTTAGTCCATCACCTAGGCAGTGTCCCTGGCTCCTGTGGGCAGAGGCGGTCCAGCCAGGCACAGATGAGAGACTGCTTCTGCGGAAAGAGGAACATGAGAGATTGACCTCACCTTGCCTCTCGCAATGTGAAACAATGGCTCTCTAGGTATCCACGGCTTTGTCCACAGTTTAGGCTGGGCTCTACCAGTGGGCCAGTTGGGGTAGTATTGCCCAGTGGTTAGCATACAACAATCCAGAGTCGCCATCATCTGTTGTGCCCAAATCTTCTTGGAGACCTTGGGGGAGCTACTGCCAAGATTTTGGGATTCTCTGTCACAATAAGCTTACATGTTAAAATGCCATATTTATCAGATCTCTGACAAGCTTGAGGGCCAGCATATCTGAGTTACTCTTTGTCTACCTTTATCTGCTCTAAACTGTGTTCTTTAAAACAGAATGCTATACTCTCTAATTCTGGCATATTCCTTAAGTGCATCTTTTAGAACTATATTTTAAGTAGCCTAGGCTTAACCTTAAAAAAACCTAAATAAAGAGACTAGGTAAGGCTCAACTGAAGTATAACCTTAAATGTGCTCTTTCTGAACTAAAATCAAAGCAAACCTTTTAATCAGATACAGTTACAGAGAGGCTAGCAAATCTTGCTGCTCCTACCACTTGCATTAAAATTGAACAGTAAAAAGCCTGAACATAACTGATAGACCTACACAAAGATGGTCGCAAATTCAATGTCTCCACCCTCTGTATCTCTGGACCAGCATGGTGGCTAGCCATGTGTTAGCACAGGCTGTGACTGACAATACCAAACATAGCCATTAGGTGATGATGATGATACAGCAAACACTGTGGAGCTTCCACAATCCCCCACAACCAAAGTTCTAACATAGTGATCAAATAAGTTTTAGAACCAACTGCATAACAGAACAGTACAGAACAATTTTAAACTGTAAGAATTATTTTAGCCATACCAAACCTATCAGCCAGAATTCTTTCCCCTTAAAAGAGCATAAGAAAACATTGAAGAATGTTTTTATGAATTATAACATGATTTATATGAATTATAACATATTTTTAAATACAGTTCTTTCTCAAATCATATTAACTCTCTGGCTTTTTATAATACATTCACTAACCTTCTGCAACATTTTATATACCTTCAGGTTCCTAGCTTTGTTCTTCTTATTTTAGACAAGCTTATTTTATTCATTCTTATTTTAGACAAGCTATTTTTTTTTAAATATCTCTTGCTCTCTCCCTTCCTTTTCAGACAACAAAAAACTCTCATCAAAATACTTTCCATCCTGACATGATCCTGCTGGAGCCCAGTGTCCATGATTTGCTTTTGATAGGAAAAGCAAAAACAAGTTACATTAATACAAAAAGAAGTTCTGAAACTGCTAAACTCTTTCTCTAAAATTACTTCCCTGTAGCAGATATGGTCCAAAGTCACATAAACAAACTCTAAGGAACTTAGAACAAGTTTAGGGTGAAAACATGTTTTCTGATAAACAAAGCAGCTTAACAAGCAAACAGCTTCCTCAAGACACATTGCAAAAACTGCAGTTTTCTTAATTAGCTCAAACCATATGGCTTGGTTTCATTTAGTAAAATTAATAAAATAAATACCAAAATTTTTGTTCTCCCCCAAAAGGATCAAGAAATTGTTAGAAATTTTCTGTTAGACTACCCAAGATCATTTTCCAAAATGCCTGATAACCTTTAAACATTTAAACATTTTTTTAAAACCTGTTTCTGCAATATCAAAATAAAGTGCCCCTTTTGTAGGAGAGAAGTCACAAAGCATAACCATACTTTTAAAAGTCAAAAACAGATTTTAAAACCAGAATTTACCAGTGTAAACAATTTAATTTTTAAAACCAATACCAATTTAAAATAACTCTGCCAAGTGGATTCTCCCCACCCCAGGACCCAGCAGGCACCAGAAATTAAAAGACAACACCTGAGACAGAGAGATGGGTAGAGGCCAGCGTAAAAATCACAACCAACAAAAGGCAACGCAATAGGGGATCGCCAGGACCCAGTTATCCATGGATGAGGAGCCCTGGACACCCTAACATAAGTGAAATTCAAGAAGATGACCTTACATCTATGCTTATGAAGAGGTTAATGGAGGAAGCAAATAAAATGCGTGAAGATTTAGGGGAAGATATAATAAAACAGATTTTGGTCATTCGTAAAGAAATACAGGAAGATGCAGCCAAAAAGCTTGTGGCGTTCAGAGAGGAAATGATTAAATCACTGAAAGAAATAAAAGAAACAGAGCAACATTTAAAAGAAACAGCTGAAGGAATTGAAGAATAAACAGGAAAATATAGTCAGACAGGTGAAGGAAATCAACAAAACAACTCAAGATCTGAGGATAGAATTGGAAAAATTAAAAAAAACTCAAATGGAGGAAATTGTGGAGAGAAAGAACTTAGGGAAGAAAACAGGAACTACAGAGGTTAGCATAACCAATAGACTACAAGAGATGGAAGAAAGAATCTCAGGGGTGGAAGATATAATGGAAGAAATAGATGTATCTGTCAAAAAAAATCTAAAAAATTCCTGACACAGACCATCCAAGAAATCCAAGACAACATAAAAAGACAAAACCTAAGAATAATAGGAATAGAGGAAAAAGAGGATTCCCTCCTCCAAGGCCCAGAAAATATCTTCAACAAAATCACTGAAGGAAATTTCCCCAACTTAAAGGAGAGGCCTATGAGAATACAAGAGGCCTACAGAACACCTAATAAATTAGAACAGAAAAGAAAATCCTCCAGCCACATAATAATCAAAACAGTAAGTATACAGAACAAAGAAAAAATACTAAAAGCTGCAAGAGAAAAAGGCCAAGTAACATATAATGGCAAACCCATAAGAATTACACCTGACATCTCAAAAGAGACTATGAAAGCCAGAAGGGCCTGGACAGATATCATGCAGACCCTAAGAAAACACAGATGTCAGCCTAGGCTACTGTACCCAACAAAACTCTCAGTCCTCATAGACGGAGAAAACAAGATATTCAATGACAAAAACAAATTTCGACAATACCTACACACAAATCCAGCATTACAGAAGACACTAGAAGGAAAAATACAACCCAAGAAAACTAACTACTTTCAAGAATACACAGGAAATAAATAATGTCACTACAGCAAAACCAAAATGAGCCAAACACACACACTACCATAGGCAACATCAATATCAAAGTATATAACAGCCACTGGTCATTAATCTCCCTCAACATCAATGGACTCAATTCTCCAATAAAAAGACATAGACTAACAGAATGGATGCCTAAACAAGACCTAACAATATGTTGCATACGA
The DNA here is from genome assembly GCF_030254825.1 of Meriones unguiculatus. Classification (NCBI taxonomy): domain Eukaryota; kingdom Metazoa; phylum Chordata; class Mammalia; order Rodentia; family Muridae; genus Meriones; species Meriones unguiculatus. Next base: position 44,716,190 of record NC_083358.1, read on the forward strand.
GAAACACACCTAAATCACAAAGATAGACATTACCTGAGGGTAAAGGGCTGGAAGACAGTTTTCCAAGCAAATGGACCCAAGAAGCAAGCAGGAATAGCCATTCTAATATCTACTAAAGTATATTTTCAACCAAAATTAATCAAAAGAGATAGAGAAGACCACTTCATACTCATCAAGGGAAAAATCCACCAGGAAGATATCACAATCCTGGACATCTATGCCCCAAATGCAAGGGCAACCACATTTGTAAAAGAAACTTTAATAAAACTTAAACCACACATAGACTCCCACACATTAATAGTGGGAGACTTCAACACCCCACTCTCAACAATGGACCAGTCAACAAAACAGAAATTAAACAAAGAAACAATAACTCTGATAGAGGTCATGAATCAAATGGACCTGACAGACATCTACAGAACCTTTCACCCAAACACAAAAGAATTTACTTCTCAGCACCTCATGAAACCTTCTCAACAAAGAGAGAGAATTTCAGGACAATCTCCCTCATGAACATCGATGCAAAAATACTCAACAAAATACTTGCAAACCGAATCCAAGAACACATCAAAGATATCATCCACTACGAACAAGTAGGCTTCATCCCAGGCATGCAGGTGTCGTTCAATATATGGAAGTCCATCAATGGGATCCACCACATAAACAAACTGAAGGAGAAAAGCCACATGATCATCTCCTTAGATGCAGAAAAGTCATTTGACAAAATCCAACATCCATTCATGTTTAAAGTCTTGGAGAGATCAGGGATACATGGCACATACCTGAACATAGTGAAGGCAATATATAGCAAGCCTATAGCCAATATCAAACTCAATGGAAACTTAAATCATTCCCACTGAAATCAGGGACAAGGCAAGGTTGCTCACTCTCTCCATATCTCTTCAACATTGTTCTTGAAGTCCTTGCTAGAGCAATAAGACAATTGAAGAAGATCAAGGGGTACAACATGGAAAGGAAGAAGTCAAAGTATCACTATTTGCAGATGATATGATAGTATACCTGAGTGACCCCAAAAATTCTACCAGGGAACTCCTACAGCTGATTAACACCTTCAGCAAAGTGGCTGGATACAAAATTAACTCAAAGGAATCAGTAGCCCTCCTGTATACAAAGGACGAAAGGGCTGAGAAAGAAATTAGGGAAGCAACACCCTTCACAATAGCCACAAAGGACATAAAGTACCTTGGTGTGAACCTAACCAAGCACGTCAAAGACTTGTATGAAAAAAATTTCCAGTCTCTGAAGAAAGAATTAGAAGAATATATCAGAAGATGAAAAGATCTCCCATGCTCATGGCTTGGGAGGATTAATATAGTAAAAATGGCCATCTTACCAAAAGCAATCTACACATTCAATGCAATTCCCATCAAATTATCAAATTACCAACACAATTCTTTACAGACCTTGAAAGAAAAATTCTCACCTTCATATGGAACAACAAGAGACCCAGAATTGCTAAAACAATTCTCTACAGTAAAAGATCTTCAGGAGGTATCTCCATCCTGATCTCAAGCTGTACTGTAGAGCAACAATACTAAAAACTGCCTGGTACTGGCATAGAAACCGACTGGTGGATCAATGGAATCAAATAGAAGACCCTGACTTAAATCCACACACTTATGGACATGTGATTTTTTTACAAAGATGCCAAAAACCATTTAATGGAAAAATGATAGCATCTTCAACAAATGGTGCTTTTCTAACTGGATGTCTACATGTAGAAAAATGCAAATAGATCCATACTTATCATCCTGAACCAAACTAAAGTCTAAGTGGATCAAAGACTTCAACATAAACCTGTTAGATGAAAAAGTGGGGAAGAGCCTTGAACTCATTGGCATAGGAGACAACTTCCTGAACAGAACACCAACAGCACAGGCTCTAAAATCAACAATCAATAAATGGGACCTCATGAAACTGAAAAGCTTCTGTAAAGCAAAGGACACTCTTGTCAGAACAAAATGACAGCCTACAGATTGGGAAAGGATCTTCACCAACCCTATATCTGACAGAGGACTAATATCCAGTATATATAAAGAACTAAAGAAGTTAAACAGCAAAAAATCAAGTAATCCAATTAAAAAATGGAGTACAGAGCTAAACAGAGAATTCTCAATAGAGGAATATCAAATGGCAGAGAAACACTTAAAGAAATGCTCAACCTCATTAGCCATCAGGGAAATGCAAATTAAAACGACCCTAAGATTTCACCTTACACCCATCAGAATGGCTAATATCAAAAACTCAAAAGACAACACGTGCTGGAGAGGTTGTGGAGAAAGGGGAATCCTCCTCTGTTGCTGGTAGGAATGTAAACTTGTACAACTACTCTGAAAGCAATCTGGTGCTTTCTCAAACAAATGGGAATAGTGCTTCTTCAAGATCCAGCTATACCTCTCCTAGGCATATGCCCAAAAGAGTCTCAAGTACACAATAAGGACATTTGCTCAACCATGTTTGTAGCAGCCTTATTTGTAATAGCCAGAAGCTGGAAACAGCCCTGATGCCCCTCAGTGGAGGGTGCATCTTCAGTGGTGGATGCACAAATTGTGATATATCTACAGAATGGAATATTACTCAGCAATAAAAAACAAGGAAATCATGAAATTTGCAGGTAAATGGTGGGATCTGGAAAAGATCATCCTGAGTGAGCTATCCCAGAAGCAGAAAGATGCACACGGTATATACTCACTCATATAGACATATAATATAGTATAAACTTACTAAATTCTACACACCTAAAGAATGTCAAAATTCTCTTTTCATTTGTATTCATTTTCCTCCCCTACCTATGATGTCTTTGATTATGCAAATTTTATTTCTTGAACTCATTGTATCTATTGGTCTGTGTTTTATTTAGGCATTATTCCCATTTCATTACAGGCATCTCTTTTCTGTTTCTTATGCTGCTTTGTATATTTACCCATTAATTTATGTATAATTTTAAGGTTTTTAGATTTTTATTTATTTTTATTTTATATGTATGAGTGTTTGCCTGCGTGTATGTCTGTGTACCATGTGTGTACCATGTCCATGGATAGCAGAAGAGAGTGCCAGATCCTTTGAGCCAGCAGTTACAGATGGTTTTGAGCTGCCATGTGGGTGCCGGGAATTAACCCAGGATCTTTGGAAGAAGAGCCAGTGTTCTGAATCACTGGGCAGTCTTTCCAGCCCTTCACCTGGAGTTTTTTAATCTGTGTTAAAATCTGTGTTAAAGGAGGCTTCCAGCTTTATTTTTCCTTATATGGATAGCTGACTGGGTCACCTCATTTATCAACAGTGCGTCTCCTCTCACTGGTAATGCTGTGATCCATACTATCTCCATGTAGCTTACTGCATGTGAATTTTCTTTAATCCTTCTATGCAAGTACACTTGCTTATCTATCTATCTATCTATCTATTTATTTATTTAATTTGTGACTGACATTATCCAATATTGTCTTAATTACCATATTGAAGTTTTCAAATACATAATTGTATACCTTTCTGTTTGGGTTTAAATAGTGTAGGCTTTTTTTTTTTTTTATCCCTGTAAAAATATCAATTCATCAAATTCCATTTAAAAACCTGTTGTGATTTGATTTGAATTATATCTTGGTGATATTTTACTTCTGTGTAGTTTCTATACCTAAATTTGAATTTTATTGTTTTATGCTTTAGATTTATCTTATATATTTAGCATACTAGATCCCCCTTCTCCTTCTGAGTCCATTCTCCTGTTCCTAAAGCACACCTTGTGGAATTCTTTCATAGAGGTTCTGAGCAGTAGGAGTCTTTGAATATTTATTTTGCAATCAGTGAATGTACTTCTTCAGAGGTGACAGTCTGTACCTGAGTTGCCTGGAGTCAGCTGTCCAACCTCTTCATTAGTGTCATACTTCAGGACAAACTCTTTCTTTCCTTCGGTTGCCTTTATGCAAAAATTGAATGCCAGAGGCTTATCAAGATTCAGTTCACCTACCCTAAGTCAAGACAATACTGAAGAAATGTCTCAGATTCCAACAAGACCTTCACTGACAGTGTTGTTCAGGTCAGCTCTTCCCTCTGTCCAGTCTGTTACCACCCATTCTACACCTGCTGTGCCCAAATGCTTTCCCAAACAGACTGCCTCTGACTGATTCAGAGTGTTTTTCTAAGGCAGATAGTGCCAGGTCTTCTCCATAAAGGTAGAAACTAAGATAGGATTTATGACTTGAACCAAGGCCACTTTACTGCTCTGAGGACCTTTTACTGGTGACAGGTATAAGACAGTTGTTGGCACGAAGTAACAGTGTAGTGGTTAAAGTATTCATCAATAACAAACTGGGATGGTATTCTAATAGAAGGTACTAATCTAATGGATACAGTTTATCAAGCAAATATGAGAGAAACAGTAATTTTAAGAACAATGGCAATGCTGTTGCTAAGTAAAATTAATTATTTGAGAACAGAAAAAAAAAGACAAAAGTGCTTAATTGGATTTTAAAATCTAACAGTAAAATGGAGTGGGTTCTGCTAGGAAATGAAGAGGCTTTTTTATTCTTCAGTAGGAAGGCAGAAAAAAACTGAGGAATCAGCCCAACTCTTAATCATAGGTGTGGCTGATCTCCAAAGGAGATTAACCATAAAACCCGGGGAGCATAGCTGTTCCAAGATCACTGGTGAGACTGAGACTCAAGTGCAATCATCTGGCTCGTGACACCTAAAAGTCTTACATTTACAGTTCTTCCAATTAATGTGTCCCATTTCTTCAGTTAATTGTGAGTGTCTCTGCAGCCTTTCTGGCCAGCAGAGGGATGAGCATGGAAGGCAAGGGGGCAATTTGGCTCAACGTGACTCAGCAGCCAGGTGTTGGTTCAAACTTCAGGAGTCTGACCCCCACCCCACCCCACCCAGCTGTTTATTTTAGGCAAATTTAAGCACAGAACAATTTGATGAGAACTATTCTGATGATGATAATTAACTCAATCCCTCCTTCACAACAAAGCATACACAGCTCTCTTTGAGGAAAAACATAAGCTAAATACAGATCAGATATGATTACATGGAAGCTCTTTCTAAAGTCTACAAAGATAGGTTTTTTTAGATTGACTGACAGCAGGTTTATGATTAACTGAGAAAAACATATTTACGATAAGGGTCTGAGGAGAATCCAGTCCCTGAAAAGTCTCTGGCTATATATATAGCACAAAGGTCACCAGGCTAGAAAGCAGTCCACTGCAGCCTTCTGGGTAGATACCAGGTTTTTCATGCCTTCCCTTGAAGGGACACATGGTGAGCTTAGAATTTCAGGTTCCCCTCATGTTTATCCATGAGCACAGAAATCTTCATGCCTCCTACAGTTACTGGCTAATCCTCTCTGTTACTTGGAACCCACACAGATGCCTCCTTAGAGTCTTTCTCCAGTTCCATCTATACACTGGGCATATGGCTAACGTTCAGTTAGAACGTAAGTTGGCACAAATATTGTAATGAATGGTAAGAGCTGATGACCAGCAGAAGGCTGAGGAGGTGCCTGCTAGGTATGGAGTTCCTAGAGACAAAGTGGATGGGCAATAAATAAGGATACTGTTCAGTTTGTGCACTTATAAAAACAAAAACAACAACAAGAAGAAGCCAGATATAGTGGTTCACATCTATAGGCATAAGGTTACTGTGTAATTCAAATCCTGATTTCTTTACCCTCCCCCATGCCCACTTCTGGTTGCAGTCCTTGTTCTGAGAATCTCCTATCTCAGTGTTGTGTAAACACTGCTCCACAATTATCCCGATATGCCAGTAAAGCACCTTACAGCTAATTAATTGATAAGCAGGAGAGAGACTAGGACTGGACTTCCTGCCAGCAGGGGAGGAGAAGTAAGAGAAGAGGACTTAGGAGAGGAAGAGGAAGCAGAGATCCAGGTGACATGAGGAGAAGAGCTGAAGCAGGGAAAGCTACAAAGTGCAAGTATCTTGGGATGTACTCGGGGAGGAAAACAGAATAGCTTGGAGGGTTAAGAATAGAGTAATAACTGCTCAGTTATTGTGCTGTGAAGCTTGTTATTAAACAAATATAAAACAGTCTCAATTATTTGTGTGATGGCCAGGTTAAGAGAGAAACTGAGAAATAAACAGTTTTATAAGAATAACTTTAACACATGTCTGCAATCCCAGCACTTGGAAAGCTGAAGTAGGACTGTGGGCTCAAATGTGTGGGCCACATAATAAGACTAGACTGAAGGAGGAGGTGAAGGGTGGAAGGAAACACATGAAACTCAGAAGCACATGATCAGGAGGATGTTGTTAATACTCCAATTATGAGCTGGGGTTTCTTTACTTATCTATGCATTTTATATAGGAAAGTATAGTCATTTTCACTTGACAATACTATTTATGTTAATATGAAATAGGTTTACTAGTATCAATTTTTAATGAAGCATTTAATTTTTTAATCAATTTTCAAGTTATCAGTAGTCCTTCTGATAACTGAATTTTGTTACAACCACTGAATTTTGTTACAAGCCCATGAGAATATAACACTCAAGCCAAAATAGCTATATAATTTTGGGTCAAGTTGCATATTATATCCCTGTTTCTTCATGCATTAAATTTTTAAGGGCACACAAGCAAAGTGCCTAGAATGCAAGGAGAAAAACCCAGAATGCATATTAGCTGTTACCCCCATTTTCTGTTTGTGAAGGAGTATCAAAGAAACTGGGAACAAATGGCTAGCTGTGGTGCATATTGGCATATACCAAACCACATGCTGACCAGCTCACTCAGGACATGGGACTCCACAAAGCTCTTCTCACCTCATCACCTATCCTAAACTTCGCCAGCTGGTGGACTTCCCTTCCCTAGCTTCTCATTCCTACAGAACCTTGCCATTTGGGCCATGAGTTCCCTTGGCCCTTTTGTTCTCTTGATCCCCTCTCTTGTCACTCTGTCCTCTGTTTTCTCTCTCTCTCTTTTCTTCCTTCCTTTCTCTTCTCTCTCTCTCCCTGTCTCTCCTCTCATGGCTGGTTCAGTCTACTGACCATGCTTAGTCTACTACCTTCTCTCCCTGCTTTGGACTCTTCCAGATGCCTTTGGCTGTTCTTTCTGATATCTACAATAGAAACTTCTCCTTAACCATACCTTGGAGCAGTCATGTCCTCGTTTTATACAAAGAGGAGGAGGTGGTAATGTCTGCTGAAACTGATAAAAGTGGTGGAAGGTTGAGAAAAGGAAGGCTGTTTTGATATAATGTGGTAAACGGGAATGATGCAGTTGATTAGGAAAATAGAGGACAGAAGGAAAATCTTGAGAGGTTTGAGGTTAGTGACATAGACACCTGCTTATGCATTAGCCCTCTGGCCAAAAACAAAAATGAAAATCAACCAACCAAACAACCAAAAACCACTGAGAAAATCAATATAAGAAGGAAAAGGTTCATCGTTTAATTATTAAGAGTAGAAAAGAAAACATGACTACAGAATACAGAACAGCAAGGACAGGTTAGGAGCCTTGTAAGCCAAGACACGCAAGTTCGGATTTCACTGATGAAGCAGCTTTCTTTTGGAGCTGAAGCTCAAGGTGTGGTTCACAAAAGTGGAGTCCTGGAATGTAGTAAAGGTGATAGCAAATGGCAATGAAGAAATCAAAAGACCAAGATGAGAAGTCTTCCATGGGATGTGAATGTGAATAAAGGTAAGGGCAAAAGTATGGATGGGTATAAAATAGCTATACTCAGGAATAGAAGGTGTGACTTTCAGAGTTATTTAAGGCAGTCTTGTGGGAAAGTATACTGAGGGCTCAGCCACAGAGCAGAAGCCGAGAATGTGATTTGCTCACAAAGAAACAGAACACACACAGCAAAGTGCAACCAAAAGACAACCTCCGAACTCAGAACGCCAGTGTTGTGAGATAACCAATAAAAAGCGGGACTTGAGGTCTCTGGTGCGCATGCCTATAATGCCAGCGCTGAGAGAGGGAGGAGGGTCATGGTTCACGGCCAGCTTCCACTCATTATGTCTCAGAAAACAACAAAGAAAAAGAAAATGAGATGTAATACCTGTCAGGTTCACGGATTTCAAAGTTCAGGCAAAAAATCGCTATCAAATTTATTTTTCTCTTTCAAAAATTTTTTGTGGGTTCATCTTTCTGTTGCTCTTGGACTTTTTAATTCTCTGTAAATAATAAAATTAGAGTAAAATAATAAAATCAGAATACGATAACGCAGGTCTAGAGGTCCTGCAGCTCTCAGTTCCCTATTTTCTTCTCAAGCCTGGAGTCAAGAAGGCGAGCGCCCCTGCGCGGGAAGGGGCGAGGTTGGAGCGGAGCAAACAGAACGGGGCGGGGCAGTCTAGTCACTTCCGCTGGACTGGTACAGTCGGGGAGCGCTGACGTAGGGGGACATCCGGTCCGCTTCCCACTGTCGGAGACCTGCCCGTTCTGCCATCGGAACCGCGGACCGATCTCCCTGGAGTTCTGGCCTGCGGGTTGTACTCGCCTCTGCGTCCTCGGCCACTGCGGTGAGCGGTGCGTCCCCGCGAGGCTGCGTGACGTGGGTAGGCCGGGAGAGCGTGGGGGAACCGCGGGCGGCCGGCGGGTCGCGAGCCGCGTGGGTATCCGCGCGCCCCCGCCTCCAGGCCTCCGGCTCCTGCTCTGCTGTCGCTAGAGTCCAGGCTTGAGCTCTAAGAATTCCCTCGTCATTGGCACAAACAAACCCTAGAAATAGGCCTGAGATGTCTCAGTGGGTAGAGAATGCATCCACGGTCACCCGTGGGCACTCATTCAGCCATACGCTCCAGACTTCAGTTTTAAATATTGACGGAAGGCCCGGTGGGTTGGCCACGATCATTAACCACTAATTAGCTCTTTCCGAAAGGATCGGGCATTGGAATCATCAAACAGAAGCCTAGTTTTCTAAATTGTAGTTTTTCTGAGTGCTGAAAACCAGTTTTGTAAGGTTGATGGGAAACAAACTCCGAGGCATCTGGCCTGTGAAATTGTTGCTTCTACGCTGGAGCGAAAGGCAGCGAAAGAACTGTATAGTTCCTTAATCTTCAGAGAAAATGGGCTGGCTTTGCAGTCGGTGCTCGGCTTGCTGGGTATTCATTTAGAAACCATCAAGGTGAGGATGTATTGTGTAATACTGTGTGTTGGCCACATTAGGGATGTGGCTTATATCTAAAAATGGTTTGTTTCAACTTGGCACAAAATGAGTGGTTAGTCATTTCTTACGGTGCATACACAGATTTTTTTTTTTTTTTTAGTAAGGGGAGAATAGTTATTTAGAGTGGAAAAACAATTATTCTGGCTGGCTTTTAGGGTGAGCTCTTTGATGCCTATGCTGTTGTATAGTTGTTTGGTAGCACAGAATAGGGTCTTATCAGAAGTCTACAGCTGTGTGTAATGTTGCTAAAAGCTTTAACTGTAGAAGTGATGAGGGGAGTTTAATATTTAAGGAGAGTATAAACACGCTGTAAGTGAATCAGGCAATTATAGCTTTTCTGTTTTCTTGTTTAGAAAAAGGGAGAAATGCCAAAAAAAAAGACTGGTGCGAGGAAGAAAGCAGAGAACCGCCGAGAACGGGAGAAACAACTCAGGGCATCAAGAAGCACTGTAGACTTAGCCAAGCACCCATGCAATGCTACAATGGTAAGAGCTTTGAAAAAAACAATGGCTGGTGATTCAAAGGAAAAACTCTGTAGTACCATACATAAAGTCTGTCAGAAAAGAATAGCAACTACAGTGTGCCCATTTGTTCACTCCATGAAAAACCTGTTAGAGGCATGTTCACTATTTTTGCTAAGTAATAGTGATTTTTTTTTTTTAGTTAGAGTATGTTATTACTTATAAAGTCTGGCCTATTACCTTGTGTACTGCTGGTGATAAGAGATATTGAAGGAGAATGAGTAAGAGGAATGGAGTGAGAGGTTCTAGCTTGTCTATACTCTTTAGCTCAGTGCTGTCTTACTCATTGGGCTTTCATCATTTTCAGTTTAGCTGCTCTTTTTTTAATATTTGTTTTATTTATTTTATATATATATGAGTGCGCCTCTGCATGTACACCTGCATGCCAGAAGAGGGCATTAGATCTCATTTTAAATGGTTGTGAGCCACCATGTGGTTGCTGGGAATTGAACTCAGGACCTCTGGTAGAGCAGACAGTGCTCTTAACCTCTGAGCCATCTCTCCAGCCCTCATCATTTTCTTTTAGCCATTTTCTCATTCTTCTCTTGCTGAATGCCTTGATTTCTGGACATACCCTATTTTCTTTTTCTTTTTGTTTTTTTTTCGGGACAGGATTTCTCTGTGTAGCCTTGACTGTCTTGGACTTGCTTTGTAAACCAGGCTGGCCTGGTTGTCTCCCTGAGTGTTGGGATTACAAGTGTGAGCCACCGTGCCCTGCTCATATTCCATTTTCTTAACTAATTTTGCCTGTGCTGAGCAGGTTCGTTTTAGAATGTATGACTTTTAAATACTTTATTTTCATGGCTTAATTTGGCAAATTTTTATTATTTGTGGCAACGGGTATTTTTATAACTGTGGGTTCAACATTGATGGCTGATAGAATGCCTCTTTAATATGTTTGTAGAATTCCCTAGTGTCACGTACTGTGTAGGACTTGTTTGTTTATGAATGACAGAAACACAATTTTAACTTTAGAGAAAAGTAGTTCACCAGAGTAGTAACTCCCAAGTATCAGGAAAGAGAATAGATATAAAGGATGCAGGACAAGTAGATCCTGGGACATTCTTTGCTTTTGCTTTTTTTGCTCCTGCTGCTTCTGAGGACTGTCAAGCTTTATTTGTTTCTCTTCCTGGTTTCTGGTACTGTACATATATCACATCTTATATTGTGGAGGCCACAGAAAGTTCTTATGAGTTGGGAGTCCTTTTTTGTTGTTGTTGTTGTTGTTGTTGTTGTTTTGTTTTCTTTTTTGTCCCAGGACTGATTTCTGGTGTCCAGGGTCAGGTTTCATGGTACAGATGTGACAGTGGGAATAGTATGGTGACTATCAGATTCTTTTTAGAAAAGAGGAATGCTAAATAGACAGAATGAAGCGCACATAAGTGTATGCAATAAGAGTACGAACTGACTATCATGCATAAGTGTATGTAATGAGAGTAGATGTTGATAAGTATTTCAGTAAAGGGAAAAGTGTTAGTGTAAATAAAGGCATGGAGAAAAGAGTGTAGGACATATTGGGAAAAGGCTGGCCAGTAGTGACTCGACTCTACAGAGTACACCAGACTAGAGAGCTTTGAAAGCCCTATTTAAATGTAGATAGATTATGATCTTTATTATTTTGTGTCCTTTATTTCCAGCATGTGCTCAACATAGGCAAAGAGGAAATAGAAATGGAGCAGGGACTTGTGTCTGTTTTCTGTAGTGCTTGGTTTCTTTAAAGCAACAAAAGCAAATGCAGTATATTTAACTTCTTTTGCAATATAGCTTCTTCCATTGTGGATCACAGGGTGTAACTTTTTGTTTATATTTGCTAGTGGAGTATGTATAAGAGTTTGTACACATGGCTAGAGTTGGAATTGGGGTGGAGAGCCAGTTATATTTTAATGTGGGAAAGAAAATAGTCTTTATAATGTAAGTGAAATTTCCATTTTTCAGCCAGCAGAAAATTAATGTTTTCTTTTAAATTTTTCAGGAATGTGACAAGTGTCAGAGGTAAGTTTTTAAAATTTTTCTTTCTGTATGAAATTGTCCTTGTGCGCTTTTTGTTGTTGTGATAACACTTGGGGAAGAAAGGTTGTATTCCGTCTTAGAGGGAAGCCAGCGCAGGCGCTCAAGGCAGGAACGTTGGGGCTGTAACTGATGCAGAGACCACAGAGGAATGCAGCTTATGGCTTGCCTCCATACTCAAGGCCAGCTACCTTTCTTACAGCACCCAGGAGTACCTGCCCTGGATGGCAGTGCCCACAGTGCAGTAGTCCTCCACCATCAATTAGCCACCGAGAAAATGCTCCACAGACACTGCCCACATGCCAATCTGATGGGGGCAGTTTCCACAGTTGAGGCTCCTTTTCTCAGATACTACAGTTTGTGTTGAGTTGACAAAAACTAACCAGCACAGCGATAAATTAGTCTCAACCTTTATCTGAAATTGACCCTATTTAAAATTTTTGTTTTCCATGACAAGGCGGCAGAAGAATAGAGCATTTTGCTATTTTTGTAATTCTGTTCAGAAGTTACCAATTTGTGCACAGTGTGGTAAGTATACAACTATGAAGGCATGTCTTTATTAAACGTTTGTCTGGCAGTTATCAAGTATAGATGGAGCTCTTTCCCTAAAATAATTAAAAATAAAACTAAATGGTATTTCTAGAGAAGAAAGTAGTCCTCTCAGGCTCTCATTGTGCTAGCACATCTGACCAGAAGGCACACACATTAGAGTGTTGCGGTCTTTGCCATGTCAGTCTTGTCTGAGAGATTTCTACTGTCTGTTCATGAAGACTTGCGTTAGAGTAATCATCTTTACTCCCTTGCTTTTCTGTTTGAACAAATAGTATAACAGTTTGGGGTGACTGTTGATATGTGCTTGTGCCGAGCCGTAGGGGAGAGTAGGAGAAAAGCTGTCTTTGTTTCACTAAATGCAAGTGAATGAAGGGTGAGCAGACAAGTTTGTGGGCTGGTAAAAGGCAACCGCTGCATGTTCAGTGTCTGCAGGCTTGGACTTCACAGAGCTGTATGTGGATGCATTTTCTATTGCAGATTCTGCCCTGTGTCCCAGTTTTTCTTATTTCTTGTTATTTAACTCTGCTTCTCGGGAATCTAGATGCTTGCAAACTGAATATCTTCTATTTGTCTCTGATGGGCAGTTAATATGTCATTACTAATCTTGGCATAATATCTGATAAGCAGATTTCCTAGCAAGTCCGGGCTTGGTAATTTCCCGCTCTGTGTGATTTTTATATATGGTTAAACTTAAGTGCAACAATTTGGGTCCGTAATTATTTGGTGCACCTTTTGATAGTGTGTGGCAAGAAGTAACTGGCACATCCAAGCCAGGTGTTCCTGGATTCATGAATATAAAATTCATTTGAAAGCCAGTTTTTACAGTGTTTTGATTCACTCAAACTTCCTAAGATTTGAAACTGTCAGGTTATGATTACATGCATAACCTGGAACTTCTGCTTTTATTACAAGTTTGAATTGGAATGTTCCATATCAATTTTTATGTAACAACTTTTACAGATTAGAACATTTCTAATCTCAGAAAATCTGACTAAGGTAATTTGCATTTTTTTAAATCTATGTAAGTGGTTAAATACAGTGGTTTAATATTTTTAAAATATTATTCTATAGGCACTTGGGCTAGATCAGAGAGTAACTAGTGAACACTTTCTATATGTACTAATTTGTAGGGCTAACTGTGCATATATACATTCTTTCCAACCAGGGAAAACAAAGTGTATGATGAAGTCATCAGACTGTGTCATCAAGCATGCTGGTATATACAGTACTGGCCTTGCTATGGTGGTAAGCTGCTTTTCATGTCTTAGTGTAGTAGGTTTCCAAAGATAAGGTAAAGCTATTTTAACCAATATTTTAATGTTTTAAAAAGAATTTTTATTAATTCTTTGAGAATTTCATACAATATATTTCTGTCATATTGATCTCCAGCACTTCCCAGATTTATCCCCATTTATCTACCCAAGTTTGTATTCTTTTTTTTTTTTTTTTTTTTTTAATCCCACTGAATCCAATTAATTTTGCCCAAACACTTTTAGGTTTAAGGCCTGCCCTGGAGTATGGTCAGCCTTCTGGGGTCACATCCTCCTATCCTAGAAACTACCAAATCCCAAGGGTGGGACTTTATGTTCACCTCACCTCCATGCTGGGATCTTGCTGGCTTTGAGCTTGCATAGGCTTTGTATGTGCTCTCCAAGTTGCTGTGGTTTTCTTTTTGTAATTGCCCCGTTATGTCTGGGGTACACCTGTTTCCTCATAGTTCTCTACCACCTCTGGCTCTTACACTGTGTCTATGTTAGAGCTCCCAGAGCCTGGGAGGGAGGGATATGTTATAGACATCTTTTTGCACTCTGTCATTTTGACCAACTTCTATTTTGTGTTAATTACCACTTATTGAAAGGAAAGAAGCTTCTGTAGTGAGGTTGAAGAGATACACTGATCTATGTATATAGCAGTAAGTCATTAAGAATCATTTTAATTCTTTGTCCAATTAGAATTGTGACCTATGCAGCCCTCTTGTCTCTAATAATAGTGCCAGATAACAGTTCCATCTCCTGGAATAGGCTTTAAGTTCAATCAGGAGTAGTTGGTTATTCCTGTAACATTCATGCCACTGTTGCATCAGTGGGCATATCTTGCCAAGACAGTCAATAGTTGCAGCTTATAGGATTTGCATTTGGGTAAGACTAATGATTACATTTCTCCTCTGGATGAGTGCATAGCACTTCTGGCACTATGAAAGCTAGTCAGGATGGAAGAAGCTTTCCAATCTCTCCCCACCTGAAATGACAGTGCTTTCTTCGTAATTTTAGTTATTTTTAGTAATTTTAGTCATCCAACTAAAGGTACCGTGTACCTTGCTAAAATGTTCAAACAGACTTTATTTAAAAAATGTCCTGAATTTAAAAGCTCATCAACATTCAAGCTTTTTGGCTAAATAAGTTTCAAAAGAATTTAGGGTTAATTTTTTAAATATTAAATTTGATAAAAAGTATGTATTAGTTATATATTAGATAGGATTTTGTGAGGAATTTTAGTGCCATAAATAAAAATAAATGGATTATTTAATGTGTTTTGTTCTTTTTCACTAAAAGATTTTTAAGTATGAGCTATGAGTTTTGCTATATTCTGCAGTGTGATTTATGCTTCATGTCCAAATTACATTCTATGAGGAAAATAAAATTGGTTTTATGTATATTATTTATGGTAATTTCTCTAACCTGGAATTTTCTCTGGGACAGAGCTTTGTTCTCTCAGGCATGAGGCCTGTGCCCATTCTTTCTTTCTGTGCTGATAACTACTTGCTCTCTTTCCTTGTCCCTTCATATGTGTGGGGTTGTCGGGAGGGCAACTAGACTATTCTCTGATGTTTTCTCTGAGCCCTTTGCTGAGTACTGTGAGTTTGCTGCCTTAAAGTCTTCTGGATTACTTAGTTGAGAGTTCTGTCTATTCTTGCTAGAATCCTGCCTCATCAAGGGGAGATACATGTAAGGTTTTCTGTACTTGGTATATCAAGCCAACCATTCCTCCCACTTGCTGGCTTTTGTTTCTTGTTTGTTTTTGTAACAGCCTTCCTGGTTGCAGTGTTCCTGCGATAGCTGATCTTAGTTCCTGTTTCTGTGTTGTAGGGTGCAATATGTGACTTCTGTGAAGCTTGGGTTTGCCATGGGAGGAAGTGTCTGAGTACCCATGCTTGTGCCTGCCCACTCACTGATGCAGAGTGTGTGGAATGTGAACGAGGGGTATGGGACCATGGTAAGTGACTAGGTGCAAACATGTCTTAGTTACAAGTAAATGCTCTTTCTCTCTCTCTCTTGCTCTTCCTCTCTCCATATGGATACTTTGAGATCTTTAATAACCACTGGTAAAATTCCAGTTTAGTTGGGAAGGGATTATACTAGCAGTATCAGTAAGTTCCAGTATTATTCACTCAAGCAAGGGGGGGAATTTTGGGGAAGACGAACAGCCTTGTAAGTGGCAGGAGATAGTGGAGGCCCTCAGTTTAATAGTTCATTTTGAAGTTCATCAGAATTTTATTTTAGCTGTTGCCACATAGTATTGATAAACTTCTGAAATTAGTTGCCATCTTTGACAAGTTATATGAATAAGGATTTTTAAAGTTACTAAGTTTGCCATATTATATTTGTGGGTTTTATTTTATAATCTTACAGGAGGCAGAATATTCAGCTGTTCATTTTGCCATAATTTTCTCTGTGAAGATGATCAGTTTGAGCATCAAGCCAGCTGCCAAGTTTTAGAAGCAGAAACATTTAAATGTAAGTTGTTTGTTAGTTGTTCTTGTACCTAGGATTCTGAATAGTATAAATGTGAAACTCAATTAAAAAGGAGTAAAAATTTTTATGCTACCTCTTAATGTGCTTTTTCACATCTGTAGTGTGTGTGTTGTTGTATATTTTGTTTATAGGAAAAAAAATAAAACCAAACATTAACACTGAATTTTTTCTATGGGGATAATAATGGTATATTGGCCAAGCAGTTCTTCATTTTGTGGCCTTAACTAGACATTGGTGTTCTTATAGCATTCCCTGTCCTGTGTACCAGCTTGGCACCTTCAGGTTCCTGTACCAAGCTCAGCCGTCTCCTTCCCTTTCTCAGTGCCTTCAAGTGATCCCACTCCTAGTTCATCTCTTAACAATGCAGAGACTCAGGTTTCTTCCCTAGAGAGCTTGTCTTACTTTTGGGTTGGATATCTGAGATCTGTATTGAATCTCTACCCACACTTTTCCAGTTGAGAACTGCATTTTCCAGTTGAGAAACCAATGTTACTGATTGGGTTAGTAATAATAGAATTATCTTACAAATAATTTCAAAAGGCTAATTGAAATGAGAATATGCATAAAGTAGTATTCATTAATTAGTAGTTACCATCCTAAAGAAAGGACTAACAATCTCAGCTACTCGCTTCCATCATATGGTTCTTATTCTGGGATAGTTGCTAATTCTATTACTTACATGCAGATTTTAGTTGTTCAGTCACTGGTGTCACATACCTACTGCACACTATAAAATTCAGTATTTACAAAAAAAATTTTAATGAGTATTTCAAAGTAAATTCCATGCCCCACCCCCCCTTAGGCTTTTGCAGAATGTATAGGGTAAAAATAAAATTATCTGTGAAGGAAGCCTGGGTGCTTTGTGTGTTCATAGTACATGAACCCTGCAGGTCAGCAAGTGACTGATTCCGCTGTGATGCCATTGAGAGAGCACCCAGTGATTCAATAAGTGGCTCAAGTAATATGCAGGGTCTGAGTAACTGACAGGATTTTAAAGTGACTCTTGTCTCCCACAGGTGTTTCCTGCAATCGACTTGGCCAGCATTCCTGTCTCCGATGTAAGGTGTGTCTGCTACTGTTTCATTTGGAGTTTGATTTGAATCCCTGTGCTCTTGCTTCATCCTTGGATTCTTACAGTGCTGATACATATGGAGCTTAAACCTTCTGTGGCTTTTTCTTATATTATCTTAATTAATGAACTAGTTAATTAATTGACACTAAGTCTTGTGTGGTCCAGGCTGGCCTTGAATTCACAATAATTCTTCTGCCTCTACCTTCTGAGTATTGAGGTTCCTGGCCTAAACTGCCATGTCTGGCTTACTCTTTTAGTTTTGAGATTGTGACATGGAAGTTGCTGATTTTGTAGCTTTCCAATGGTCACCTGCTTTTCTTGTAGTAGATACATCTACCCCAGGGTCCCAGCTCAGTGTTGTGTATGTGCGTGTACTACTTTGAGGAATGTGAGTGGTGAAGATCTCCATGATGTTAACTTAGGCCATTGCCAGCATACCTGTTATTCAAAGGTCACTAGACAGATAATAACTTACCTCAGAAACACTGTTCTTGTCCTTAACCAAAGTCTGTATCCTGTCTTAATTTTTTTCCTGGTTCTGCATTAGTGCTACAGAATTCCTTTCAGTTTGTCAACAGTACTCCTACTGTTGTGCTTTTAAACACTGTTTTCTGCTACCTAGAACATGTCTGTGCTCACTTTACCCTGTTCACCTTGTGATGTCGGCTAAGAGCCCATGTTGTTCAGTGGTTCTCTGCATTTCCCTCAATACTTAGGACTTTGAAATTGCTTTTCCACCCCTTAGTTGGGTGGTGGTGTACTCTAAAGATAAACTACCCACCATTTTGTTATCAAGAACCTCAAATATGAACAAATCGATAAGCCACTTTCTATGTCATCATGTCTATAAGTGTCGGCCTTGTTGGGACCTGTTTCAGAAGAGTCCTGGCAAAATCCATTCCCTTTAAGAAATTGAGATCAAGAACATGTAACTAGTCCCAGTTCAGTTCTTAACTCTGCCTTAAGCAAAAGTATTTGTATGTTTTGGATATTATCTTTTTATATCTTTTAAATTAAATATTGCCTCATTTCTGTCTTTCTTGAATAGGCTTGTTTCTGTGATGAACATACAAGGAGCAAGGTGTTTAAGCAAGAAAAGGGGAAACAACCTCCTTGTCCTAAATGTGGACACGAAACGCAGGAGACAAAGGATCTCAGCATGTCAAGTAAGGCTACCAATGAGTGGTTGACTTTCATGCTTAGAATAAATTTACTGTTTTCTATTTTGTGTGTGTGTATATGTCTGTACCAGAGATAACTTTGGGTGTCATTCCTCAGGAGGCCCCTGAGACAGAGTTTCTCTAAGCTAGGCTGGCTGGCAGGAATCTTCTCGTGTCTGCCCCCATAATGCTAGGATTATAAGCATGTGCTACTACACCTAAATTTTTATGTGGGTACTGGGGATTGAATATGGGTTCTCTGGCTTATGTGGCAAGAACTGCTTGTCTCAGTTTCTTTTCTGCCACTGTGGTAAAATACTGTAATGAAAGCAATTGAAGGAAAGGAGTTTATTTTAGCTTTATAGTTCAGGTCAGCACAGTGGAGCTTGAAGCAGTTGTTCACGTGTCCACAGTCAGGAGAATAGTGAATGTATGCTGGTGTTGAGCTTGCTGTCCCCTTCTAAATAGTCTAGGATCCCTGCCCAGGGAATGGCCCCACCACAATTAAGATGGTTCTTCCTACAGCGTTTAACAGTCAAATTGATGGAGCTGTCTGTCTCCCAGGCCTGTTATGTGTGTGTGTGTGTGTGTGTGTGTGTGTGTGTGTGTGTGTATGAACTCTGTTTTTTGTTTGAAAAGATATATGTATTGCCATAGCAAGTGGGGTTTTAAAGCCTTGGAATATGTGTGGTACAGTTTTCAATTTGATACAAGAAACATACTGATATTCACCGAGGTTTGGTGTTTCCCTCAGTTATTTGTGATTATCCTATATAGATTTCTGTGAGAAAATTAGAACAATACTTCTCTTTTCATCTAAGAGTAAGCAGTGTAACAGTATATCCTGTGGCACTGGGATGTATAAGCATTGGCACTAACTGATGATGTGTATATGTCTGTCTCTTATAGCACGCTCCTTGAAGTTTGGCAGGCAGACTGGAGTTGAAGAGGGAGATGGCGCTTCTGGGTATGATGCTTACTGGAAGAACCTGTCATCTGACAAGGATGGAAATACTGGGTACCCTGATGATGAGGAAGAGGAGGAAGAAGCAGAGGATGATGAAGAGGAAGAAGATGGGAAGGACTCAGATGCTGAGTCATCAGATCTATTCACTAATTTGAACTTAGGAAGGACCTATGCCAGTGGCTATGCTCACTATGAGGAGCAGGAGAACTAGGAGCATTTCCTTGTTGGCACTCATGAGAAGAGCAGACCAAATCATAAGGATGCTCACCAAAAGGCTTGTCAAACTGGGCGCAGGACTAGTTTCTAGCAGTTTAATAGGAACTGATGTTTGGACTTCTCAGTGTAAGAAAAATGAGTTGAATGTAAGGCATATGGAGTATCATGGATTGGATTATTAACGATTTCAATAATCTGGTAGGTTTTGCCAGTTAGATACATATAAAATACATGATAAAGGAATAGAAAGGAAATATATTTATTTGAAATTATACTGTCTTTATTAAAAGCACTGCTTATAAATTCATGTATCTGATTTTACAAAGTGTAATGGGTAAAATTACTGTATTCCTCTTCAATTCATATAAGGATAGTCATGCTGTATTGTGAATTTCACTGACTTTTCATGCTGTGTTAAGTAGTCTTTGTGCATTAATGGTTGACCTGTTCATCATTTTCTTACAATGTATGTCCTCACCAGTGGTTAATGTCTTAATGACAAAAATCTAGCTGTTTCTGTACACATAATGCCAGGACTAGTATTGCTGATGCTTCACCCAGGGAATCTCAATTTTAAAATAAATTTAATACTACACTTGGTTACTTTCGATACTGAGTTCTGGTTATGTTTTATCAACTTAGTTTGGAAAACATGTATTTTTCTACAAAATGATAAAGTTTTGACCTAATATTAGGACAGTAATCTAAGATTAATTACATGCCACAATGATTAGTAATGTAGACCCCATTTTGGTGGTAAGTGGAAAATAGGCAGTCCCTGGCACAGGTGTCTGTTTCCTATTTGTATTAACAATGACCTAGGCTATCACACTTAAGTGGTTAGCTCAGCTTCTCTTCTGCCGCTCTGATAAAATAATCCTACCAATGTGGCTCAAGAAAGGTTCACTTTGTCTTACTGTTCCAGAAGGATTCAGTCCACTGTGGCAGGAAAGCATAGTAGCAGAAGTGTAGATCAGCTGTCATCCTTCACCAGCAGTCAGGAAGTAGAATGAGGCAGTAAGACCTTATGGTCCACCATGATGCACTTGGGCTCTTCCTCATAAAGGAGCCACAACCTTCCCAAATAGCACCACCCACTGGGACCAAATTCCAACACAGGTGTCTAGGAGGATTTCACATGGAAACCACAACCTTGGAAGAAGGGAACCTATTAGCCTGCTGAATTATGGGTATTTGGAGAAAATTTGGGTGACAATTTGTATGTCACTGTTTTTGTAAGAACAGCAGTGGATAGTGGAGGATGTTATGAGCTACATGGGGAAGCCAGAGGACCTCTGGCTTGATATGAAAAAGGCTTTTCCTGTCCTGCCAATCCAGAGGAGTGTATTACACGAAGGTCAGGGCACTCTGGGAAACCATGAGCAACTCTTGACAGGTTAGGCTGAGGCATGTGGGTGCTGTTGAAGATCTTTAAGGGTTATGAGCCCCTAAGGCAAAGGCTTTCCCAGATAGCATGCCCTTTTAGTATGGGAGCCTGTGCAGCTCAAGTGAAACACAGGGAGGCTCAGGACCTGACAAAGTACAGGAGCTGTAAGAAGCAGGCATTGGAAGAGCCAGAGGAATGTGTAGGAGGATCAGAAGAGAAAATTAATGTGATGGCATTATCTCTGCCACAGGTTCTAGATTATGCAATAGTTATTTTGTTAGAGGATTTAACACCGTGATTAAGATCCTGGGAGGTGGTCTGAATTCATCCCCAGGATGGCTTCCAGAAGCATGGTTAAATCAATAACCCATTTGTGGTTAGGCTCTCTGAGGTGGGTTGGAAAGGAAAGGAAATGTTGACAGAGGGCTAGCAAGGTGGATCACTGGCTAACACCAAGACTGATGCCCTGATTCTATCCCTAGACCCCACAAGGTGAAGGGAGAGAACTGATTTCTGCAAGTTGTCTTCTGACCTCCATATGTGTGCAGCATGTGCTCCCCTTACCCCTGCCATGCACACAGACAAAATTGTATTAAAATACTTATAAGGTTGGGTGTAGTGTGCATGCTGGAATTGATTGGCTGTCTAGCTGAAATAGCCACCAGATCCTCAAACTCCACGAGAAGGTTCATTGGACATCATTCAACAGAGCCACAGAGACATGCACAGAAAGCTCTCTGTAGGCTAATTTGGCTACCAGGAAAATAGAACGCACTGTACTGAAAGCATGTTAGAAATAGTGGTTAAGGGGTATGCCCAATTGCCCAAAGTCAGGGTTACAATATGACTGTTAAGAACTGCTAAGGAGATGTAACCTACAGGTTGATAAGGCTTAGTAACCTACAGGTTGCTAGGGTTGTGTGACCAAACAAAGGGGAAAATCAAGAAGACCACTTACATCAATAGACAAAAATATGGATAAAATGATAGGAAGGCTGGGGTTAGTTCTCCATTAACATTGTAGTGTGAAGTGGTTCAACTCACGAACCAAAATAAATCCTCAGTTGCTTCTTATCAAGTATTTGGTCATAATGATGATAAATAATTAGTCCATAATAGTGAAGAAAAGACCAAAGGGTATAAAAACCATTCAAGGCATTGTATCTGTTTGCCATAATAGAGTCTGCATCAATACTGATACTCAAAACTATCTGTTTCTGTGAGTGTGTGGGTGGAGACCATGAATGGAGGAGTTTTGGCTAAATTTAAACTTAGAATTTTTTTTTTAACTGGATTTGTAGACCTGAGAAGGAGCCCCTAAAACTGACTACTTCTGTTAGTTTCTTTTTCTTTTTTTTATTAATTTTTATTTTTTTATATTAATCACAGGTTATTTACCTTGTATCCCAGTTGTAGCCCACTCCTTCATTCCCTCCGAATCCCACCCTCACTCTCTCATCTCCTCCCTGCCCCTTTCCAAGTCCACTGCTAGGGGAGGTCCTCCTCCCCTTCCATCTGACCCTAGCTTATCCGGTATCTTCAGGACTGGCTGCCATGTCTTCTGTGGCCTAGTAAAACTGTTCCTCCCTGGGGATGGGGATGTAAAGGAACCAGTCATTGAGTTCATGTCAGAAATAGTTCCTGTTCCCCTTAATAGGAAAACCCACTTGGATACTGAGCTACCATGGGCTACATCCGAGCAGGGGTTCTAGCTTATATCCATACATGGTCCTTGGTTGGAGAAACAGTCTCATAGAGGGTCCCTGTGCCCTGATAAATTTTGTCCTTGTGGAGCTCCTGTCCTCTCCTGGTCATATTAACAACTCTTTTTATTGTAAGATTCCCTGCATTCTGCGGAATGTTTGGTTATGAGTCTCGGCATCTGCTTTGATCATGTGTTAGTTTTGTATCATTGTAGCAAAATACCTGAGATACTCAATAGAGAAAAGGCTTTCTTTGATTCATGGTTTTGGAGGCTCTGGTCCATGGATGGTTCCCCTTGTTGCTTTGTATCTGCAGAGAGACAGAATGTCATGGTGAGCATGCATGACTGAGCAAAACCTTTAAACTTAGGACTGGGAAGCAAAAGAGAGAGAGGAGCTGAAGTCACACTTTACTCTTCAACATTACTTTCCCAGTGACCTAAAGATGTCCCACTTGTCTGTACCTCTTAAAAGACTCTACCTTGAAAAGTAGCACCTTGAGAGACAAGCAAATCCAAATTATAGAACCACTCCTATATGATCCTGTCACTATAGCCAAGGGTGATAAAGTGTCACCAAGTGTGACGGTACAGCATGTTGTTTCTTTTGGGGACATAAATGATGCAGAGATGATGGTCCATTTTATCTATACATCTTGCATCTGGGGTCTGGATACCTAGAATTTTGTGTCCTGAGAAGACCTCAGGCAGAGGACCTAGAAAATGCTCTTTTTATTAGAAATTGTACCTACCACCTCAGTATTTGTAGCTCTTTGTCTAGGGTATGAAGAAAAATAGAGAACTCAGTGTCTTGGCAGGGGTGACTATCTCCCAGGGAGTGCAGACCTGGTGGAGGAGGTGGAGAGTGTTCCAGAGGATTTTCAGGTTTTCTACATATGCCTATGAATAGTCATCAGTGGACATGTCCAATGAATCCAGCCTGTGAAAGGCATAATGCCTACGGCCTATGTTGATGAAGGTTTGAGTCATGGCACCAGGTAAGCCACCAAAATCAGCTCACTTGCAAGCCATCAGGCAGCTTCATGGTTGGATTCAGCAGCAGAGTGCTGCCCTGAAGGAATATAATGTAGTGTTAGGTGACATGTTTGGCTGTTTTACTTCAATATGGCCAGCTATGACAAATAACTATTAAGTTAATAGTTGCACAGCATCTAATCACTGTCACTGGAGTACATGAGTAAATGTATTTTGCTCCTCTGCATTTTGTGTTTGGTTTAGCAAACTGATTTTTTTCTGAAATATTGTATTGATGTATTTGATGGTAACCTTCATAACTCACCCATAAGCCTCTGCTCCCACAGAATGTATTAGTCTATGTCAGAAAGTAAATAGACCAAAGCAGGCACTACTGTGCTCTATAGGATGACCCTGTTTACTTATTAGCTATTCAAGGAATGAATATTAAATTCTAAACATATTTTGTGGGATCAGAAACACTCAGTGATAAATCAGACATACTAAATATTCATCATAAGGATTTAGAGCAAAAGAACAACATACATGTGTTCAAATGGGGCTTTGAAAAAGAGATTTTGTGCAATGGCAAAATAGTACACTAAGTGCTAACTCATAATCCAACATGCATAGCAAAGAACTGCAGTTTTACTTTAAATCAAGGTAGGGGTTCAGTTAACATTTGCCAACACCTATTGTCAAAATACAAGAGACACAGTTCCAAGATGTCAGTGACCCAGTGAGTACTGTATCTCAGGGGCAGAAGATTAGAGACTGTGAAACTGTGAGTAGAGAGGTGACTGGATCCAAAACACTGACTTTGGTGTTTCTCAGACCTGAGGGGACATCCAGGGAGTAGGGTACTAATGGATCCAAGGAGTTGGGGGTGGTGGTGAATGGATCCAGGGGACCCCATGGTTGACTCCCAGGTCAAGGAATCACAGAACTGTGAACCCCCTTCTTTTTCCACAAACTCGGGAGAGTACAGGCCTCCCAGATCCAGGTACCCTCAGCTCCAGCAGCCAGACATGAGATCCCTCCTATTTCCCCCAGGGCAGCATCTAGATTCCTGGGACAACCAACATCCCAACCTCCAAATAATGGTTCTTCTGCTCCCCCTGTGGAGACCAGGTAGACAATAAAATCATATGGATTCAAGACGGCAAAGCCCAGACAAGTCTTGAGTTCTAGGAGCACAGTGTCTGATAGGCCTGTGAGCTGCAACTCAGCTGCCTTGTGAGGCACCGGATCCCTCATAATTGCTATTTGGGGCACACACACTGCCCACCCCCCTCAGCTCCTGAAACTTCCACCTGATGCACCTGTGCCCCCTCAGCTATGACCTAAGATGCCCATGCCTGACCCTTCAAGGCACCTGTGCTGGCACCCCTGCCATTCAAAGTACCTATGCAGGTAACCCATGCCTTTCAAGGCATCTGTCTCTGCATTCTGTCTTCAGAAATACTCACACCAATGTGGCTACATCTGAGACACCAGACCTTATCATCCTGAAGACTACTCCAGACGAGAGACAGGTAGACCCAATCTTAAGTGAAGTTTTAAGGAACAAACATCCAAGGCTATGGACAAGCAGGTGGCTAAAGGCCACCATAAGAAAACAACAAAAATCAGGACATCATGTCTCTGCCAGAACCTCTCCCCGAAAACAATGGATATTCTAATGCAGGTGAAATACAGGAAAATAACTTCAACTCTATGATTATGCAGTTATTAGAGTCATATAAAGAGGGATCAAATAAACCTCTCAAAGAAATACAGGAAAATACAACCAACAAATAGAGGCCATCAAAGACAGACAGGAAACCACAATCAAACAGGTGAAGGGAATGAATAAAACTGTTAAAGACCTTAAAACAGAATTAGAATCAATAAAAAAAACACAAACTGAAAACATCCTGGAGATGAAAAACCCAGAGAAGAGATCAGGAACCACAGAGGTAAGCATCACCAACATAATACAAGAGATGGAGGAGAGAATCTCAGGTATTGAAGATACAATTGAAGAAACTGATACATATCTCAAAGAAAACATTAAGACTGAAAAGTTCCTGAAACAAAACATCTAAGAAATTAAGGACAGCATGAAAAGAAGAAACCTAAGAAGAATAATAGGAATAGATGAAAAAGAAGGTTCCAGGGTCCAGAAAATATTTCCAAGAAAATCATAGAAGAAAATTTCTTCAACCCAAAGAAGATATTCCCTTAAACATGCAAGAGGCTTACAGAACACCAAATAGACTAGAATATAAGAGAAATTCCTCCTTCCAAAAATTCCTCCTTCCTTCAAAATGCTAACTCTACAGAACAAAGAAAAATATTAAAAATGCCAAGGGAAAAAGGTCAAGTAACACATAAACATAGACATCCCAGAATCACACCTGACTTCTCAACACAGACTATAAAAGCCAGAAGGGCCTGGGCCGATGTAATGCAGACACTTAGAGAGCACAGATACCAACCCAGGCTACTATACCCAGGAAAACTTTCAATCACCATTGATGGAGAAAACAATATATTCCACTACAAAATCAAATTTAAACAATATCTATGCACCAACCCAGCCCTACAAAAGATACTAGAAGGAAAACTCCAACCTAATGAGGTCAACTACACCCAAGAACACGCTACAAATTCACAACAGCAAAACATTCAAAGTAGGTCTAACACCAATACTCTTCAAACTATTCCACAAAATAGAAACAGAAGGAACACTACCGAACTCATCCTATGAGTCCACCATCACCCTGATACCACCTGAACAGAATACTAACTGCTTTCTAAGTGAGGATTGATCATCTTACCCTGGGTCTTCTTTCTTGTTTATCTTCTTTAGGTGTACAGATTTCAGTATGTTTATCCTTTCTTATAGGTCTATATAAGTGAGTATATACCATGTGTGTCTTTCTGTTTTTGGGATACCTCACTCAGGATGATCTTTTCTAGGTCCCACCATTTGCCTGAAAATTTCATGATTTCCTTGTTTTTAATTGCTGAGTAGTATTCCATTGTGTAAAAGTACCACAATTTCTGTATCCATTCCTTAATTGAGGGACATTTGTGTTGTTTCTAGGTTCTGGCTATTATGAATAAAGCTGCTACAAACATAGTTGAGTAAATGTCCTTGTTGTGTACTTGAGCCTCTTTTGGATATATGCCTAGGCTTAGAAAGACAAATGAGATGGACATTGGATGTAGGAGAAAACAAGTAACAGGAAAAAGACCTGCCATGGAGGGCCTCTGAAAGACTCTACCTAACAGTGTATCAAAGCAGATACTAAGACTCATAACCAAATCTTTGGCAGAGTGCAGGGAATCATAAGAACGAAGGGGGATTTAATATGACCTGGAGAGGACAGGAACTCCACAAGGACCAAATATATCTGGGCACAGGGGTCTTTTATGAGACTGTTTCTCCAACCAAGGACCATGTATGGATATAATCTAGAACCTCTGCTAGGATGTAGCCCATGGTAGCTCAGTATCCAAGTGGGTACCCTAGTAAGGACTATTTCTGACATGAACTCAATGGCGGGCTCTTTGACCTCCCACACACACTGAGGGAGGAGCAGCCCTGCTAGGCCACAGAGGAGGACTTTGCAGCCAGTCCTAAAGATACCTGATAAACCAGGGTCAGATGAAAGGGGAGGAAGTCCTCTTCTATCAGTAGACTTGGAAAGGGTCAAGGAGGAGATGAGGGAGAGAGGGTGGGATTGAGAGGGAATGAGGGAGCAGGATACAACTGGGATACAAAGTTAATAAATGATAACTAATATTAAAAAAAACTCACACCCTGCTGTTGAAGAAGAAAAGTTGTGATAATATCAAGTGTAATGATATTGTGAGCAAACGAAACATCTTTACATTAAATAAACATAGAACTGAACTCTAGAACTGAAAATATTGTGTACTTGAGAACTTTGAGTGGAAACACTTAACTTATCCAAACAGTTTTTAACAATGTACTATATGTTTCAAAAATATCTTTCATATAATTACATAGTCTGTGAAATAAACATATCAGTAGGAAAAAAAAAAAGAATACTAACTGCTTAGGCTCTAAGATCAACAATCAATAAATGAGACCACAGAAAGACTCAACAAGGAAAGAAAATTTCAGACCAATCTCTCTTATGAACATTTATGCAAAAATAATAATGTATTCAAGAAGAATACATCAAACACATCATCCACCATGATCAAATAGGCTTCATCCCAGGGATGCAGGGATGGTTCAACACATGAAACTCAATAATATAAACTCCACTATATAAACTGAGAGAAAAAAAATCACATGATTATCTCAGTGCAGAAAAAGCCTTTGACAAAAATCCAACACCCGTTCATGTTAAAAGTCTTGGAGAGATCAGGAATACAAGACCCTTACCTAAACATAATAAAGGTTATATACAGCAAGCTCATAGCCAACATCAAACTAAATGGAGAGAAACTCAAAGCAATTCCACTAAAATCAGGGACAAGACTGCCTGGTTGATATTGGGCAGGTGGACCTGAGAGGAGGGTGGCCAGTCCAGCTGGATACCCTCCGTGGCTGAGCAGGATGATGAGTGTCAATGTCCCAAACCTCCCCGGATGCTCCAGGGAATAAAACACCACAGAGCTGGGAGATCTCTTGAAGCAGGAATTCTGTTTTTTTAATAAAGTGGTCCTTTTTATAGGTTTGGGTTGGGGGCAGGGTTAAGGAAGTGAGGTAAGATGATGTAGAGGGCAAGGAGAGGTGGGCCAGCGACAAAACTCCACAAAACAGTTACCAGGCCGGGTTGATTTTAAGGCGCATATGCTGAATCACTTTTGCCCGAAAGTAGCACCTCTTAAAACAGAAGTAAAAACAGGTCTCCAAACTTGTGCCAGGCACTGGTAGATGCAGCAGGCCTTACCAGGCCCAACACAAGACAAGATTGCCCACTCTCTTCAGATCTCTTCAATATAATGCTAGAAGTTCTAGCTAGCTTTTGGTTGTATAAGACAACCAAACAAGACCAAAGTGAGTATTTCTATTTGCAGATGGTATGATAGTATACATACGTGATCCCAAAAATTTCACCAGAGAACTCCTGCAGCTTATAAACTCCTTCAGCAAAGTTGAATCCAACAAGATCAATTAAAAAAACTAATTAAAAGAACTTAGAATCTCTCCTGTATACAGATGACAAATAGGCTGAGAAAGAAATTAGGGAAACCACACCCTTCATAATAGCAACAAATTATATAAAGTATCTAGTGGTAATTCTAAACAAGAAAGTCAAAGACCTATATGACAAGAACTTCAAGTGTCTCAAGAAAGAAATTGAAGAAGATACCAGAAGATGGAAATATTTCCCAAGCTCATGAATTGGTAGGATTAACATAATAAAAACAGCCATCTTACCAAAGGCAATCTACAGAGTCAATGCAATCTCCATCAAAATACCACCACAAGTTTTCAGACCTTGAAAGAACAATTCTAAACTTCATATGGAAAAACTAAAAACCTAGAACAGCAAAAACAATCCTATACAATAAGAGAACTTTTGGAGGTATCTCTTTCCCTGACCTCAAGCTATACTACAGAGCAATAGTAATAAAAAAAAAACTGCATGGTACTGGCATAGAAATGGACTAGTTGATCAATGGAATCAAATTAAAGACCCAGAAATAAACCCACACACCTACACATACTTGATTTTTTGCAAAGGAGGCAAAACCATACAACAGAAAAAAAAGACAGCATTTTCAACAAATGGTGCTGGTCTAACTGGATCTCTATAAGTAGAAAAATGCAAATAGATTCATATTTATCAGCCTGCACAAAACTCAAGTCCAAGTGGACCAAAGATTTCAATATAAAACCAGATGTACTAAATCTGCTGAAAGAGAGAGTGGAAAGAGCCTTGAACTCACTGGAACAGGAGAAAACTTCCTGAACAGAATACTAACTGCTTAGGCTCTAAGATCTATAATCAATAAATGAGACCTCTTAACCTGAAAAGCTTCTCTAAAGCTAAGGTCACTATCGATAGAACAAAATGGCAGTCTACAGATTAGGAAAAGATCTTCACCAATCAATCCTCCATCTGACAAAGGGCTAATATCCAGAATATACAAAATATCAATAAATTAAACACCAACAAACCAAATAAACCAATTTTTAAAAATGGGATACAGAGCTAAACATTGAATTTTCAACAGGGGAATCTTGAATGGCAGAGAAGCTCTTAAAGCTCTTAAGCTCATTGTCCTTAGTCATCAGGGAAATGCAAATCCAAAGAACTCTAGGATTCCATTTTATACCTGTCAGAATGGCTAAGGTAAAAAAATTCAAGTGACAACACATGTTGGTGAGGATGTGGAGAAAGGGAACACTCCTCTATTGTTGATGGGAGTGGAAATTTATACAACTACTCTGGAAATCAATCTGCTGCCTTCTCAGAAAACTGGAAAAAGCCATACCTCAAGACCCAGCTATACCACTCCTGGGTATATATCGGAAAGATGATCCACCATACAACAAGCACATTTCATGTTCATAGAAGCTTTATGTGTAATAGCCAGAAACTAAAAACAACCTAGAAGTCCCTCAACCAAAGAATGGATAAAGAAACTGTGGTACATTTACACAATGGCATACTTTTGTATGTTTTGGTTTTGACATGTAAAAATGTTTTTGTTGTAATCCTAAACTGGGGATTTTAGGCTATCCATACTTGTTAAGTGTCTCATTTGGAGTGTGGTCTTTGCCAGCTGGAATTAGTTGAATTCTGAGGACTTGGAGGTGTATAAATATGACAGCCCAGAGGAAGAAGGCTTCTTGGAGCAGGACTGCTGGTTGCTGGTTTGTCCTGCTGCTGTGTTTGCTGATTTGCTGGTTACCTGGATGACTGATATTGGTATTGCCCCCAAAAGAAACCTAAGACCCTACCCAGCAGGAATAAGCAAGGAGAACTCTGTCCCTTGTCCCCACTAATCTTCTTTCTCTCCTACCCAGTGTTGGGTGGTTGGAAGGGAGGTAGAAGCATTAAGAACCCTAAATAAAGTAAAATTGTTAAAAAGTCTATGCCTACAGAATACTACTCAGCATTAAAAACAAGGAAATCATGAAATTTACAAGCAAATGGATGGAACTAGAAAGATCATCATAAGTGAGATAACACAGGCCCAGAAAGACACAACTCACTTATAAGTGGATTTTAGTCATATAGTACAGGATAGACATACTACAGTGCACACACCTCAAGAAGATAAATCTGATGACTATCTTAGGCTTCATCTAGGCCCAATAGTTAGGGGAGTGAGGGATACCAGACTATGTTGCTTGCTTTTTGCTCTCTTCCCCCTAAAGGGCCTTCCCTACAAGGCCACGGGGGTGGGAGGAGAGGTGGGAGCCAAACTCATGAGAATAGATGAGCTGGAGTGTCTGGGTAGGGGGCTCCACTACTCTGAGCAATAAGAGAGAGGTGATTCAGGAGGGAGGGTAGAACTGGGAGGAGAGAGGAAGGGGCCTATGACTGAGATGTAAATTGAATTAATTAATACAAAACAAACACAAGTGACAGGTTTAAGTGTAAACAAGGCGTTATGGAAGCTTGAAAATAAGAGGTGATGCAATGCAAAGGGCAGCTGCTATCTTTTGCTATGTGATTCTTGTGTGGCCAAGACGCTTTCATCATAGGAGCTCACTGAGCTTATTTTCAGGCAGAGCTTTTGGTCTGGATTTGCCCTGGCCCTCGGGGTGTTCAATGGGTACCTGAGGAGGGGTGAATGTATGAAGGGACAAAAGGCACAAAGAAGGAGAGCAAGTCTAAAGTCTGATCAAGCTCTCAGTTTATTTGAAATTTTCACACAACTTTAGAGGGAGAAGGCAGGGAGGGGAACTGCATCAACAGGATAGTTTATGGTACAAGAGATAGTAGGGTGGTTTATGGTTCAAGAGATAGAAGGGTAGTTTATGGTTCAAGATACCACAAGAATGTTAGCTAAGATATCTCAAGATGATCCAAGCCCAATGGCAGATGTTCTCACAAGTTCCTGGATCATAAATCTTTTACCCATGACCTTAAGAGTTCTGGTGCAGCTGTCAGTAACTTTCCACTAGCTGGCTTTGGCTCTTGGCATTTAGCTTCCAAGGTCAGTCTGCCACTTGTGCTTTCCCCTGGAATAGAGAAACTGTAGGGACAAACTATCCACACTACTTCTATTGGCCCAGGAGCCAAAGAGTTGCTGGGCTGTTGTTAGGAACTTCAGGATCCACTGTAGAAGTGTCACAGTTGTCCCATTACTGTAGTCATAAATCCATAGCATTTCTGGGGGATTGGGGCTTTCCTGCTGCCACGGGGTATGAGGTGTCACTGGATTTGCTTAGGGCCCCTTTGGAGTAACACAGAGGGTGGAACATTAAAGTCTTGTAGGAGCGACCTGTGATGAAATTCTCATTTGTTTCACAGTAGCTTCCAATATTCTCTCTGAAAAGACTGTGTGAAATCAATCAAAGAAACAAACAAACAAACAAACAAAAAACTAGTTTGGCATAAGCCTCTGGCAACTGGGGAACCAAACCTGTGATGTTTCTATTCTCTCCCTTTACTCCTCCCTCATTCTTGCTCCTCTGGGATTGCTCATTTAATAAAACATGTTTAAAAGAAACTGGCCATCCATGGGTAGAAGTCACTAATACCAGGCTAACTATATGCCTAAAAAAAAGTACAAGAAAACAAACAAAAAGATAAAAAAGGGTGTAAATGTAAATTAGGGTCACTAGGGAAAGATCTTATAGATATCTATAAGATCTTTATAAATATCTTGTAGATAGAAGGGTGAGCTATATCTGAGTAAGCAAGACAGAGACCAAAAGAAACAAAATTTAAAATTATTAATGTTTTTTTTAATTTTTCATCAATTACACTTTATTCATTCTGCATCCCCCCATAAGCCCCTCCCTCCTCCCCTCCCAATCCCACCCTCCCTCCTCCCTCTGCTTGCATGCCACTCCCCAAGTCCACTGATAGGGGAGGTTCTCCTCTCCTTTCTGATCTTAGTCTATCAGTTCACATCAAAAGTGGCTGCATTGTCCTCTACTATGGCCTGGTAAGGCTGCTCCCCCCACAGAGGGAGGTGATCAAAGAGCAGGCCAATCAGATCATGTCAGAGGCAGTCCCTCTTCACATTACTATGTAACCCAATTGGACTCTGAACTGCCCTGGGCTACATCTGTGCAGGGGTTCAGGGTTATCTCCATGAATAGTCCTTGGTTGGAGTATGAGTCTCTGGGAAGTTCCCTGTGTTCAAATTTTCTTGTTCTGTTGCTCTCCTTGTGGAGACCCTGTCCTCTCCAGCTCTTACTATTTCCCAGTTCTTACCTAAAATTCCATTCACTTTGCCCAACAGTTGCCCATCAGGCTCAGCATCTGCTTTGATAGTCTGTAGGGCAGAGGCTTTCAGAGGCCCTCTGTGGTAGGTTCCTAGGATGTTTCCTGTTTTCTTCTTCTTCTGATGTCCATCCTCTTTGCCTTTCCGGATGGGGATTGGACATTTTAGTTAGGGTCCTCTCTCTTGCTTAGTTTCTTTAGATGCACAGGTTTTAGTGGGTTTGTCCTATGTTGTATGTCTATATGAGTGAGTATATACCATGTGTGTCTTTTTGCTTCTGGGAAAACTCACTCAGGATGATCCTTTCCAGATCCCACCATTTACCTGCAAATTTCATGATTTCCTTATTTTTCATTGCTGAGTAATATTCCATTGTGTAGATGTACCACAATTTCTGCATCCATTCTTCAGTTGAGGGGCATCTGGGTTGTTTCCAGCTTCTGGCTATTACAAATAAAGCTGCTAAAAACATGGTTGAGCAAATGTCCTTTTTGTGTACTTGAGCCTCTTTTGGATATATGCCCAGGAGTGGTATGGCTGGATCTTGAGGAAGTGCTATTCCTAGTTGTCTGAGAAAGCGCCAGATTGATTTCCAGAGTGGTTGTACAAGTTTACATTTCCACCAGCAGTGGAGAAGGGTTCCCCTTTCTCCACAACCTCTCCAGCATGTGTTGTCACTTGAGTTTTTGATCTTGGCCACTCTCATGGGTGTAAGGTGAAATCTCAGGGTTGTTTTGATTTGCATTTCCGTAATGGCTAGTGAGGTTGAGCATTTCTTTAAGTGCTTCTCTGCCATTCGGTATTCCTCTACAGAGAATTCTCTGTTTAGCTCTGTGCCCCATTTTTTAAGTGGATTACTTGGTTTGCTGCTTTTCAGCTTCTTTAGTTCTTTATATATACTGGATATTAGTCCTCTGTCAGATAAAGGGTTGGTGAAGATTCTTTCCCAATCTGTAGGCGGTCACTTTGTTTTGATGACGGTGTCCTATGCTTTACAGAAGCTTTTCAATTTCATGAGGTCCCATTTTTTGATTGTTGCTCTTAGAGCCTGTGCTGTTGGTGTTCTGTTCAGGAAGTTTTCTACTGTACCAATGAGTTCTAGGGTATTTCCCACTTTTTTTTTCAAGCCGATTTAATGTGTCTGGTTTTATGTTGAGGTCTTTGATCCACTTGGACTTCAGTATTGTGCAGGGTGACAAGTATGGATCTATTTTCATTTTTCTACATGTAGACATCCAGTTGGACCAGCACCATTTGTTGAAGATGCTATCTTTTTTCCATTGTATGGTTTTGGAGTCTTTGTCAAAGATCAGGTGTCCATAAGTGTGTGGGTTTATTTCTGGGTCCTCTGTTCGGTTCTATTGATCCACCATTCTGTTTCTATGCCAGTACCATGCAGTTTTTAAAACTGTTGCTCTATAGTACAACTTAAGATCAGGGATGGAGATACCTCTGGAAGATCTTTTATTGTAGAGGATTGTTTTAGCAATTCTGGGTTTCTTGTTATTCCATATGAAGTTGAGAATTTTTTTTTTCAATGCAGTTTATTCAGGAACCTTGAACAATCCTCGGACCCTGGGGAAAGCCAGCCCACAGCTTAAATAGCCTCTGGGTAGCCAACCCAGGCATGCCATGTGGGCAATGCAGATAGGTCCACATACATGGAAGCAAGCCAGATCCTTAGCCATAGCCAAAGGTGGAATTGTTCGTGACAGAGAGCACTCACCATCAGGAAGGTGGAAGGCAGAAACCAACTCCATCTTTAAGGCATAGCATTCCGCAGCTCTCTACAGTTCCCCCTTTTTGTTTTAGACGCATCAGGCAAGAGTAGAGGTCTGATCTCTGATATTAGAAATAAATTGGGACTTTGTACCAATGTTCATTTAGGTGTCATCCACCCAAAGAGCATCAGACCCGTCCGATACCTTTTTCTCAGAGGTGGGACCTGGGGCATCAACCCGCATGCAATCAGACATGCTCTTCTCTGGGTCCAAAGCGGCTGACCCTGAGTGCAGTGCTTAGCCTCGCATCCTGAGCGTAACAATTTAGCTTTTTATGGTATCCAACCATGCTTGGGGAGAATGTCCTGCTTCAATGGCTGTAAAGGCCTGAATGGTCATGGCTGCATCACACTGTTGTGAGACTCTAATCTTGCATATATACCACAGGCAAACCAAGGAGACCAACACCAGAAGGCCTGCTAACGCTCCCATGCCCGCCCATTCCTTCAGATGATTCATGGCTGCAGCAATCCATGATGGTAATCCTGTGGCTAGTCCTGCGTCCACTCAGGTAGAATTTACTGTGACAATGGCCACTCTCAGCTGCTCCATCGTAGTATTGAATCTCCAGTCCAATTACCTAAAATATAGCTCGACAATTGTTTAGACAGATTTGCAGCACAGGAAAAATTCTCATGTTATATGCTAGTGACTCAAAGTCCAGCATATTTTCATTGACAGCCAAGTTGAGTGATTTGCCATAGGGTATCAATTTGCTCCTGCAAGAGGTCAATCCTCTGATTGAACACCATCAAGCTTCCTTTTAGTTGAGCATTAATTCCTTTCTGTACAACTAAGGCATGAGCTACATTGGCTAAATGATTATTCAGGGTCTGAGCAGTCTGCCCAGTATGACTCATGGCTAATGCCCCGGTGGTAGCTCCAACAGCCGCCAATGAGATGGTAGTAACAATGGTGGCTGTAGTTCCAAGATCCCTTTTCTGTCTGAAGAGAGTCATAGCGTGAGGGGCATCAATGGGCACAGGCACCCAGTGAGGCATGCGAGTAACCAGGGCATACCTAAATTTACTAGCATTCCAGCATTGGGCAAAAAAGCAAGTATCATTACCACAATTACTTGGCTCTATCTGGCTAATAATGAATAAAAATGGGGGATATAGACAAACAGGTGTGGGCTTATAGGAAATATTATGAGAAGCCTTAACCCCCTCGTTGGAACATCCTGCTTCAGTTCTAGAACTAGCAGTGGTGGTGTCCGAGGTCTGAGTAGGTTCAGGAGACCATTGCCCCCAGGGGCGAGACGTGCTCCATGCCAATTGACTAACTCCATGTTTTCCTCCACTTTTGAAAGTCATTTAAGCTTCTTAAATTATTTTTTCCCTTTTTTTTAAAATTTTTCATCAATTACACTTTATTCATTCTGCATCCCCCCATAAGCCCCTCCCTCCTCCCCTCCCAATCCCACCCTCCCTCCTCCCTCTGCTTGCATGCCACTCCCCAAGTCCACTGATAGGGGAGGTTCTCCTCTCCTTTCTGATCTTAGTCTATCAGTTCACATCAAAAGTGGCTGCATTGTCCTCTACTATGGCCTGGTAAGGCTGCTCCCCCCACAGAGGGAGGTGATCAAAGAGCAGGCCAATCAGATCATGTCAGAGGCAGTCCCTCTTCACATTACTATGTAACCCAATTGGACTCTGAACTGCCCTGGGCTACATCTGTGCAGGGGTTCAGGGTTATCTCCATGAATAGTCCTTGGTTGGAGTATGAGTCTCTGGGAAGTTCCCTGTGTTCAAATTTTCTTGTTCTGTTGCTCTCCTTGTGGAGACCCTGTCCTCTCCAGCTCTTACTATTTCCCAGTTCTTACCTAAAATTCCATTCACTTTGCCCAACAGTTGCCCATCAGGCTCAGCATCTGCTTTGATAGTCTGAAGGGCAGAGGCTTTCAAAGGCCCTCTGTGGTAGGTTCCTAGGTTGTTTCCTGTTTTCTTCTTCTCCTGATGTCCATCCTCATTGCTTTTCCGGATGGGGATTGGACATTTTAGTTAGGGTCCTCTCTCTTGCTTAATTTCTTTAGATGCACAGGTTTTAGTGGGTTTGTCCTATGTTGTATGTCTATATGAGTGAGTATATACCATATGTCTTTTTGCTTCTGGGACAACTCACTCAGGATGATCCTTTCCAGATCCCACCATTTACCTGCAAATTTCATGATTTCCTTATTTTTCATTGCTGAGTAATATTCCATTGTGTAGATGTACCACAATTTCTGCATCCATTCTTCAGTTGAGGGGCATCTGGGTTGTTTCCAGCTTCTGGCTATTACAAATAAAGCTGCTAAAAACATGGTTGAGCAAATGTCCTTTCTGTGTACTTGAGCCTCTTTTGGATATATGCCCAGGAGTGGTATGGCTGGATCTTGAGGAAGTGCTATTCCTAGTTGTCTGAGAAAGCGCCAGATTGATTTCCAGAGTGGTTGTACAAGTTTACATTTCCACCAGCAGTGGAGAAGGGTTCCCCTTTCTCCACAACCTCTCCAGCATGTGTTGTCACTTGAGTTTTTGATCTTGGCCATTCTCATGGGTGTAAGGTGAAATCTCAGGGTTGTTTTGATTTGCATTTCTGTAATGGCTAGTGAGGTTGAGCATTTCTTTAAGTGCTTCTCTGCCATTTGGTATTCCTCTACAGAGAATTCCCTGTTTAGCTCTGTGCCCCATTTTTTAAGTGGATTGCTTGGTTTGCTGCTTTTCAGCTTCTTTATTTCTTTATATATACTGTTCTTTCATTGGAAACTTCTTCATATGCTCTAAAGTGGGAAATATCACTTTTCAGTTTTCCTGTAACCTAATTGATCGGGCAACAAAAATATGATTTAGTTTACAAAGTTGTGCATTTCGTTTCTGTTCTTTAGTTGGAAAATTGTTTCTGTGAGGTACAGTGCGAGATATCAATTTTCTTTCTTTTTTTTTTTTTTAAAAGGATTAAGGGGTTTATTTTTTTTTTTTCAATGCAGTTTATTCAGGAACATTGAACAATCCTCGGACCCCGGGGAAAGCCAGCCCACAGCTTAAATAGCCTCTGGGTAGCCAACCCAGGCGTGCCACGGGGGCAATGCAGATAGGTCCACATACATAGAAGCAAGCCAGATCCTCGGCCTTAGCCAAATGTGGAATTGTTCGTGACAGAGAGCACTCACCATCGGGAAGGTGGAAGGCGGAAACCAGCTCCATCTTTAAGGCATAGCATTCCGCAGCTCTCTACAGTTCCCCCTTTTTGTTTTAGACGCATCAGGCAAGAGTAGAGGTCTGATCTCTGATATTAGAAATAAATTGGGACTTTGTACAGATGTTCATTTAGGAGTCATCCACCCAAAGAGCATCAGACCCGTCCGATACCTTTTTCTCAGAGGCGGGACCTGGGGCATCAACCCGCATGCAATCAGACATGCTCTTCTCTGGGTCCAAAGCGGCTGACCCTGAGTGCAGTGCTTAGCCTCGGAGATATCAATTTTCAATTATCCTGTATTCCTAATTGAACGGGCAACACACATGTGATTTAGTTTACAAAGTTGTGCTTTACATTTCTGTTCTTTAGTTGGAAACTTGTTTCTGTGAGGCACAGTGTGAGGTATCACTTTTCAGTTTTCCTCTATTCCAAATTGAACCGGCGACACACATGTGATTTAGTTTACAAAGTTGTGCTTTGCCTTTCTGTTCTTTTTTTTGGAAACTTGTTTCTCTGAGGTACAGTGCAAGGTATCACTTTTCAGTTTTCCTGTATTCCTAATTGAACGGGCTACACACATGTGATTTAGTTTACAAAGTTGTGCTTTGCATTTCTGTTCTTTCATTAGAAACTTCTTTCTGTGCTTGAAAGTGGGAAATAACACTTTTCAGTTTTCCTGTATTCCTAATTGAACGGGCGACACACATGTAATTAAGTGTACAAAGTTGTGCTTTGAGTTTCTGTTCTTTTGTTGGAAACTTTTTTCTGTGCCATACAGTGCCAGATATCACTTTTCAGTTTTCCTGTATTCCTAATTGAATGGGCGACACACATGTCATTTAGTTTACAAAGTCGTGCATTGCTTTTCTGTTCTTTCTTTGGAAACTTATTTCTGTGCGGTACAGTGCTAGATATCACTTCTCAGTTTTCCTGTATTCGAAATTGAGCAGGCAACACAAATGTTATTTAGTTTACAAAGTTGTGCATTGCATTTCTGTTCTTTAGTTGGAAACTTGTTTCTGTGAGGTACAGTGCGAGATATCACTTTTCAGTTTTCCTGTATTCCTAATTGAATGGGCGACACATATTTGATTTATTTTACAAAGCTGTGCTTTGCGTTTCTGTTTTTTCCTTGGAAATTTCTTTCTGAGCTCTAAAGTGGGAGATATCACTTTTCAGTTTTCCTGTATTCCTAACTGAACGTGCGACACAGATGTGATTTAGTTTACAAAGTTGTGCTTTGCGTTTCTGTTCTTTAGTTGGAAACTTGTTTCTGTGCTGTATACTACGATATATCAGTTTTCAGTTTTCATGTTATAATATTTGAACGGGTGACACGTATGTGAATTAGTTTACAAGTTGTGCTTTGCGTTTCTGTTCTTTCGTTCAAAACTTGTTCCTGTGCTGTACAGTGTGTTATATCACTTTTGAGTTTTCCTGTTATAATAATTGAACAGGCAACACGTATGTGAATTAGTTTAAAAAGTAGTGCTTTGCTTTTCTGTTCTTTCGTTGGAAACTTGTTCCTGTGCTTTACAGTGTGACATATCACTTTTCAGTTTTCCTGTATTCCCAATTGAACGGGCTACACACATGTGATTCAGTTTACAAAGTTGTGCTTTGCATTTCTGTTCTTTCATTAGAAACTTTTTTCTGTGCTTGAAAGTGGGAAATATCACTTTTCAGTTTTCCTGTATTCCTAATTGAACGGGCAACACACATTTGATTTAGTATAAAAAGTTGTGCTTTGGGTTTCTGTTCTTTTCTTGGAAATTTGTTTCTGTGCGGTACAGTGCGAGATAACACTT
The DNA here is from genome assembly GCF_030254825.1 of Meriones unguiculatus. Classification (NCBI taxonomy): domain Eukaryota; kingdom Metazoa; phylum Chordata; class Mammalia; order Rodentia; family Muridae; genus Meriones; species Meriones unguiculatus. The sequence continues at coordinate 44,755,790 of NC_083358.1, forward strand.
TTCAGTTTTTCTGTATTCCTAATTGAGTGAGCGACACACATGTGATTCCATTTACAAGGTAGTGCTTTGCTTTTCTGTTTTTCATTGGAAAATTCTTTCTGTGCTCTAAAGTGGGAGATATCAATTTCTGTTTTCCTGTATTCCTAATTGAACGAGGGACACACATGTGATTTAGTTTACAAAATTTGCTTTACATTTCTGTTCTTTAGTAGGAAACTTGTTTCTGTGAGGTACAGTGCGAGATATACTTTTCAGTTTTCCTGTTATAATAATTGAAGGGGCGACACGTATGTGAATTAGTTTTCAAAGTTGTGCTTTGCGTTTCTGTTCTTCTGTTCGAAACATGTTCCTGTGCTGTACAGTGCAATATATCACATTTCAGTTTTCCTGTATTCCGAATTGAGCAAGCGACACACATGTGATTTAGTTTACAAAGTAGTGCATTGGTTTTCTGTTCTTTCGTTGAAAACTTGTTCCTGTGCTGTACAGTGCGATATATCACATTTCAGTTTTCTTGTATTCCTAATTGAGCGAGCGACACACATGTGATTTAGGTTACAAAGTAGTGCTTTGCTTTAATGTTCCTTCGTTGGAAACTTGTTCCTGTAAGGAACAAGTTAGGGTTAGGTTTAGGGTAAGGTTAGGGTTAGGCTTAGGGTTAGCGTTAGGGTTTAGGGGTTAGGGTTATGGTTAGGGTTAGGGTTATATCACTTTTCAGTTTTCCGATCATAATAATTGAACAGGCAACACCTATGTGAATTAGTTTAGAAAGTTGTGTTTTGCGTTTCTGTTCTTTCGATGAAAACTTGTTTCTTTGCCATACAGTTCGATATATCACTTTTCAGTTTTCCTGTATTCCTAATTGAGCGAGTGACACACATGTGATTTAGTTTACTAAGTAGTGCTTTTCTTTTCTCTTCTTCTGTTGGAAACTTGTTTCTGTGCTGTACAGTGAGATATATCACTTTTCAGTTTTCCTGTTATAATAATTGAACGGGCGACACATATGTGAATTAGTTTACAAAGTTCTTCTTTGTGTTTCTGATCTTTCGTTGGAAACTTGTTTCTGAGCCGTACAGTGGGAGAAAACACATTTCAGTTTTCCTGTATTCCTCATTGCAGGTGCGACACACATATGATTAATTTACAAAGTAGTGCTTTGCATTTCTGTTCTTTGGTTGGAAACTTGTTCCTGTGCTGTACAGTGCAATATATCACTTTTCGGTTTTCCTGTATTCCTAATTGAGCGAGCGACACACATGTGATTTACTTTACCAAGTAGTGCTTTGCGTTTATGTTCTTTCGTTTGGAACAAGTTAGGATTAGGGTTAGGGTTAGGGTTAGGGTAGGGTAGGGTTAGGGTTAGGGGGTTAGAGTTAGGGTTAGTGGGTTAGGTTAAGGGTTAGGGTTATGGTTATATCACTTTTCAGTTTTCCTGTTATAATAATTGAACAGGCGACACGTATGAGAATTAGTTTACAAAGTTGTGCTTTCCTTTTCTGTTCTTTCGATGAAAACTTATTTCTTTGCTGTACAGTTTGATATATCACTTTTCAGTATTCCTGTATTCCTAATTGAGCGAGCGACACACATGTGATTCAGTTTACAAAGCAGTGCTTTTCTTCTCTGTTCTTTCATTGGAAATTTGTTCCTGTGCTGTAGAATGCGATATATCACTTTTCAGTTTTTCTGTTATACTAATTGTACGGGTGACACGTATGTGAATTAGTTTACAAAGTAGTGCTTTGCTTTTCTGTTCTTTCGTTGGAAACTTGTTCCTGTGCTGTACAGTGCGATATATCACATTTCAGTTTTCCTGTATTCCGAATTGAGCAAGCGACACACATGTGATTTAGTTTACAAAGTAGTGCATTGGTTTTCTGTTCTTTCGTTGAAAACTTGTTCCTGTGCTGTACAGTGCGATATATCACATTTCAGTTTTCTTGTATTCCTAATTGAGCGAGCGACACACATGTGATTTAGGTTACAAAGTAGTGCTTTGCTTTAATGTTCCTTCGTTGGAAACTTGTTCCTGTAAGGAACAAGTTAGGGTTAGGTTTAGGGTAAGGTTAGGGTTAGTCTTAGGGTTAGCGTTAGGGTTTAGGGGTTAGGGTTATGGTTAGGGTTAGGGTTATATCACTTTTCAGTTTTCCGATCATAATAATTGAACAGGCAACACCTATGTGAATTAGTTTAGAAAGTTGTGTTTTGCGTTTCTGTTCTTTCGATGAAAACTTGTTTCTTTGCCATACAGTTCGATATATCACTTTTCAGTTTTCCTGTATTCCTAATTGAGCGAGCGACACACATGTGATTTAGTTTACTAAGTAGTGCTTTTCTTTTCTCTTCTTCTGTTGGAAACTTGTTTCTGTGCTGTACAGTGAGATATATCACTTTTCAGTTTTCCTGTTATAATAATTGAACGGGCGACACATATGTGAATTAGTTTACAAAGTTCTTCTTTGTGTTTCTGATCTTTCGTTGGAAACTTGTTTCTGAGCCGTACAGTGGGAGAAAACACTTTTCAGTTTTCCTGTATTCCTCATTGCAGGTGCGACACACATATGATTAATTTACAAAGTAGTGCTTTGCATTTCTGTTCTTTGGTTGGAAACTTGTTCCTGTGCTGTACAGTGCAATATATCACTTTTCAGTTTTCCTGTAATCCTAATTGAGCGAGCGACACACATGTGATTTACTTTACCAAGTAGTGCTTTGTGTTTATGTTCTTTCGTTTGGAACAAGTTAGGATTAGGGTTAGGGTTAGGGTTAGGGTAGGGTAGGGTTAGGGTTAGGGGGTTAGAGTTAGGGTTAGTGGGTTAGGTTAAGGGTTAGGGTTATGGTTATATCACTTTTCAGTTTTCCTGTTATAATAATTGAACAGGCGACACGTATGAGAATTAGTTTACAAAGTTGTGCTTTCCTTTTCTGTTCTTTCGATGAAAACTTATTTCTTTGCTGTACAGTTTGATATATCACTTTTCAGTATTCCTGTATTCCTAATTGAGCGAGCGACACACATGTGATTCAGTTTACAAAGCAGTGCTTTTCTTTTCTGTTCTTTCATTGGAAACTTGTTCCTGTTCTGTAGAATGCGATATATCACTTTTCAGTTTTCCTGTTATACTAATTGTACGGGTGACACGTATGTGAATTAGTTTACAAAGTAGTGCTTTGCTTTTCTGTTCTTTCGTTGGAAACTTGTTTCTGTGCTGTACAGTGCGACATATCACATTTCAGTTTTCCTGTATTCCTAATTGAGCGAGCGACACACATGTGATTTAGTTTACAAAGTAGTGCATTGCTTTTCTGTTCTTTCTTTGGAACCTTGTTCCTGTGCTGTACAGTGCGACATATCACACTTCAGTTTTCCTGTATTCCTAATTGAACGAGCGACACACATGTGATTTAGTTTACAAAGTAGTGCTTCGCGTTTATGTTCTTTCGTTGGAAACTTGTTCATTTAAAGAACAAGTTAGGGTTAGGGTTAGGGTAGGGTTATGGTTACGCTTAGGGTTAGGGTTAGGGTTTAGGGGTTAGGGTTATGGTTAGGGTTAGGGTTATATCACTTTTCATTATTCCGGTTATAATAATTGAACAGGCAACATGTATGTGAATTAGTTTACAAAGTTGTGTTTTGCGTTTCTTTTCTTTCGATGAAAACTTGTTTCTTTGCCATACCGTTCAATATATCACTTTTTAGTTTTCCTGTATTCCTAATTGAGCGAGCGACACACATTTCATTCCGTTTGCAAAGTAGTCCTTTGCATTTCTCATCTTTCATTGGAAACTTGTTCCTGTGCTGTAGAGTGTGATATATCACTTTTCAGTGTTCCTGTATTCCTAATTGAGCGAGCGACACACACATGTGATTAAGTTTACAAAGTAGTGCTTTGCTTTTCTGTTCTTTCGTTGGAAACTTTTTCCTGTGCTGTACAGTGTGATATATCACTTTTCAGTTTTCTTGTATTCCTTATTGAGCGAGCAAACACATGTGATTTAGTTTACAAAGTAGTCCTTTGCTTTTCTGTTCTTCCATTCGAAACTTCTTCCTGTGCTGTACAGTGCGATATATCACTTTTCAGTTTTCCTGCTATAATTGATCGGGCGACACATATGTGAATTAGTTTAGAAAGTTGTGCTTTGCTTTTCTGTTCTTTCGTTGGAAACTTGTTCCTGTTAGGAACAAATTACGTTTAGGGTTAGGGTTAGGGTTAGGTTAGGGTTAGGGTTAGGGTTACGGTAAGGGTTAGGGTTAGGGTAGGGTTAGGGTTAGGGTTAGGGTTAGGGTTAGGGTTAGGGTTAGGGTAGGGTTCGGGTTCGGGTTAGGGTTAGGGTTAGGGGTTAGGGTTAGGGTTAGGGTTATATCACTTTTCAGTTTTCCTGTTATAATAATTGAACAGGCGACACGTATGTGAATTAGTTTACAAAGTTGTGCTTTGCGTTTCTGTTCATTCGATGAAAACTTGTTTCTTTGCTGTACACTTCGATATATCACTTTTCAGTTTTTCTGTATTCCTAATCGAACGAGCGATGACAGGTGATTTAGTTTACACAGTAGTGCTTTGCTTTTCTGTTCTTTTTTTGGAAACTTGTTCCTTTTCTGTATAGTGTGATATATCACTTTTCAGTTTTCCTGTATTCCTAATTGAGCGAGCGACACACCTGTGATTTACTTTACAAAGTAGTGCTTTGCTTTTATGTTGGTTCATTGGAAACTTGTTCCTGTTAGGAACAAGTTAGGTTTAGGGTTAGGGTTAGGGTAGGGTTAGGGTTAGGGTTAGGGTTAGGGTTAGGGTTAGGGTAGGGTTAGGGTTAGGGTTACGGTTAGGGTTAAGGCTTAGGGTTAGGGTTAGGGTTATATCACATTTCAGTTTTCCTGTTATAATAATTGAACAGGCGACACGTATGTGAATTAGTTTACAAAGTTGTGCTTTGCGTTTCTGTTCATTCGATGAAAACTTGTATATTTTTTTATTTTTTTATTTTTTATTTTTTTTTATCAGTTACAATTTATTAACTCTGTATCCCAGCCATGTCCCGATCCCTCATTCCCTCCCTGTCCCTCCCTCCCTCCCTCATCTCCACCATGCCCCTTTCCAAGTCCACTGATAGGGGGGACCTCATCCCCATTCATCTGATCCTGTTTTATCAGGTATCTTCAGGACTGGCTGCAAAGCCCTCCTCTGTGGCCTAACAGGACTGCTCCTCCCTTCGGGGGTGGGGAGACAAAAGAGACAGTCATTGTGTTCCTGTTAGAAATAGTCCCTGTTCCCCTCACTTTGGGAAACCAATTGGTTACTGAGCTACCACAGGCTACATCTGAGTGGAGGTTCTAGGTTATATCCATACATGGTCCTTGGTTGAATGTCAGTCTCAGAAAAGACCCTGTGCCCAGATATATTTGGTCCTTGTGGAGCTCCTATCCTTTCCGCATCAGACTAACTCCCCTTCTTTCTTATGATTCCCTGTACTCTGCCAAAAGTTTGGTCATGAGTCTTTGCTTTGAAAACACTGCTAGTTAGAGTCTTTCAGATGCGCTTAGTAGACTCCTGTCATACGTTCAATGCACATCCCATCTGTCTTTCTAAATGAGGATTGATCATCTTACCCCATGTCCACTCAATTGATTATCTTTTTTAGGTGTATAGATTTCATTATGTTTATCATATCTTATAGGTCTATATAAGTGAGTATATCCCATGTTTGTCTTTCTCCTGCAGGCAAATGGTGGGATCTAGAAAAGATCATTCTGAGTGAAATATCCCAGAAGGAGAAAACTTGTTTCTTTGCTGTACACTTCGATATATCACTTTTCAGTTTTCCTGTATTCCTAATTGAGCGAGCGATGCACAGGTGATTTAGTTCACAAAGTAGTGCTTTGCTTCTCTGTTCTTTCGTTGGATACTTGTTCCTGTGCTGTACAGTGCGATATATCACTTTTCAGTTTTCCTGTATTCCTAATTGAGCGAGCGACAGACATTTGATTTAGTTTACAATGTACTGCATTGCTTTTCTGTTCTTTCGTTGGAAACTTGTTCCTGTGCCGTACAGTGTGATATATCACTTTTCAGTTTTCCTGTTATAATAATTGAACGGGCGACACATATGTGAATTAGTTTAGAAAGTTGTGCTTTGCTTTTCTGTTCTTTCGTTGAAAACTTGTTCCTGTGCTGTAGAGTACGATATATCACTTTTCAGTTTTCTTGTATTCCTAATTGACAGAACGACACACATTTGATTTAGTTTACTAAGTTGTGCTATGCTTTTCTGTTCGTTCGTTCGTAACTTGTTCCTGTCCTGTACAGTGCGATATATTACTTTTCAGTTTTCCTGTTATACTAATTGAACAGGCGACACATATGTGAATTAGTTTACAAAGCTGTGCTTTGCTTTTCTATTCTTTCATTGGAAACTTTTTCCTGTTAGGAGCAAGTTAAGGTTAGGGTTAGGGTTAGGGTTAGGGTTAGTGGTTAGGGTTAGGGTTAGGGTTATATCACTTTTCAGTTTTCCTGTTATAATAATTGAACAGGCGACACGTATGTGAATTAGTTTACAAAGTTGTGCTTTGCGTTTCTGTTCATTCGATGAAAACTTGATCTTTGCCATACACTTCGATATATCACTTTTCAGTTTTCCTGTATTCCTAATTGAGTGAGCGATGCACATGAGATTTAGTTTACAAAGTAGTGCTTTGCTTTTCTGTTCTTTCGTTGGAAACTTGTTCCTGTACTGTACAGTGCGATATATCACTTTTCAGTTTTCCTGTATTCCTAATTGAATGAGCGATGCACAGGTGATTTAGTTTACAAAGTAGTGCTTTGCTTTTCTGTTCTTTTTTTGAAAACTTGTTCCTGTTCTGTATAGTGTGATATATCACTTTTCAGTTTTCCTGTATTCCTAATTTAGAGAGCGACACACATGTGATTTAGTTTACAAAGTAGTGCTTTGCTTTTATGTTCTTTCATTGGAAACTTGTTCCTGTTAGGATCAAGTTAGGTTTAGGGTTAGGGTTAGGGTTAGGTTAGGGTTAGGGTTAGGGTTAGGTTTAGGGTTAGGGTTAGGGTTAAGGTAGGGTTAGGTTTAGGGTTAGGGTTAGGGTTAGGGTTAGGGTTAGGGGTTAGGGTTAGGGTTAGGGTTAGGGTTAAAGGTTAGGGTTAGGGTTAGGGTTATATCACTTTTCAGTTTTCCTTCTATAATAATTGAACAGGCGACACGTATGTGAATTAGTTTACAGAGTTGTGCTTAGCGTTTCTGTTCATTCGATGAAAACTTGTTTCTTTGCCATACACTTCGATTTATCACTTTTCAGTATTCCTGTATTCCTAATTGAAGGAGCGATGCACAGGTGATTTAGTTTACAAAGTAGTGCTTTGCTTTTCTGTTCTTTTTTTGGAAACTTGTTCCTGTTCTGTATAGTGTGATATATCACTTTTCAGTTTTCCTGTATTCCTAATTGAGCGAGCGACACACATGTGACTTAGTTTACAAAGTAGTGCTTTGCTTTTATGTTCTTTCATTGGAAACTTGTTCCTGTTAGGAACAAGTTAGGTTTGGGGTTAGGGTTAGGGTAGGATTAGGGTTAGGGTTAGGGTTAGGGTTATATCACTTTTCAGTTTTCCTGTTATAATAATTGAACAGGCGACACGTATGTGAATTAGTTTACAAAGTTTTGCTTTGCGTTTCTGTTCGTTCGATGAAAACTTGTTTCTTTGCCATACACTTCGATATATCACTTTTCAGTTTTCCTGTATTCCTAATTGAGTGAGCGATGCACATGAGATTTAGTTTACAAAGTAGTGCTTTGCTTTTCTGTTCTTTCGTTGGAAACATGTTCCTGTACTGTACAGTGCGATATATCACTTTTCAATTTTCCTGTATTCCTAATTGAATGAGCGATGCACAGGTGATTTAGTTTACAAAGTAGTGCTTTGCTTTTCTGTTCTTTTTTTGAAAACTTGTTCCTGTTCTGTATAGTGTGATATATCACTTTTCAGTTTTCCTGTATTCCTAATTTAGAGAGCGACACACATGTGATTTAGTTTACAAAGTAGTGCTTTGCTTTTATGTTCTTTCATTGGAAACTTGTTCCTGTTAGGAACAAGTTAGGTTTAGGGTTAGGGTTAGGGTTAGGTTAGGGTTAGGGTTAGGGTTAGGTTTAGGGTTAGGGTTAGGGTTAAGGTAGGTTTAGGTTTAGGGTTAGGGTTAGGGTTAGGGTTAGGGTTAGAATTAGGGGTTAGGGTTAGGGTTAGGGTTAGGGTTAAAGGTTAGGGTTAGGGTTAGGGTTATATCACTTTTCAGTTTTCCTGTTATAATAATTGAACAGGCGACACGTATGTGAATTAGTTTACACAGTTGTGCTTAGCGTTTCTGTTCATTCGATGAAAACTTGTTTCTTTGCCGTACACTTCGATTTATCACTTTTCAGTTTTCCTGTATTCCTAATTGAACGAGCGATGCACAGGTGATTTAGTTTACAAAGTAGTGCTTTGCTTTTCTGTTCTTTTTTTGGAAACTTGTTCCTGTTCTGTATAGTGTGATATATCACTTTTCAGTTTTCCTGTATTCCTAATTGAGCGAGCGAAACACATGTGACTTAGTTTACAAAGTAGTGCTTTGCTTTTATGTTATTTCATTGGAAACTTGTTCCTGTTAGGAACAAGTTACGTTTAGGGTTAGGGTTAGGGTAGGGTTAGGGTTAGGGTTAGGGTTAGGGTTAGGGGTTAGGGTTAGGGTTAGGGTTAGGGTTAGGGTTAAGGGTTAGGGTTAGGGTTAGGGTTATATCACTTTTCAGTTTTCCTGTTATAATAATTGAACAGGCGACACGTATGTGAATTAGTTTACAAAGTTGTGCTTTGCGTTTCTGTTCATTCGATGAAAACTTGTTTCTTTGCCGTACACTTCGATATATCACTTTTCAGTTTTCCTGTATTCCTAATTGAATGAGCGATGCACAGGTGATTTAGTTTACAAAGTAGTGCTTTGCTTTTCTGTTCTTATTTTGGAAACTTGTTCCTGTTCTGTATAGTGTGATATATCACTTTTCAGTTTTCCTGTATTCCTAATTGAGCGAGCGACACACATGAGATTTAGTTTACAAAGTAGTGCTTTGCTTTTATGTTCTTTCATTGGAAACTTGTTCCTGTGCTGTAAAGTACGATATATCACTTTTCAGTTTTCTTGTATTCCTAATTGAGAGAACGACACACATTTGATTTAGTTTACTAAGTTGTGCTTTGCTATTCTGTTCGTTCGTTCGTAACTTGTTCCTGTCCTGTACAGTGCGATATATCACTTTTCAGTTTTCCTGTTATACTAATTGGACAGGCGACACATATGTGAATTAGTTTACAAAGTTGTGCTTTGCTTTTCTATTCTTTCATTGGAAACTTTTTCCTGTTAGGAACAAGTTAAGGTTAGGGTTAGGGTTAGGGTTAGGGTTAGGGTTAGGGTTAGAGTTAGGGTAGTGTTATGGTTATGCCTAGGATTATGTTTTGGGTTAGGGTTCGGGTAAGGCTAGGGTTAGGGTTAGGGTTAGGGTTAGAGTAGGGTTACGGTTAGGGTTAGGGTTAGGGGTTAGGATTAGTGTTAGGGTTATATCACTTTTCAGTTTTCCTGTTATAATAATTGAACAGGCGACATGTATGTGAATTAGTTTACAAAGTTGTGCTTTGCGTTTCTGTTCATTCGATGAAAACTTGTTTCTTTGCCATACACTTCGATATATCACTTTTCAGTTTTCCTGTATTCCTAATTGAGCGAGCGATGCACAGGTGATTTAGTTTACAAAGTAGTGCTTTACTTCTCTGTTCTTTCGTTGGAAACTTGTTCCTGTGCTATACAGTGCGATATATCAATTTTCAGTTTTCCTGTATTCCTAATTGAGCGAGCGACACACATGTGATTTAGTTTACAAAGTAGTGCTTTGCTTTTATGTTCTTTCATTTGTAATTTGTTCCTGTTAGGAACAAGTTAGGTTTAGGGTTAGGGTAAGGGTTAGGGTAGGGTTAGGGTTAGGGTTAGGGTTAGGGTAGGGTTAGGGTTAGGATTATATCACTTTTCAGTTTTCCTGTTATAATAATTGAACAGGCGACACGTATGTGAATTAGTTTACAAAGTTGTGCTTTGCGTTTCTGTTCATTCGATGAAAACTTGTTTCTTTGCTGTACACTTCGATATATCACTTTTCAGTTTTCCTGTATTTCTAATTGAGCGAGCGATGCACAGGTGATTTAGTTTACAAAGTAGTGCTTTGCTTCTCTGTTCTTTCGTTGGATACTTGTTCCTGTGCTGTACAGTACGATATATCACTTTTCAGTTTTCCTGTATTCCTAATTGAGCGTGCGATGCAAAGGTGATTTACTTTACAAAGTAGTGCTTTACTTCTCTGTTCTTTCGTTGGAAACTTGTTACTGTGCTGTACAGTGCGATATATCACTTTTCAGTTTTCATGTATTCCTAATCGAGCGAGCGACACACATTTGATTTAGTTTACAAAGTACTGCTTTGCTTTTCTGTTCTTTCGTTGGAAACTTGTTCCTGTGCTGTACAGTGTGATATATCACTTTTCAGTTTTCCTGTTATACTAATTGAACGGGCGACACATATGTGAATTAGTTTAGTAAGTTGTGCTTTGCTTTTCTGTTCTTTCTTTGGAAACTTGTTCCTGTGCTATACAGTGCGATATATCACTTTTCAGTTTTCCTGTATTCCTAATTGAGCGAGTCACACACATGTGATTTATTTCATAAAGTTGTGCTTGGCTTTCCGGTTCTTTCATTGGAAACTTGTTCCTGTAACGAACAAGTTACGTTTAGGGTTAGGGTTAGGGTTAGCTTAGTGTTAGGGTTAGGGTTACGGTTAGGGTTAGGGTTAGGGTAGGGTTAGGGTTAGTGTTAGGGTTAGGGTTAGGGGTTAGGGTTAGGGTTAGGGTAGGGTTAGGGTTAGAGTTAGGGTTAGGTTTAGGGGTTAGGTTAGTGTTAGGGATATATCACTTTTTAGTTTTCCTATTATAATAATTGAACGGGCGACACATATGTGAATTAGTTTAGAAAGTTGTGCTTTGCTTTTCTGTTCTTTATTTGGAAACTTGTTCCTGTGCTGTAGAGTACGATATATAACTTTTCAGTTTTCTTGTATTCCTAATTGAGAGAACGACACACATTTGATTTAGTTTACTAAGTTGTGCTTTGCTTTTCTGTTCGTTCGTTCGTAACTTGTTCCTGTCCTGTACAGTGCGATATATCACTTTTCAGTTTTCCTGTTATACTAATTGAACAGGCGACACATATGTGAAATAGTTTACAAAGTTGTGCTTTGCTTTTCTATTCTTTCATTGGAAACTTTTTCCTGTTAGGAACAAGTTAGGGTTAGGGTTAGGGTTAGGGTTGGGGTTAGGGTAGGGTTAGGGTTAGTGTTAGGGTTAGGTTTAGGGTTAGGGATAGGGTTAGGGTATGGTTAGGATTAGGGTTAGGGATAGGGTTAGGGTATGGTTCGGGTTAGGGTTAGGGTTAGGGTTAGGGTTAGGGTAGGGTTAGGGTTAGGGTTAGGGTTAGGGTTAGGGTTAAGGGTTAGGGTTAGGGTTAGGGTTATATCACTTTTCAGTTTTCCTGTTATAATAATTGAACAGGCGACACGTATGTGAATTAGTTTACAAAGTTGTGCTTTGCGTTTCTGTTCATTCGATGAAAATTGTTTCTTTCCGTACACTTCGATATATCACTTTTCAGTTTTCCTGTATTCCTAATTGAACGAGCGATGCACAGGTGATTTAGTTTACAAAGTATTGCTTTGCTTTTCTGTTCTTTTTTTGGAAACTTGTTCCTGTTCTGTGTAGTGTGATATATCACTTTTCAGTTTTCTTGTATTCCTAATTGAGAGAACGACACACATTTGATTTAGTTTACTAAGTTGTGCTTTGCTTTTCTGTTCGTTCGTTCGTAACTTGTTCCTGTCCTGTACAGTGCGACATATCACTTTTCAGTTTTCCTGTTATACTAATTGAACAGGCGACACATATGTGAAATAGTTTACAAAGTTGTGCTTTGCTTTTCTATTCTTTCATTGGAAACTTTTTCCAGTTAGGAACAAGTTAGGGTTAGGGTTAGGGTTAGGGTTAGGTTTAGGTTTAGGGTTAGGGTTAGGGTAGTGTTACGGTTAGGCCTAGGATTATGGTTTGGGTTAGGGTTTGGGTAAGGCTAGGGTTAGGGTTAGGGTTAGAGTAAGGTTACGGTTAGGGTTAGGGTTAGGGTTAGGGGTTAGGGTTAGGGTTAGGATTATATCACTTTTCAGTTTTCCTGTTATAATAATTGAACAGGCGACATATATGTGAATTAGTTTACAAAGTTATGCTTTGCGTTTCTGTTCAATCGATGGAAACTTGTTTCTTTGCAGTATACTTCGATATATCACTTTTCAGTTTTACTGTATTCCAAATTGAGCGAGCAATGCACAGGTGATTTACTTTAAAAGTAGTGCTTTGCTTCTCTGTTCTTTCGTTAGAAACTTGTTCCTGTGCTTTACAGTGCGATATATCACTTTTCAGTTTTGCTGTATTCCTAATTGAGCGAGCGACACACTTTTGATTTAGTTTACAAAGTACTGCTTTGCTTTTCTGTTCTTTCGTTGGAAACTTATTCCTGTGCTGTACAGTGTGATATATCACTTTTCAGTTTTCCTGTTATACTAATTGAACGGGCGACACATATGTGAATTAGTTTAGAAAGTTGTGCTTTGCTTTTCTGTTCTTTCATTGGAAACTTGTTCCTGTGCTATAGAGTGCGATATATCACTTTTCAGTTTTCCTGTATTCCTAATTGAGCAAGTGACACACATGTGATTTAGTTTACAAAGTTGTGCTTTGCTTTTCTGTTCTTTCATTTGAAACTTGTTTCTGTTAGGAACAAGTTACGTTTAGGGTCAGGGTTAGGGTTAGGGTTAGGGTTAGGGTTAGGGTAGGGTTAGGGTTAGGGTTAGGGTTAGGGTTAGAGTTAGGGGTTAGGTTGAGGGTTTGGGTTATATCACTTTTCAGTTTTCCTGTTATAATAATTGAACAGGCGACACGTATGTGAATTAGTTTACAAAGTTGTGCTTTGCGTTTCTGTTCATTCGATGAAAAATTGTTTCTTTGCTGTACACTTCGATATATCACTTTTCAGTTTTCCTGTATTCCTAATTGAGCGAATGACACACATGTGATTTAGTTTACAAAGTTGTGCTTTGCTTTTCTGTTTTTCATTGGAAACTCGTTCCTGTTAGGAACAAGTTAAGTTTAGGGTTAGGGTTAGGGTTAGCTTAGTGTTAGGGTTAGGGTTAGGGTTAGGGTTAGGGTAGTGTTACGGTTAGGCCTAGGATTATGGTTTGGGTTAGGGTTCGGGTAAGGCTAGGGTTGGGGTTAGGGTTAGGTTTAGGGTTAGAGTAGGGTTACGGTTAGGGTTAGGGTTAGGGGTTAGGGTTACGGTTAGGGTTATATCACTTTTCAGTTTTCCTGTTATAATAACTGAACAGGCGACATGTATGTGAATTAGTTTACAAAGTTGTGCTTTGCATTTCTGTTCATTCGCTGAAAACTTGTTCCTTTACCGTACACTTCGATATATCACTTTTCAGTTTTCCTGTATTCCTAATTGAGCGAGCGATGCACAGGTGATTTACTTTACAAAGTAGTGCTTTGCTTCTCTGTTCTTTTGTTGGAAACTTGTTCCTGTGCTGTACAGTGCGATATATCACTTTTCAGTTTTCCTGTATTCCTAATTGGGCGAGAGACACACGTGTGATTTAGTTTACAAAGTATTGCTTTGCTTTTCTGTTCTTTTTTTTGGAAACTTGTTCCTATTCTGTATAGTGCGATATATCACTTTTCAGTTTTCCTGTTATAATAATTGAACGGGCGACATATATGTGAATTAGTTTAGAAAGTTGTGCTTTGCTTTTCTGTTCTTTCGTTGGAAACTTGTTCCTGTGCTGTAGAGTCCGATATATCACTTTTCAGTTTTCTTGTATTCCTATTTGAGAGAACGACACACATGTGATTTAGTTTACTAAGTAGTGCTTTTCTTTTCTCTTCTTCTGTTGGAAACTTGTTTCTGTGCTGTACAGTGAGATATATCACTTTTCAGTTTTCCTGTTATACTAATTCAACAGGCGACACATGTGAATTAGTTTGCAAAGTTGTGCTTTGCTTTTCTATTCTTTCATTGGAAACTTTTTCCTGTTAGGAACAAGTTAGGGTTAGGGTTAGGGTTAGGGTTAGGGTTAGGGTTAGGGTTAGGGTAGGGTTAGGGTTAGTGTTAGGGTTAGGTTTAGGGTTAGGGATAGGGTTAGGGTATGGTTAGGATTAGGGTTAGGGATAGGGTTAGGTTATGGTTCGAGTTAGGGTTAGGGTTAGGGTTAGGGTTAGGGTTAGGGTAGGGTTAGGGTTAGGGTTAGGGTTGGGGTTAGGGTTAAGGGTTAGGGTTAGGGTTAGGGTTATATCACTTTTCAGTTTTCCTGTTATAATAATTGAACAGGCAACACGTATGTGAATTAGTTTACAATGTTGTGCTTCGCGTTTCTGTTCATTCGATGAAAACTTGTTTCTTTGCCGTACACTTCTATATATCACTTTTCAGTTTTCCTGTATTCCTAATTGAGCGAGCGATGCACAGGTGATGTAGTTTACAAAGTAGTGCTTTTCTTCTCTGTTCTTTCGTTGGATACTTGTTCTTGTGCTGTACAGTGCGATATATCACTTTTCAGTTTTCCTGTATTCCTAATTGAGTGAGCGACACACATTTGATTAAGTTTACAATGTACTTCTTTGCTTTTCTGTTCTTTCGTTGGAAACATGTTCCTGTGCTGTACAGTTTGTTATATCACTTTTCAGTTTTCCTGTTATAATAATTGAACGGGCGACACATATGTGAATTAGTTTAGAAAGTTGTGCTTTGCTTTTCTGTTCTTTCGTTGGAAACTTGTTCCTGTGCTGTAGAGTACGATATATCACTTTTCAGTTTTCTTGTATTCCTAATTGAGAGAACGACACACATATGATTTAGTTTACTAAGTTGTGCTTTGCTTTTCTGTTCGTTCGTTCGTCACTTGTTCCTGTCCTGTACAGTGCAATATATCACTTTTCAGTTTTCCTGTTATACTAATTGAACAGGCGACACATATGTGAATTAGTTTACAAAGTTGTGCTTTGCGTTTCTGTTCATTCGATGAAAATTGTTTCTTTCCGTACACTTCGATATATCACTTTTCAGTTTTCCTGTATTCCTAATTGAACGAGCGATGCACAGGTGATTTAGTTTTCAAAGTAGTGCTTTGCTTTTATGTTCTTTCATTGGAAACTTGTTCCTGTTAGGAACAAGTTACGTTTAGGGTTAGGGTTAGGGCTAGCTTAGTGTTAGGGTTAGGTTTACGGTTAGGTTTAGGGTTAGGGTAGGGTTAGGGTTAGTGTTATGGTTAGGGTTAGGGTTAGGGTTAGGGTTAGGGGTTAAGGTTAGGGTTAGGGTTATATCACTTTTCAGTTTTCCTGTTATAATAATTGAACAGGCGACACTTATGTGAATTAGTTTACAAAGTTGTGCTTTGCGTTTCTGTTCATTCGATGAAAATTGTTTCTTTCCGTACACTTCGATATATCACTTTTCAGTTTTCCTGTATTCCTAATTGAATGAGCGATGCACAGGTGATTTAGTTTACAAAGTAGTGCTTTGCTTTTCTGTTCTTTTTTTGGAAACTTGTTCCTGTTCTGTATAGTGTGATATATCACTTTTCAGTTTTCCTGTATACCTAATTGAGCGAGCGACACACATGTGATTTAGTTTACAAAGTAGTGCTTTGCTTTTATGTTCTTTCATTGGAAAGTTGTTCCTGTTAGGAACAAGTTAGGTTTAGGGTTAGGGTTAGGGTTAGGGTAGGGTTAGGCTTAGGGTTAGGGCTAGGCTTAGGGTTAGGGTTAGGGTTAGGGTAGGGTTAGGGTTAGGGTTAGGGTAGGGTTAAGGGTTAGGGTTAGGGTTAGGGTTATATCACTTTTCATTTTTCCTGATATAATAATTGAACAGGCGACACGTATGTGAATTAGTTTGCAAAGTTGTGCTTTGCGTTTCTGTTCATTCGATGAAAACTTGTTTCTTTGCTGTCCACTTCGATATATCACTTTTCAGTTTTCCTGTATTCCTAATTTAGCGAGCGATGCACAGGTGATTTAGTTTACAAAGTAGTGCTTTTCTTCTCTGTTCTTTCGTTGGATACCTGTTCTTGTGCTGTACAGTGCGATACATCACTTTTCAGTTTTCCTGTATTCCTAATTGAGCGAGCGACACACATTTGATTTAGTTTACAAAGTACTGCTTTGCTTTTCTGTTCTTTCATTGGAAACTTGTTCCTGTGCTTTACAGTGTGATATATCACTTTTCAGTTTTCCTGTTATACTAATTGAACGGGCGACACATATGTGAATTCGTTTAGAAAGTTGTGCTTTGCTTCTCTGTTCTTTCGTTGGAAACTTGTTCCTGTGCTGTAGAGTACGATATATCACTTTTCAGTTTTCTTGTATTCCTAATTGAGAGAACGACACACATTTGATTTAGTTTACTAAGTTCTGCTTTGCTTTTCTGTTTGTTCGTTCGTCACTTGTTCCTGTCCTGTACAGTGCAATATATCACTTTTCAGTTTTCCTGTTATACTAATTGAACAGGCGACACATATGTGAATTAGTTTACAAAGTTGTGCTTTGCGTTTCTGTTCATTCGATGAAAATTGTTTCTTTCCGTACACTTCGATATATCACTTTTCAGTTTTCCTGTATTCCTAATTGAACGAGCGATGCACAGGTGATTTAGTTTTCAAAGTAGTGCTTTGCTTTTATGTTCTTTCATTGGAAACTTGTTCCTGTTAGGAACAAGTTACGTTTAGGGTTAGGGTTAGGGATAGCTTAGTGTTAGGGTTAGGTTTACGGTTAGGTTTAGGGTTAGGGTAGGGTTAGGGTTAGTGTTATGGTTAGGGTTAGGGTTAGGGTTAGGGGTTAAGGTTAGGGTTAGGGTTATATCACTTTTCAGTTTTCCTGTTATAATAATTGAACAGGCAACATTTATGTGAATTAGTTTACAAAGTTGTGCTTTGCGTTTCTGTTCATTCGATGAAAATTGTTTCTTTCCGTACACTTCGATATATCACTTTTCAGTTTTCCTGTATTCCTAATTGAATGAGCGATGCACAGGTGATTTAGTTTACAAAGTAGTGCTTTGCTTTTCTGTTCTTTTTTTGGAAACTTGTTCCTGTTCTGTATAGTGTGATATATCACTTTTCAGTTTTCCTGTATACCTAATTGAGCGAGCGACACACATGTGATTTAGTTTACAAAGTAGTGCTTTGCTTTTATGTTCTTTCATTGGAAAGTTGTTCCTGTTAGGAACAAGTTAGGTTTAGGGTTAGGGTAGGGTTAGGGTAGGGTTAGGCTTAGGGTTAGGGCTAGGCTTAGGGTTAGGGTTAGGGTTAGGGTAGGGTTAGGGTTAGGGTTAGGGTAGGGTTAAGGGTTAGGGTTAGGGTTAGGGTTATATCACTTTTCATTTTTCCTGATATAATAATTGAACAGGCGACACGTATGTGAATTAGTTTGCAAAGTTGTGCTTTGCGTTTCTGTTCATTCGATGAAAACTTGTTTCTTTGCTGTCCACTTCGATATATCACTTTTCAGTTTTCCTGTATTCCTAATTTAGCGAGCGATGCACAGGTGATTTAGTTTACAAAGTAGTGCTTTTCTTCTCTGTTCTTTCGTTGGATACCTGTTCTTGTGCTGTACAGTGCGATACATCACTTTTCAGTTTTCCTGTATTCCTAATTGAGCGAGCGACACACATTTGATTTAGTTTACAAAGTACTGCTTTGCTTTTCTGTTCTTTCATTGGAAACTTGTTCCTGTGCTTTACAGTGTGATATATCACTTTTCAGTTTTCCTGTTATACTAATTGAACGGGCGACACATATGTGAATTCGTTTAGAAAGTTGTGCTTTGCTTCTCTGTTCTTTCGTTGGAAACTTGTTCCTGTGCTGTAGAGTACGATATATCACTTTTCAGTTTTCTTGTATTCCTAATTGAGAGAACGACACACATTTGATTTAGTTCACTAAGTTCTGCTTTGCTTTTCTCTTCGTTCGTTCGTAACTTGTTCCTGTCCTGTACAGTGCGATATATCACTTTTCAGTTTTCCTGTTATACTAATTCAACAGGCGACACATGTGAATTAGTTTGCAAAGTTGTGCTTTGCTTTTTTATTCTTTCATTGGAAAGTTTTTCCTGTTAGGAACAAGTTAGGGTTAGGGTTAGGGTAGGGTTAGGGTTAGTGTTAGGGTTAGGTTTAGGGTTAGGGATAGGGTTAGGCTATGGTTCGGGTTAGGGTTAGGGTTAGGGTTAGGGTTAGGGTTAGGGTTAGGGTAGGGTTAGAGTTAGGGTTAGGGTTAGGGTTAAGGGTTAGGGTTAAGGTTTAGGGTTAGGGTTAGGGTTATATCACTTTTCAGTTTTCCTGTTATAATAATTGAACAGGCGACACGTATGTGAATTAGTTTACAAAGTTGTGCTTTGCGTTTCTGTTCATTCGCTGAAAACTTGTTTCTTTGCTGTACACTTCGATATATCACTTTTCAGTTTTCCTGTATTCCTAATTGAGCGAGCGATGCACAGGTGATTTAGTTTACAAAGTAGTGCTTTTCTTCTCTGTTCTTTCGTTGGATACTTGTTCTTGTGCTGTACAGTGCGATATATCACTTTTCAGTTTTCCTGTATTCCTAATTGAGCGAGTGAAACACATTTGATTTAGTTTACAATGTACTGCTTTGCTTTTCTGTCCTTTCATTGGAAACTTGTTCCTGTGCTGTACAGTGTGTTATATCACTTTTCAGTTTTCCTGTTATAATAATTGAACGGGCGACACATATGTGAATTAGTTTAGAAAGTTGTGCTTTGCTTTTCTATTCTTTCATTGGAAACTTTTTCCTTTTAGGAACAAGTTAGGGTTAGGGTTAGGGTTAGGGTTAGGGTTAGGTTTAGGTTTAGGGCTAGAGTAGGGTTACGGTTAGGGTTAGGGTTAGGGTTAGGGGTTAAGGTTAGGGTTAGGGTTATATCACTTTTCAGTTTTCCTGTTATAATAATTGAACAGGCGACATGTATGTGAATTAGTTGACTAAGTTGTGCTTTGCGTTTCCCTTCATTCGCTGAAAACTTGTTTCTTTGCCGTACACTTAGATATATCACTTTTCAGTTTTCCTGTATTCCTAATTGAGCGAGCGATGCACAGGTGATTTACTTTACAAAGTAGTGCTTTGCTTCTCTGTTCTTTCGTTGGAAACTTGTTCCTGTGCTGTACAGTGCGATATATCACTTTTCAGTTTTCCTGTATTCCTAATTGAGCGAGCGACACACATTTGATTTAGTTTACAAAGTACTGCTTTGCTTTTCTGTCCTTTCGTTGGAAACTTGTTCCTGTGCTATACAGTGCGATATATCACTTCTCAGTTTTCCTGTATTCCTAATTGCGAGAGTGACACACATGTGATTTAGTTTACAAAGTTGTGCTTTACTTTTCTGTTCTTTCATTGGAAACTTGTTCCTGTTAGGAACAAGTTACGGTTAGGGTTAGGGTTAGGGTTAGTGTTAGGGTTAGGGTTTAGGGTTAGGGTTAGGGTTATATCACTATTCAGTTTTCCTGTTATAATAATTGAACAGGCAACATGTATGTGAATTAGTTTACAAAGTTGTGCTTTGCGTTTCTGTTCATTCGATGAAAACTTGTTTCTTTGCCGTACACTTCGATATATCACTTTTCAGTTTTCCTGTATTCCTAATTGAGCGAGCGACGCACATTTGATTTAGTTTACAAAGTACTGCTTTGCTTTTCTGTTCTTTCATTGGAAACTTGTTCCTGTGCTGTACAGTGTGATATATCACTTTTCAGTTTTCCTGTTATACTAATTGAACGGGCGACACATATGTGAATTCGTTTAGAAAGTTGTGCTTTGCTTCTCTGTTCTTTCGTTGGAAACTTGTTCCTGTGCTGTAGAGTACGATATATCACTTTTCAGTTTTCTTATATTCCTAATTGAGAGAACGACACACATTTGATTTAGTTCCCTAAGTTGTGCTTTGCTTTTCTGTTCGTTCGTTCGTAACTTGTTCCTGTCCTGTACAGTGGGATATATCACTTTTCAGTTTTCCTGTTATACTAATTCAACAGGCGACACATGTGAATTAGTTTGCAAAGTTGTGCTTTGCTTTTCTATTCTTTCATTGGAAACTTTTTCCTGTTAGGAACAAGTTAGGGTTAGGGTTAGGGTTAGGGTAGGGTTAGGGTTAGTGTTAGGGTTAGGTTTAGGGTTAGGGATAGGGTTAGGGTATGGTTAGGATTAGGGTTAGGGATATGGTTAGGGTATGGTTCGGGTTAGGGTTAGGGTTAAGGTAGGTTTAGGGTTAGGGTTAGGGTTAAGGGTTAGGGTTAAGGGTTAGGGTTAGGGTTAGGGTTATATCACTTTTCGGTTTTCCTGTTATAATAATTGAACAGGCGACACGTATGTGAATTAGTTTACAAAGTTGTGCTTGGCGTTTCTGTTCATTCGATGAAAACTTGTTTCTTTGCTGTACACTTCGATATATCACTTTTCAGTTTTCCTGTATTCCTAATTGAGCGAGCGATGCACAGGTGATTTAGTTTACAAAGTAGTGCTTTTCTTCTCTGTTCTTTCGTTGGATACTTGTTCTTGTGCTGTACAGTGCGATATATCACTTTTCAGTTTTCCTGTATTCCTAATTGAGCGAGTGAAACACATTTGATTTAGTTTACAATGTACTGCTTTGCTTTTCTGTCCTTTCATTGGAAACTTGTTCCTGTGCTGTACAGTGTGTTATATCACTTTTCAGTTTTCCTGTTATAATAATTGAACGGGCGACACATATGTGAATTAGTTTAGAAAGTTGTGCTTTGCTTTTCTATTCTTTCATTGGAAACTTTTTCCTTTTAGGAACAAGTTAGGGTTAGGGTTAGGGTTAGGGTTAGGGTTAGGGTTAGGGTTAGGGTTAGGGTTAGGGTAGTGTTACGGTTAGGCCTAGGATTATGGTTTGGGTTAGGGTTCGGGTAAGGCTAGGGTTAGGGTTAGGGTTAGGGTTAGGTTTAGGTTTAGGGCTAGAGTAGGGTTACGGTTAGGGTTAGGGTTAGGGTTAGGGGTTAAGGTTAGGGTTAGGGTTATATCACTTTTCAGTTTTCCTGTTATAATAATTGAACAGGCGACATGTATGTGAATTAGTTTACTAAGTTGTGCTTTGCGTTTCCCTTCATTCGCTGAAAACTTGTTTCTTTGCCGTACACTTAGATATATCACTTTTCAGTTTTCCTGTATTCCTAATTGAGCGAGCGATGCACAGGTGATTTACTTTACAAAGTAGTGCTTTGCTTCTCTGTTCTTTCGTTGGAAACTTGTTCCTGTGCTGTACAGTGCGATATATCACTTTTCAGTTTTCCTGTATTCCTAATTGAGCGAGCGACACACATTTGATTTAGTTTACAAAGTACTGCTTTGCTTTTCTGTCCTTTCGTTGGAAACTTGTTCCTGTGCTATACAGTGCGATATATCACTTCTCAGTTTTCCTGTATTCCTAATTGCGAGAGTGACACACATGTGATTTAGTTTACAAAGTTGTGCTTTACTTTTCTGTTCTTTCATTGGAAACTTGTTCCTGTTAGGAACAAGTTACGGTTAGGGTTAGGGTTAGGGTTAGTGTTAGGGTTAGGGTTTAGGGTTAGGGTTAGGGTTATATCACTATTCAGTTTTCCTGTTATAATAATTGAACAGGCAACATGTATGTGAATTAGTTTACAAAGTTGTGCTTTGCGTTTCTGTTCATTCGATGAAAACTTGTTTCTTTGCCGTACACTTCGATATATCACTTTTCAGTTTTCCTGTATTCCTAATTGAGCGAGCGACGCACATTTGATGTAGTTTACAAAGTACTGCTTTGCTTTTCTGTTCTTTCATTGGAAACTTGTTCCTGTGCTGTACAGTGTGATATATCACTTTTCAGTTTTCCTGTTATACTAATTGAACGGGCGACACATATGTGAATTCGTTTAGAAAGTTGTGCTTTGCTTCTCTGTTCTTTCGTTGGAAACTTGTTCCTGTGCTGTAGAGTACGATATATCACTTTTCAGTTTTCTTATATTCCTAATTGAGAGAACGACACACATTTGATTTAGTTCCCTAAGTTGTGCTTTGCTTTTCTGTTCGTTCGTTCGTAACTTGTTCCTGTCCTGTACAGTGGGATATATCACTTTTCAGTTTTCCTGTTATACTAATTCAACAGGCGACACATGTGAATTAGTTTGCAAAGTTGTGCTTTGCTTTTCTATTCTTTCATTGGAAACTTTTTCCTGTTAGGAACAAGTTAGGGTTAGGGTTAGGGTTAGGGTAGGGTTAGGGTTAGTGTTAGGGTTAGGTTTAGGGTTAGGGATAGGGTTAGGGTATGGTTAGGATTAGGGTTAGGGATATGGTTAGGGTATGGTTCGGGTTAGGGTTAGGGTTAAGGTAGGTTTAGGGTTAGGGTTAGGGTTAAGGGTTAGGGTTAAGGGTTAGGGTTAGGGTTAGGGTTATATCACTTTTCGGTTTTCCTGTTATAATAATTGAACAGGCGACACGTATGTGAATTAGTTTACAAAGTTGTGCTTGGCGTTTCTGTTCATTCGATGAAAACTTGTTTCTTTGCTGTACACTAAGATATATCACTTTTCAGTTTTCCTGTATTCCTAATTGAGCGAGCGATGCACAGGTGATTTAGTTTACAAAGTAGTGCTTTTCTTCTCTGTTCTTTCGTTGGATACTTGTTCTTGTGCTGTACAGTGCGATATATCACTTTTCACTTTTCCTGTATTCCTAATTGAGTGAGCGACACACATTTGATTTAGTTTACAATGTACTGCGTTGCTTTTCTGTTCTTTTGTTGGAAACTTGTTCCTGTGCTGTACACTGCGATATATCACTTTTCACTTTTCCTGTATTCCTAATTGAGTGAGCGACACACATTTGATTTAGTTTACAATGTACTTCTTTGCTTTTCTGTTCTTTCGTTGGAAACTTGTTCCTGTGCTGTACAGTGTGTTATATCACTTTTCAGTTTTCCTGTTATAATAATTGAACGGGCGACACATATGTGAATTAGTTTAGAAAGTTGTGCTTTGCTTTTCTGTTCTTTCGTTGGAAACTTGTTCCTGTGCTGTAGAGTACGATATATCACTTTTCAGTTTTCTTGTATTCCTAATTGAGAGAACGACACACATTTGATTTAGTTTACTAAGTTGTGCTTTGCTTTTCTGTTCGTTCGTTCGTCACTTGTTCCTGTCCTGTACAGTGCAATATATCACTTTTCAGTTTTCCTGTTATACTAATTGAACAGGCGACACATATGTGAATTAGTTTACAAAGTTGTGCTTTGCTTTTCTGTTCTTTCATTGGAAACTTTTTCCTGTTAGGAATAAGTTAGGGTTAGGGTTAGGGTTAGGGTTAGGGTTAGGGTTAGGGTTAGGGTTAGGGTAGTGTTACGGTTAGGCTTAGGATTATGTTTTGGGTTAGGGTTCGGGTAAGGCTAGGGTTAGTGTTAGGGTTAGGGTTAGGGTTAGGTTTAGGGCTAGAATAGGGTTACGGTTAGGGTTAGGGTTAGGGTTAGGGTTAGGGGTTAGGGTTAGGGTTAGGGTTATATCACTTTTCAGTTTTCCTGTTATAATAATTGAACAGGCGACATGTATGTGAATTAGTTTACAAAGTTGTGCTTTGCATTTCTCTTCATTCGCTGAAAACTTGTTTCTTTGCCGTACACTTAGATATATCACTTTTCAGTTTTCCTGTATTCCTAATTGAGCGAGCGATGCACAGGTGATTTACTTTACAAAGTAGTTTTTTGCTTCTCTGTTCTTTCGTTGGAAACTTGTTCCTGTGCTGTACAGTGCGATATATCACTTTTCAGTTTTCCTGTATTCCTAATTGAGCGAGCGACACACATTTGATTTAGTTTACAATGTACTTCTTTGCTTTTCTGTTCTTTCGTTGGAAACTTGTTCCTGTGCTGTACAGTGTGTTATATCACTTTTCAGTTTTCCTGTTATAATAATTGAATGGGCGACACATATGTGAATTAGTTTAGAAAGTTGTGCTTTGCTTTTCATTTCTTTCGTTGGAAACTTGTTCCTGTGCTGTAGAGTACGATATATCACTTTTCTGTTTTCTTGTATTCCTAATTGAGAGAACGACACACATTTGATTTAGTTTACTAAGTTGTGCTTTGCTTTTCTGTTCGTTCGTTCGTAACTTGTTCCTGTCCTGTACAGTGCGTTATATCACTTTTCAGTTTTCGTGTTATACTAATTGAGCAGGCGACACATATGTGAATTAGTTTACAAAGTTGTGCTCTGCTTTTCTATTCTTTCATTGGAAACTTTTTCCTGTTAGGAACAAGTTAGGGTTAGGGTTAGGGTTATATCACTTTTCAGTTTTCCTGTTATAATAATTGAACAAGCGACATGTATGTGAATTAGTTTACAAAGTTGTGCTTTGCGTTTCTTCATTCGCTGAAAACTTGTTTCCTTGCCGTACACTTAGATATATCACTTTTCAGTTTTCCTGTATTCCTATTTGAGCGAGCGATGCACAGGTGATTTACTTTACAAAGTAGTGCTTTGCTTCTCTGTTCTTTCGTTGGAAACTTGTTCCTGTGCTGTACAGTGCGATATATCACTTTTCAGTTTTCCTGTATTCCTAATTGAGCGAGCGACACATATTTGATTTAGTTTACAAAGTACTGCTTTGCTTTTCTGTCCTTTCGTTGGAAACTTGTTCCTGTGCTATACAGTGCGATATATCACTTTTCAGTTTTCCTGTATTCCTAATTGGAAGAGTGACACACATGTGATTTAGTTTACAAAGTTGTGCTTTACTTTTCTGTTCTTTCATTGGAAACTTGTTCTTGTTAGGAACAAGTTACGGTTAGGGTTAGGGTTAGGGTAGGGTTAGGGTTAGGGTTAGGGTTATATCTCTTTTCAGTTTTCCTGTTATAATAATTGAACAGGCAACATGTATGTGAATTAGTTCACAAAGATGTGCTTTGCGTTTCTGTTCATTCGATGAAAACTTGTTTCTTTGCCGTACACTTCGATATATCACTTTTCAGTTTTCCTGTATTCCTAATTGATCGAGCGATGCACAGGTGATTTAGTTTACAAAGTAGTGCTTTTCTTCTCTGTTCTTAAGTTAGATACTTGTTCTTGTGTTGTACAGTGCGATATATCACTTTTCAGTTTTCCTGTATTCCTAATTGAGCGAGCGACACACAATTGATTTAGTTTGCAAAGTACTGCTTTGCTTTTCTGTTCTTTCATTGGAAACTTGTTCCTGTGCTATACAGTGTGTTATATCACTTTTCAGTTTTCCTGTTATAATAATTGAACGGGCGACACATATGTGAATTAGTTTAGAAAGTTGTGCTTTGCTTTTCTATTCTTTCATTGGAAACTTTTTCCTGTTAGGAACAAGTTAGGGTTAGGGTTAGGGTTAGGGCTAGGGTTAGGGTTAGGGTTAGGGTTAGGGTAGTGTTACGGTTAGGCCTAGGATTATGGTTTGGGTTAGGGTTCGGGTAAGGCTAGGGTTAGGGTTAGGGTTAGGGTTGGGGTTAGGTTTAGGGTTAGTGTAGGGTTACGGTTAGGGTTAGGGTTAGGGTTAGGGTTTAGGGTAAGGGTTAGGGTTATATCACTTTTCAGTTTTCCTGTTATAATAATTGAACAGGCGACATGTATGTGAATTAGTTTACAAATTTGTGCTTTGCGTTTCTGTTCATTTGCTGAAAACTTGTTTCTTTGCCTTACACTTAGATATATCACTTTTCAGTTTTCCTGTATTCCTAATTGAGTGAGCGATGCACAGGTGATTTTTTTTACAAAGTAGTGCTTTGCTTCTCTGTTCTTTCGTTGGAAAATTTTTCCTGTGCTGTACAGTGCGATATATCACTTTTCAGTTTTCCTGTATTCCTAATTGAGCGAGCGACACACATTTGATTTATTTTACAAAGTACTGCTTTGCTTTTCTGTTCTTTCATTGGAAACTTGTTCTTGTTAGGAACAAGTTTCGGTTAGGTTTAGGGTTAGGGTAGGGTTAGGGTTAGGGTTAGTGTTAGGGTTAGGGGTTAGGGTTAGGGTTAGGGTTATATCACTTTTCAGTTTTCCTGTTATAATAATTGAACAGGCAACATGTATGTGAATTAGTTTACAAAGTTGTGCTTTGCGTTTCTGTTCATTCGATGAAAACTTGTTTCTTTGCCGTACACTTCGATATATCACTTTTCAGTTTTCCTGTATTCCTAATTGAGCGAGCGATGCACAGGTGATTTAGTTTACAAAGTAGTGCTTTTCTTCTCTGTTCTTTCGTTGGATACTTGTTTTTGTGCTGTACAGTGCGATATATAACTTTTCAGTTTTCCTGTATTCCTAATTGAGGGAGCGACACACATTTGATTTAGTTTACAATGTACTTCTTTGCTTTTCTGTTCTTTTGTTGGAAACTTGTTCCTGTGCTGTACAGTGTGTTATATCACTTTTCAGTTTTCCTGTTATAATAATTGAACGGGCGACACATATGTGAATTAGTTTACAAAGTTGTGCTTTGCTTTTCTGTTCTTTCGTTGGAAACTTGTTCCTGTGCTGTAGAGTACGATATATCACTTTTCAGTTTTCTTGTATTCCTAATTGAGAGAACGACACACATTTGATTTAGTTTACTAAGTTGTGCTTTGCTTTTCTGTTCGTTCGTTCGTCACTTGTTCCTGTCCTGTACAGTGCAATATATCACTTTTCAGTTTTCCTGTTATACTAATTGAACAGGCGACACATATGTGAATTAGTTTACAAAGTTGTGCTTTGCTTTTCTGTTCTTTCATTGGAAACTTTTTCCTGTTAGGAACAAGTTAGGGTTAGGGTTAGGGTTAGGGTTAGGGTTAGGGTTAGGGTAGTGTTACGGTTAGGCCTAGGATTATGGTTTGGGTTAGGGTTCGGGTAAGGCTAGGGTTAGGGTTAGGGTTATGGTTAGGGTTAGGTTTAGGGCTAGAGTAGGGTTACGGTTAGGGTTAGGGTTAGGGTTAGGGTTAGGGGTTAGGGTTAGGGTTAGGGTTATATCACTTTTCAGTTTTCCTGTTATAATAATTGAACAGGCGACATGTATGTGAATTAGTTTACAAAGTTGTGCTTTGCATTTCTCTTCATTCGCTGAAAACTTGTTTCTTTGCCGTACACTTAGATATATCACTTTTCAGTTTTCCTGTATTCCTAATTGAGCGAGCGATGCACAGGTGATTTACTTTACAAAGTAGTTTTTTGCTTCTTTGTTCTTTCGTTGGAAACTTGTTCCTGTGCTGTACAGTGCGATATATCACTTTTCAGTTTTCCTGTATTCCTAATTGAGCGAGCGACACACATTTGATTTAGTTTACAAAGTACTGCTTTGCTTTTCTGGCCTTTCGTTGGAAACTTGTTCCTGTGCTATACAGTGCGATATATCACTTTTCAGTTTTCCTGTATTCCTAATTGCGCGAGTGACACACATGTGATTTAGTTTACAAAGTTGTGCTTTACTTTTCTGTTCTTTCATTGGAAACTTGTTCCTGTTAGGAACAAGTTACGGTTAGGGTTAGGGTTAGGGTTAGTTTTAGGGTTAGGGTTTAGGGTTAGGGTTAGGGTTATATCACTTTTCAGTTTTCCTGTTATAATAATTGAACAGGCAACATGTATGTGAATTAGTTTACACAGTTGTGCTTTGCGTTTCTGTTCATTCGATGAAAACTTGTTTCTTTGCCGTACACTTCGATATATCACTTTTCAGTTTTCCTGTATTCCTAATTGAGCGAGCGACACACATTTGATTTAGTTTACAAAGTACTGCTTTGCTTTTCTGTTCTTTCATTGGAAACTTGTTCCTGTGCTGTACAGTGTGATATATCACATTTCAGTTTTCCTGTTATACTAATTGAACGGGCGACACATATGTGAATTCGTTTAGAAAGTTGTGCTTTGCTTCTCTGTTCTTTCGTTGGAAACTTGTTCCTGTGCTGTAGAGTACGATATATCACTTTTCAGTATTCTTGTATTCCTAATTGAGAGAACGACACACATTTGATTTAGTTTACTAAGTTGTGCTTTGCTTTTCTGTTCGTTCGTTCGTCACTTGTTCCTGTCCTGTACAGTGCGATATATCACTTTTCAGTTTTCCTGTTATACTAATTCAACAGGCGACACATGTGAATTAGTTTGCAAAGTTGTGCTTTGCTTTTCTATTCTTTCATTGGAAACTTTTTCCTGTTAGGAACAAGTTAGGGTTAGGTTTAGGGTTAGGGTAGGGTTAGGGTTAGTGTTAGGGTTAGGTTTAGGGTTAGGGATAGGGTTAGGGTATGGTTCGATTTAGGGTTAGGGTTAGGGTTAGGGTTAGGGTTAGGGTTAGGGTAGGGTTAGGGTTAGGGTTACAGTTAGGGTTAGGGTTAAGGGTTAGGGTTAGGGTTAGGGTTATATCACTTTTCAGTTTTCCTGTTATAATAATTGAACAGGCGACACGTATGTGAAGTAGTTTACAAAGTAGTGTTTTCTTCTCTGTTCTTTCGTTGGATACTTGTTCTTGTGCTGTAGAGTGGGATATATCACTTTTCAGTTTTCCTTTATTCCTAATTGAGCGAGCGACACACATTTGATTTAGTTTACAATGTACTTCTTTGCTTTTCTGTTCTTTCGTTGGAAACTTGTTCCTGTGCTGTACAGTGTTATATCACTTTTCAGTTTTCCTGTTATAATAATTGAACAGGCAACATGTATGTGAATTAGTTCACAAAGTTGTGCTTTGCTTTTCTGTTCATTCGATGAAAACTTGTTTCTTTGCCATACACTTGGATATATCACTTTTCAGTTTTCCTGTATTCCTAATTGAGCGAGCGATGCACAGGTGATTTAGTTTACAAAGTAGTGCTTTTCTTCTCTGTTCTTAAGTTAGATACTTGTTCTTGTGTTGTACAGTGCGATATATCACTTTTCAGTTTTCCTGTATTCCCAATTGAGCGAGCGACACACAATTGATTTAGTTTGCAAAGTACTGCTTTGCTTTTCTGTTCTTTCATTGGAAACTTGTTCCTGTGCTGTACAGTGTGTTATATCACTTTTCAGTTTTCCTGTTATAATAATTGAACGGGCGACACATATGTGAATTAGTTTAGAAAGTTGTGCTTTGCTTTTCTGTTCTTTCGTTGGAAACTTGTTCCTGTGCTGTAGAGTACGATATATCACTTTTCAGTTTTCTTGTATTCCTAATTGAGAGAACGACACACATTTGATTTAGTTTACTAAGTTGTGCTTTGCTTTTCTGTTCGTTCGTTCGTCACTTGTTCCTGTCCTGTACAGTGCAATATATCACTTTTCAGTTTTCCTGTTATACTAATTGAACAGGCGACACATATGTGAATTAGTTTACAAAGTTGTGCTTTGCTTTTCTGTTCTTTCATTGGAAACTTTTTCCTGTTAGGAACAAGTTAGGGTTAGGGTTAGGGTTAGGGTTAGGGTTAGGGTTAGGGTTAGGGTAGTGTTACGGTTAGGCCTAGGATTATGGTTTGGGTTAGGGTTCGGGTAAGGCTAGGGTTAGGGTTAGGGTTAGGGTTAGGGTTAGGTTTAGGGCTAGAGTAGGGTTACGGTTATTGTTAGGGTTAGGGTTAGGGTTAGGGTTTAGGGTTAGGGTTAGGGTTATATCACTTTTCAGTTTTCCTGTTATAATAATTGAACAGGCGACATGTATGTGAATTAGTTTACAAAGTTGTGCTTTGCATTTCTCTTCATTCGCTGAAAACTTGTTTCTTTGCCGTACACTTAGATATATCACTTTTCAGTTTTCCTGTATTGCTAATTGAGCGAGCGATGCACAGGTGATTTACTTTACAAAGTAGTTTTTTGCTTCTCTGTTCTTTCGTTGGAAACTTGTTCCTGTGCTGTACAGTGCGATATATCACTTTTCAGTTTTCCTGTATTCCTAATTGCGCGAGCGACACACATTTGATTTAGTTTACAAAGTACTGCTTTGCTTTTCTGGCCTTTCGTTGGAAACTTGTTCCTGTGCTATACAGTGCGATATATCACTTTTCAGTTTTCCTGTATTCCTAATTGCGCGAGTGACACACATGTGATTTAGTTTACAAAGTTGTGCTTTGCTTTTCTGTTCGTTCGTTCGTCACTTGTTCCTGTCCTGTACAGTGCGATATATCACTTTTCAGTTTTCCTGTTATACTAATTCAACAGGCGACACATGTGAATTAGTTTGCAAAGTTGTGCTTTGCTTTTCTATTCTTTCATTGGAAACTTTTTCCTGTTAGGAACAAGTTAGGGTTAGGTTTAGGGTTAGGGTAGGGTTAGGGTTAGTGTTAGGGTTAGGTTTAGGGTTAGGGATAGGGTTAGGGTATGGTTCGATTTAGGGTTAGGGTTAGGGTTAGGGTTAGGGTTAGGGTTAGGGTTAGGGTTAGGGTTAGGGTAGGGTTAGGGTTAGGGTTACGGTTAGGGTTAGGGTTAAGGGTTAGGGTTAGGGTTAGGGTTATATCACTTTTCAGTTTTCCTGTTATAATAATTGAACAGGCGACACGTATGTGAATTAGTTTACAAAGTAGTGTTTTCTTCTCTGTTCTTTCGTTGGATACTTGTTCTTGTGCTGTAGAGTGGGATATATCACTTTTCAGTTTTCCTTTATTCCTAATTGAGCGAGCGACACACATTTGATTTAGTTTACAATGTACTTCTTTGCTTTTCTGTTCTTTCGTTGGAAACTTGTTCCTGTGCTGTACAGTGTTATATCACTTTTCAGTTTTCCTGTTATAATAATTGAACAGGCAACATGTATGTGAATTAGTTCACAAAGTTGTGCTTTGCTTTTCTGTTCATTCGATGAAAACTTGTTTCTTTGCCATACACTTGGATATATCACTTTTCAGTTTTCCTGTATTCCTAATTGAGCGAGCGATGCACAGGTGATTTAGTTTACAAAGTAGTGCTTTTCTTCTCTGTTCTTAAGTTAGATACTTGTTCTTGTGTTGTACAGTGCGATATATCACTTTTCAGTTTTCCTGTATTCCCAATTGAGCGAGCGACACACAATTGATTTAGTTTGCCAAGTACTGCTTTGCTTTTCTGTTCTTTCATTGGAAACTTGTTCCTGTGCTGTACAGTGTGTTATATCACTTTTCAGTTTTCCTGTTATAATAATTGAACGGGTGACACATATGTGAATTAGTTTAGAAAGTTGTGCTTTGCTTTTCTATTCTTTCATTGGAAACTTTTTCCTGTTAGGAACAAGTTAGGGTTAGGGTTAGGGTTAGGGCTAGGGTTAGGGTTAGGGTTAGGGTTAGGGTAGTGTTACGGTTAGGCCTAGGATTATGGTTTGGGTTAGGGTTCGGGTAAGGCTAGGGTTAGGGTTAGGGTTAGGGTTAGGTTTAGGGCTAGAGTAGGGTTACGGTTAGGGTTAGGGTTAGGGTTAGGGGTTAGGGTTAGGGTTAGGGTTATATCACTTTTCAGTTTTCCTGTTATAATAATTGAACAGGTGACACGTATGTGAATTAGTTTACAAAGTTGTGCTTTGCGTTTCTATTCTTTCATTGGAAACTTTTTCCTGTTAGGAACAAGTTAGGGTTAGGGTTAGGGTTATATCACTTTTCTGTTTTCCTGTTATAATAATTGAACAGGCGACATGTATGTGAATTAGTTTACAGAGTTGTGCTTTGCGTTTCTGTTCATTCGATGAAAACTTGTTTCTTTGCTGTACACTTCGATATATCTCTTTTCAGTTTTCCTGTATTCCTAATTGAGCGAGCGATGCACAACTGATTTAGTTTACAAAGTAGTGCTTTTCTTCTCTGTTCTTTCGTTGGATACTTGTTCTTGTGCTGTACAGTGTGATATATCACTTTTCAGTTTTCCTGTATTTTTAATTGAGCGAGCGACACACATTTGATTTAGTTTACAATATACTTCTTTGCTTTTCTGTTCTTTCGTTGGAAACTTGTTCCTGTGCTGTACAGTGTGTTATATCACTTTTCAGTTTTCCTGTTATAATAATTGAATGGGCGACACATATGTGAATTAGTTTAGAAAGTTGTGCTTTGCTTTTCATTTCTTTCGTTGGAAACTTGTTCCTGTGCTGTAGAGTACGATATATCACTTTTCTGTTTTCTTGTATTCCTAATTGAGAGAACGACACACATTTGATTTAGTTTACTAAGTTGTGCTTTGCTTTTCTGTTCGTTCGTTCGTAACTTGTTCCTGTCCTGTACAGTGCATTATATCTCTTTTCAGTTTTCGTGTTATACTAATTGAGCAGGCGACACATATGTGAATTAGTTTACAAAGTTGTGCTTTGCTTTTCTATTCTTTCATTGGAAACTTTTTCCTGTTAGGAACAAGATAGGGTTAGGGTTAGGGTTAGGGTTAGGGTAGTGTTACGGTTAGGCCTAGGATTATGGTTTGGGTTAGGGTTCGGGTAAGGCTAGGGTTAGGGTTAGGGTTAGGTTTAGGGTTAGAGTAGGGTTACGGTTAGGGTTAGGGTTAGGGTTAGGGGTTAGGGTTAGGGTTAGGGTTATATCACTTTTCAGTTTTCCTGTTATAATAATTGAACAGGCGACATGTATGTGAATTAGTTTACAAATTTGTGCTCTGTGTTTCTCTTCATTTGCTGAAAACTTGTTTCTTTGCCTTACACTTAGATATATCACTTTTCAGTTTTCCTGTATTCCTAATTGAGTGAGCGATGCACAGGTGATTTTTTTACAAAGTAGTGCTTTGCTTCTCTGTTCTTTCGTTGGAAAATTTTTCCTGTGCTGTACAGTGCGATATATCACTTTTCAGTTTTCCTGTATTCCTAATTGAGCGAGCGACACACATTTGATTTAGTTTACAAAGTACTGCTTTGCTTTTCTGTTCTTTCATTGGAAACTTGTTCCTGTTAGGAACAAGTTTCGGTTAGGTTTAGGGTTAGGGTAGGGTTAGGGTAGGGTTAGGGTTAGGCTTAGGGTTCGGGTTAGGGTTAGGGTAGGGTTAGGGTTAGGGTTAGGGTTAGGGTTAAGGGTTAGGGTTATATCACTTTTCAGTTTTCCTGTTTTAATAATTGAACAGGCAACATGTATGTGAATTAGTTTACAAAGTTGTGCTTTGCTTTTCTGTTCTTTCGTTGGAAACTTGTTCCTGTGCTGTAGAGTACGATATATAACTTTTCAGTTTTCTTGTACTCCTAATTGAGAGAACGACACACATTTGATTTAGTTTACTAAGTTCTGCTTTGCTTTTCTGTTCGTTCGTTTGTAACTTGTTCCTGTCCTGTACAGTGCGATATATCACTTTTCAGTTTTCCTGTTATACTAATTGAACAGGCGACACATGTGAATTAGTTTGCAAAGTTGTGCTTTGCTTTTCTATTCTTTCATTGGAAACTTTTTCCTGTTAGGAACAAGTTAGGGTTAGGGTTAGGGTTAGGGTTAGGGTAGGGTTAGGGTTAGGGGTCAGGGTTAGGGTTATGGTTATATCACTTTTCAGTTTTCCTGTTATAATAATTTAAAAGTCGACAGTAATGTGAATTAGTTTACAAAGTTGTGCTTTGCGTTTCTGTTCATTCGCTGAAAACTTGTTCTTTTGCCTTACACTTCGATATATCACCTTTCAGTTTTCCTGTATTCCTAATTGAGCGAGCGATGCACAGGTGATTTACTTTACAAAGTTGTGCTTTGCTTAGTTACGTTTAGGGTTAGGGTTAGGTTTAGGTTAGTGTTAGGGTTAGGGTTAGGGTAGGGTTAGGGTTAGGGTTAGGGTTAGGGTTAGGGTTAGGGTAGGGTTAGGGTTAGTGTTAGGGTTAGGGTTAGGGTTAGGGTTAGGGTTAGGGTTAGGGTAGGGTTAGGGTTAGGGTTAGGGTAAGGGTTGGGGTTAGGGTTTAGGGTTAGGGTTAGTGTTTTATCACTTTTCAGTTTTCCTGTTATAATAATTGAACAGGCGACACGTATGTGAATTAGTTTACAAAGTTGTGCTTTGCGATTCTGTTCATTCGATGAAAATTTGTTTCTTTGCCGTACACTTCGATATATCACATTTCAGTTTTCCTGTATTCCTAATTGAGCGAGCGATGCACAGGTGATTTACTTTACAAAGTAGTGCTTTGCTTCTCTGTTCTTTCGTTGGAAACTTGTTCCTGTGCTGTACAGTGCGATATATCACTTTTCAGTTTTCCTGTATTCCTAATTGAGTGAGCGACACACATTTGATTTAGTTTACAAAGTACTGCTTTGATTTTCTGTTCTTTCGTTGGAAACTTGTTCCTGTGCTGTACAGTGTGATATATCACTTTTCAGTTTTCCTGTTATACTAATTGAACGGGCGACACATATTTGAATTATTTTGGAAAGTTGTGCTTTGCTTTTCTGTTCTTTCGTTGGAAACTTGTTCCTGTGCTATACAGTGCGATATATCACTTTTCAGGTTTCCTGTAATCCTAATTCAGCGAGTGACACACATGAGATTTAGTTTACAAAGTTGTGCTTTGCGTTTCTGTTCTTTCATTGGAAACTTGTTCCTGTTAGGAACAAGTTACGTTTAGGGTTAGTGTTAGTGTTAGGTTAGTGTTAGGGTTAGGGTTTCGGTTAGGGTTAGGGTTAGGGTAGGGTTAGGGTTAGGGTTAGTGTTAGGGTTAGGGGTTAGGGTTAGGGTTAGGGTTATATCACTTTTCAGTTTTCTGTTATAATAATTGAATGGGCGACACGTATGTGAATTAGTTTATAAAGTTGTGCTTCGCGTTTCTGTTCATTCGATGAAAACTTGTTTCTTTGCCGTACATTTAGAAATATCACTTTTCAGTTTTCCTGTATTCCTAATTGAGCGAGCGATACACAGGTGATTTACTTTACAAAGTAGTGCTTTGCTTCTCTGTTCTTTCTTTGGAACCTTGTTCCTGTGCTGTACAGTGCGATATATCACTTTTCAGTTTTCCTGTATTCCTAATTGAGCGAGCGACACACATTTGATTTAGTTTACAAAGTAGTGC
This sequence comes from Meriones unguiculatus, assembly GCF_030254825.1. Classification (NCBI taxonomy): domain Eukaryota; kingdom Metazoa; phylum Chordata; class Mammalia; order Rodentia; family Muridae; genus Meriones; species Meriones unguiculatus. The sequence continues at coordinate 44,790,881 of NC_083358.1, forward strand.
TTTGCTTTTATGTTCTTTCATTGGAAACTTGTTCCTGTGCTGTACAGTGTGATATATCACTTTTCAGTTTTCCTGTTATACTAATTGAACGGGCGACACATATGTGAATTCGTTTATAAAGTTGTGCTTTGCTTTTCTGTTCTTTCATTGGAAACTTGTTCCTGTTAGGAACAAGTTACGTTTAGGGTTAGGGTTAGGTTTAGATTAGTGTTAGGGTTAGGGTTAGGGTTAGGGTAGGGTTAGGGTTAGGGTAGGGTTAGGGTTAGTGTTATGGTTAGGGTTAGGGTTAGGGTTAGGGGTTAGGGTTAGGGTTAGGGTTATATCACTTTTCAGTTTTCCTGTTATAATAATTGAACAGTTGACACGTATGTGAATTAGTTTACAAAGTTGTGCTTTGCGTTTCTGTTCATTCGATGAAAACTTGTTTCTTTGCTGTACACTTCGATATATCACTTTTCAGTTTTCCTGTATTCCTAATTGAGCGAGCGATGCACAGGTGATTTAGTTTACAAAGTAGTGCTTTTCTTCTCTGTTCTTTCGTTAGATACTTATTCTTGTGCTGTACAGTGCGATATATCACTTTTCAGTTTTCCTGTATTCCTAATTGAGCGAGCGACACACATTTGATTTAGATTACAATGTACTGCTTTGCTTTTCTGTTCTTTCGTTGGAAACTTGTTCCTGTGCTGTACAGTGTGATATATCACTTTTCAGTTTTCCTGTTATAATAATTGAACGGGCGACACATATGTGAATTAGTTTAGAAAGTTGTGCTTTGCTTTTCTGTTCTTTCGTTGGAAACTTGTTCCTGTGCTGTAGAGTACGATATATAACTTTTCAGTTTTCTTGTACTCCTAATTGAGAGAACGACACACATTTGATTTAGTTTACTAAGTTCTGCTTTGCTTTTCTGTTCGTTCGTTTGTAACTTGTTCCTGTCCTGTACAGTGCGATATATCACTTTTCAGTTTTCCTGTTATACTAATTGAACAGGCGACACATGTGAATTAGTTTGCAAAGTTGTGCTTTGCTTTTCTATTCTTTCATTGGAAACTTTTTCCTGTTAGGAACAAGTTAAGGTTAGGGTTAGGGTTAGGGTTAGGGTAGGGTTAGGGTTAGGGGTCAGGGTTAGGGTTATGGTTATATCACTTTTCAGTTTTCCTGTTATAATAATTTAAAAGTCGACAGTAATGTGAATTAGTTTACAAAGTTGTGCTTTGCGTTTCTGTTCATTCGCTGAAAACTTGTTCTTTTGCCTTACACTTCGATATATCACCTTTCAGTTTTCCTGTATTCCTAATTGAGCGAGCGATGCACAGGTGATTTACTTTACAAAGTTGTGCTTTGCTTAGTTACGTTTAGGGTTAGGGTTAGGTTTAGGTTAGTGTTAGGGTTAGGGTTAGGGTAGGGTTAGGGTTAGGGTTAGGGTTAGGGTTAGGGTAGGGTTAGGGTTAGTGTTAGGGTTAGGGTTAGGGTTAGGGTTAGGGTTAGGGTTAGGGTAGGGTTAGGGTTAGGGTTAGGGTAAGGGTTAGGGTTAGGGTTTAGGGTTAGGGTTAGTGTTTTATCACTTTTCAGTTTTCCTGTTATAATAATTGAACAGGCGACACGTATGTGAATTAGTTTACAAAGTTGTGCTTTGCTTTTCTGTTCATTCGATGAAAACTTGTTTCTTTGCCGTAGACTTCGATAAATCACTTTTCAGTTTTCCTGTATTCCTAATTGAACGAGCGATGCACAGGTGATTTAGTTTACAAAGTAGTGCTTTGCTTTTCTGTTCTTTTTTTGGAAACTTGTTCCTGTTCTGTATAGTGTGATATATCACTTTTCAGTTTTCCTGTATACCTAATTGAGCGAGCGACACACATGTGATTTAGTTTACAAAGTAGTGCTTTGCTTTTATGTTCTTTCATTGGAAACTTGTTCCTGTTAGGAACAAGTTAGGTTTAGTGTTAGGGTTAGGGTTAGGGTAGGGTTAGGGTTAGGGTTAGGGTTAGGGTTAGGGTTAGCGTTAGGGTTAGGGTAGGGTTAGGGTTAGGGTTAGCGTTAGGGTTAGGGTTAATGGTTAGGGTTAGGGTTAGGGTTATACCACTTTTCAGTTTTCCTGTTATAATAATTGAACAGGCGACACGTATGTGAATTAGTTCACAAAGTTGTGCTTTGTGTTTCTGTTCATTCGCTGAAAACTTGTTTCTTTGCCGTACACTTTGATATATCACTTTTCAGTTTTCCTGTATTCCTAATTGAGCGAGTGATGCACAGGTGATTTACTTTACAAAGCAGTGCTTTGCTTCTCTGTTCTTTCGTTGGAAACTTGTTCCTGTGCTGTACAGTGCGATATACTACTTTTCAGTTTTCCTGTATTCCTAATTGAGCGAGTGACATACATTTCATTTAGTTTACAAAGTACTGCTTTGCTTTTCTGTTCTTTCATTGGAAACTTGTTCCTGTGCTGTACAGTGTGATATATCACTTTTCAGTTTTCCTGTTATACAAATTGAACGGGCGACACATATGTGAATTCGTTTAGAAAGTTGTACTTTGCTTTTCTGTTCTTTCATTTTAAACTTGTTGCTGTTAGGAACAAGTTACGTTTAGAGTTAGGGTTAGGGTTAGGTTAGTGTTAGGGTTAGGGTTACGGTTAGGGTTAGGGTTAGGGTAGGGTTAGGGTTAGTGTTAGGGTTAGGGTTAGGGTTAGGGTAGGGTTAGGGTTAGTGTTAGTGTTAGGGTTAGGGTTAGGGTTAGGTTTAGGGTAGAGTTAGGGTTAGGGTTAGGGTTAGGGTTAGGGTTAGGGTTATATCACTTTTCAGTTTTCCTGTTATAATAATTGAACAGGCGACACGTATGTGAATTAGTTTACAAAGTTGTGCTTTGCTTTTCTGTTCTTTCGATGAAAACTTGTTTCTTTGCCATACACTTCGATATATCACTTTTCAGTTTTCCAGTATTCCTAATTGAGTGAGCGACACACATTTGATTTAGTTTACAAAGTACTGCTTTGCTTTTCTGTTCTTTCGTTGGAAACTTGTTCCTGTGCTGTACAGTGTGATATATCACTTTTCAGTTTTCCTTTAATCCTAATTGAGCGAGTGACACACATGTGATTTAGTGTACAAAGTTGTGCTTTGCTTTTCTGTTCTTTCATTGGAAACTTGTTCCTCTTAGGAACAAGTTACGTTTAAGGTTAGTGTTAGGGTTAGGTTAGTGTTAGGGTTAGGGTTACAGTTAGGGTTAGGGTTAGGGTAGGGTTAGAGTTAGTGTTAGTGTTAGGGTTAGGGTTAGGGTTAGGGTTAGGGTCGTGTTACAGTTAGGCCTAGGATTATGGTTTGGCTTAGGGTTCGGGTAAGGCTAGGGTTAGGGTTAGGGTTAGGTTTAGGGTTAGAGTAGGGTTACGGTTAGGGTTAGGGTTAGGGTTAGGGTTAGGGGTTAGGGTTAGGGTTAGGGTTTTATCACTTTTCAGTTTTCCTGTTATAATAATTGAACAGGCGACATGTATGTGAATTAGTTTACAAAGTTGTGCTTTGCGTTTCTGATCATTCGCTGAAAACTTGTTCCTTTGCCGTACACTTTGATATATCACTTTTCAGTTTTCCTGTATTCCTAATTGAGCGAGCGATGCACAGGTGATTTACTTTACAAAGTAGTGCTTTGATTCTCTGTTCTTTCGTTGGAAACTTGTTCCTGTGCTGTACAGTGCGATATATCACTTTTCAGTTTTCCTGTGTTCCTAATTGAGCGAGTGACACACATTTGATTTAGTTTCCAAAGTACTGCTTTGCTTTTCTATTCTTTCGTTGGAAACTTGTTCCTGTGCTGTACAGTGTGATATATCACTTTTCAGTTTTCCTGTTATACTAATTGAACGGGCGACACATATGTGAATGAGTTTTGAAATTTGTGCTTTGCTTTTCTGTTCTTTCGTTGGAAACTTGTTCCTGTGCTGTACAGTGCGATATATCACTTTTCAGTTTTCTTGTATTCCTAATTGAGAGAACGACACACATTTGATTTAGTTTACAAAGTAGTGCTTTGCTTTTATGTTCTTTCATTGGAAACTTGTTCCTGTTAGGAACAAGTTAGGTTTAGGTTTAGGGTTAGGATTAGGGTAGGGTTAGGGTTAGGGTTAGGGTTAGGGTCAGGGTTAGGGTTAGGGTTTGGGTAGGGTTAGGGTTAGGGTTAGGGTTAGGGAAAAGGGTTAGGGTTAGAGTTAGAGTTATATCACTTTTCAGTTTTCCTGTTATAATAATTGAACAGGCGACATGTATGTGAATTGGTTTACAAAGTTGTGCTTTGCTTTTCTGTTCTTTCATGGGAAACTTGTTCCTGTTAGGAACAAGTTACGTTTAGGGTTAGGGTTAGGGTTAGCTCAGTGTTAGGGTTAGGGTTACGGTTAGGGTTAGGGTTAGGGTAGGGTTAGGGTTAGTGTTAGGGTTAGGTTTACAGTTAGGGTTAGGGTTAGGGTAGGGTTAGGGTTAGGGTTAGCGTTAGGGGTTAGGGTTAGGGTTAGGATTATATCACTTTTTAGTTTTCCTGTTATAATAATTGAACAGGGACACGTATGTGAATTAGTTTACAAAGATGTGCTTTACGTTTCTGTTCTTTCGATGAAAACTTGTTTCTTTGCTGTACACTTCGATATATCACTTTTCAGTTTTCCTGTATTCCTAATTGAGCAGGCGATGCACAGGTGATTTAGTTTACAAAGTAGTGCTTTACTTTTCTGTTCTTTCGTTGGAAACTTGTTCTTGTGCTGTATAGTGTGATATATCACTTTTCAGTTTTCCTGTTATAATAATTGAACGGGCGACACATATGTGAATTAGTTTAGAAAGTTGTGCTTTGCTTTTCAGTTCTTTCGTTGGAAACTTGTTCCTGTGCTGTAGAGTACGATATATCACTTTTCAGTTTTCTTGTATTCCTAATTGAGCGAGCGATGCACAGGTGATTTACTTTACAAAGTAGTGCTTTGCTTCTCCATTCTTTTGTTGGAAACTTGTTCCTGTGCTGTACAGTGCGATATATCACTTTTCAGTTTTCCTGTATTCCCAATTGAGCGAGTGACACACATTTGATTTAGTTTACAAAGTACTACTTTGCTTTTCTGTTCTTTCGTTGGAAACTTGTTCCTGTGCTGTACAGTGTGATATATCACTCTTCAGTTTTCCTGTTATACTAATTGAACGGGCAACACATATGTGAATTAGTTTAGAAAGTTGTGCTTTCCTTTTCTGTTCTTTCGTTGGAAACTTGTTCCTGTGCTATACAGTGCGATATATCACTTTTCAGTTTTCCTTTATTCCTAATTGAGGGAGTGACACACATGTGATTTAGTTTACAAAGTTGTGCTTTGCTTTTTTGTTCTTTCATTGGAAACTTGTTCCTGTTAGGAACAAGTTACGTTTTGGGTTAGGGTTAGGGTTAGGTTAGTGTTAGGGTTAGGGTTACAGTTAGGGTTAGGGTTAGGGTAGGGTTAGAGTTAGTGTTAGGGTTAGGGTTAGGGTTAGGGTAGGGTTAGGGTTACGGGTTAGGTTTAGGGTTAGGGTTATATCACTTTTCAGTTTTCCTGTTATAATAATTGAACAGGCGACACGTATGTGAATTATTTTACAAAGTTGTGCTTTGCGTTTCTGTTCATTCGATGAAAACTTGTTTCTTTGCCTTACACTTCGATATATCACTTTTCAGTTTTCCTGTATTCCTAATAGAGCGAGCGATATATAGGTGATTTACTTTACAAAGTAGTGCTTTGCTTCTCTGTTCTTTCTTTGGAACCTTGTTCCTGTGCTGTACAGTGTGATATATCACTTTTCAGTTTTCCTGTATTCCTAATTGAGCGAGCGACACACATTTGATTTAGGTTATAAAGTACTGCTTTGCTTTTCTGTTCTTTCATTGGAATCTTGTTCCTGTGCTGTACAGTGTGATATATCACTTTCCAGTTTTCCTGTTATACTAATTGAACGGGCGACACATACGTGAATTAGTTTATAAAGTTGTGCTTTGCTTTTCTGTTCTTTCTTTGGAAACTGGTTCCTGTGCTATACAGTGCGATATATCACTTTTCAGTTTTCCTGTATTCCTAATTGAGCGAGTGACACACATATGATTTAGTTTACAAAGTTGTGCTTTGCTTTTCTGTTCTTTCATTGGAAACTTGTTCCTGTTAGGAACAAGTTACATTTAGGGTTAGGGTTAGGGTTCGCTTAGTGTTAGGGTTAGGGTTACGGTTAGGGTTAGGTTTAGTGTAGGGTTAGGGTTAGTGTTACGATTAGGGTTACGGTTAGTGTTAGGGTTAGGGTACGGTTAGGGTTAGGGTTAGCGTTAGGGGTTAGGGTTAGGGTTAGGATTATATCACTTTTCAGTTTTCCTGTTATAATAATTGAACAGGCGACATGTATGTGAATTAGTTTACAAAGTTGTGCTTTGCTTTTCTGTTCATTCGATGAAAACTTGTTTCTTTGCCATACACTTCGATATATCACTTTTCAGGTTTCCTGTATTCCTAATTGAGCGAGCGATGCACAGCTGCTTTAGTTTACAAAGTACTGCTTTGCTTTTCTGTTCTATGTTGGAAACTTGTTCCTGTGCTGTACAGTGTGATATATCACTTTTCAGTTTTCCTGTATTCCTAATTGAGCGAGCGACACACATGTGATTTAGTTTACAAAGTAGTGCTTTGCTTTTATGTTCTTTCATTGGAAACTTGTTCCTGTTAGGAACAAGTTAGGTTTAGGGTTAGGGTTAGGATTAGGGTATTGTTAGGGTTAGGGTTAGGGTTAGGGTTAGGGTTAGGGTTAGGATTAGGGTTAGGGTTAGGGTAGGGTTAGGGTTAGGTTTAGGGTTAGGGATAAGGGTTAGGGTTAGGGTTAGGGTTATATCACTTTTCAGTTTTCCTGTTATAATAATTGAACAGGCGACACGTATGTGAATTAGTTTACAAAGTTGTGCTTTGCATTTCTGTTCATTCGATGAAAACTTGTTTCTTTGCCGTACACTTCGATATATCACTTTTCAGTTTTCCTGTATTCCTAATTGAGCGAGCGATATACAGGTGATTTACTTTTCAAAGTAGTGCTTTGCTTCTCTGTTCTTTCTTTGGAACCTTGTTGCTGTGCTGTACAGTGCGATATATCACTTTTCAGTTTTCCTGTATTCCTAATTCAGCCAGCGACACACATTTGATTTAGTTTATAAAGTAAAGCTTTGCTTTTCTGTTCTTTCATTGGAATCTTGTTCCTGTGCTGTACAGTGTGATATATCACTTTCCAGTTTTCCTGTTATACTAATTGAACGGGCGACACATACGTGAATTAGTTTATAAAGTTGTGCTTTGCTTTTCTGTTCTTTCTTTGGAAACTGGTTCCTGTGCTATACAGTGCGATATATCACTTTTCAGTTTTCCTGTATTCCTAATTGAGCGAGCGACACACATTTGATTTAGTGTACAATGTACTGCTTTGCTTTTCTGTTCTTTCGTTGGAAACTTGTTCCTGTACTGTACAGTGTGATATATCACTTTTCAGTTTTCCTGTTATAATAATTGAACGGGCGACACATATGTGAATTAGTTTAGAAAATTGTGCTTTGCTTTTCTGTTCTTTCATTGGAAACTTGTTCCTGAACAAGTTAGGTTTAGGGCGTAGGGTTAGGATTAGGGTAGGGTTACTGTTAGGGTTAGGGTTAGGGTTAGGGTTAGGGTTAGGGTTAGGGTTAGGGTTAGGGTAGGGTTAGGGTTAGGGTTAGGGTTAGGGTTAGGGGTTAGGGTTAGGGTTAGGGTTATATCACTTTTCAGTTTTCCTGTTATAATAATTGAACAGGCGACACGTATGTGAATTAGTTTACAAAGTTGTGCTTTGCATTTCTGTTCATTCGATGAAAACTTGTTTCTTTGCCGTACACTTCGATATATCACTTTTCAGTTTTCCTGTATTCCTAATTGAGCGAGCGATATACAGGTGATTTACTTTTCAAAGTAGTGCTTTGCTTCTCTGTTCTTTCTTTGGAACCTTGTTGCTGTGCTGTACAGTGCGATATATCACTTTTCAGTTTTCCTGTTATACTAATTGAACGGGCGACCCATATATGAATTAGTTTAGAAAGTTGTGCTTTGCTTTTCTGTTCTTTCTTTGGAAACTTGTTCCTGTGCTATACAGTGCGATATATCACTTTTGAGTTTTCCTGTATTCCTAATTGAGCGAGTGACACACATGTGATTTAGTTTGCAAAGTTGTGCTTTGCTTTTCTGTTCTTTCATTGGAAACTTGTTCCTGTTAGGAACAACTTACGTTTAGGGTTAGGGTTAGGTTTAGCTTAGTGTTAGGGTTAGGGTTACGGTTAGTGTTAGGGTTAGGGTAGGGTTAGGGTTAGTGTTAGGGTTAGGGTTACGGTTAGGGTTAGGGTTAGGGTAGGTTTAGGGTTAGGGTTAGGGTTAGGGTTAGGGTTAAGTTTAGGGTAGGGTTAGGGTTAGTGTTAAAGTTAGGGTTACTGTTAGGGTTAGGGTTAGGGTAGGGGTAGGGTTAGGGTTAGGGTGAGGGTTAGGGTTAGGGGTTAGGGTTAGGGTTATATCACTTTTCAGTTTTCCTGTTATAATAATTGAACAGGCGACATGTATGTGAATTAGTTTACAAAGTTGTGCTTTGCCTTTCTGTTCATTCGATGAAAACTTGTTTCTTTGCCGTACACTTCGATTTATCACTTTTCAGGTTCCCTGTATTCCTAATTGTGCAAGCGATGCACAGGTGCTTTAGTTTACAAAGCAGTGCTTTGCTTTTCTGTTCTTTTGTTGGAAACTTGTTCCTGTGCTGTACAGTATGATATATCACTTTTCAGTTTTCCTGTATTCCTAATTGAGCGAGCGACACACATGTGATTTAGTTTACAAAGTATTGCTTTGCTTTTATATTCTTTCATTGGAAACTTGTTCCTGTTAGGAACAAGTTAGGTTTAGGGTTAGGGTTAGGATTAGGGTAGGGTTACTGTTAGGTTTAGGGTTAGGGTTAGGGTTAGGGTTAGGGTTAGGGTAGGGTTAGGGTTAGGGTTAGGGTTAGGGTTAAGGTTTAGGGTTAGGGTTAGGGTTATATCACTTTTCAGTTTTTCTGTTATAATAATTGAACAGGCGACACGTATGTGAATTAGTTTACAAAGTTGTACTTGGCGTTTCTGTTCTTTTGATGAAAACTTGTTTCTTTGCTGTATACTTCGATATATCACTTTTCAGTTTTCCTGTATTCCTAATTGAGTGAGCGATGCACAGGTGATTTAGTTTACAAATTAGTGCTTTGCTTTTCTGTTCTTTTTTTGGAAACTTGTTCCTGTGCTGTACAGTGCGATATATCACTTTTCAGTTTTCCTGTATTCCCAATTGAGCGAGTGACACACATTTGATTTAGTTTACCAAGTACTGCTTTGCTTTTCTGTTCTTTCGTTGGAAACTTGTTCCTGTGCTGTACAGTGTGATATATCACTCTTCAGTTTTCCTGTTATACTAATTGAACGGGCAACACATTTGTGAATTAGTTTAGAAAGTTGTGCTTTCCTTTTCTGTTCTTTCGTTGGAAACTTGTTCCTGTTCTATACAGTGCGATATATCACTTTTCAGTTTTCCTGTATTCCTAATTGAGGGAGTGACACACATGTGATTTAGTTTACAAAGTTGTGCTTTGCTTTTCTGTTCTTTCATTGGAAACTTGTTCCTGTTAGGAACAAGTTACGTTTAGGGTTAGGGTTAGGGTTAGGGTTAGGTTAGTGTTAGGGTTAGGGTTACAGTTAGGGTTAGGGTTAGGGTAGGGTTAGAGTTAGTGTTAGGGTTAGGGTTAGGGTTAGGGTTAGGGTTAGGGTTAGGGTTAGGGTAGGGTTAGGGTTAGGGTTAGGGTTAGGGATAGGGTTAGGGTAGGGTTAGGGTTAGGGTTAGGGTTAGGGGTTAGGGTTACGGTTAGGGTTATATCACTTTTCAGTTTTCCTGTTATAATAATTGAACAGGCGACACGTATGTGAATTAGTTTACAAAGTTGTGCTTTGCGTTTCTGTTCATTCTATGAAAACTTGTTTCTTTGCCGTACACTTCGATATATCACTTTTCAGTTTTCCTGTATTCCTAATTGAGCGAGCGATATACAGGTGATTTACTTTACAAAGTAGTGCTTTGCTTCTCTGTTCTTTCTTTGGAACCTTGTTACTGTGCTGTACAGTGCGATATATCACTTTTCAGTTTTCCTGTTATAATAATTGAACGGGCGACACATATGTGAATTAGTTTAGAAAGTTGTGCTTTGCTTTTCTGTTCTTTCGTTGGAAACTTGTTCCTGTGCTGTAGAGTACGATATATCACTTTTCAGTTTTCTTGTATTCCTAATTGAGAGAACGACACACATTCGATTTAGTTTAGTAAGTTGTGCTTTGCTTTTCTGTTCGTTCGTTCGTAACTTGTTCCTGTCCTGTACAGTGCGATATATCACTTTTCAGTTTTCCTGTTATACTAATTGAACAGGCAACACATATGTGAATTAGTTTACAAAGTTGTGCTTTGCTTTTCTATTATTTCATTGGAAACTTTTTCCTGTTAGGAACAAGTTAGGATTAGAGTTAGGGTTAGGGTTAGGGTAGTGTTACGGTTAGGCCTAGCATTATGGTTTGGCTTAGGGTTCGGGTAAGGCTAGGGTTAGGGTTAGGGTTAGGGTTAGGTTTAGGGATAGAGTAGGGTTACGGTTAGGGTTAGGGTTAGGGTTAGTGTAAGGGGTTAGGGTTAGGGTTAGGGTTATATCACTTTTCAGTTTTCCTGTTATAATAATTGAACAGGCGACATGTATGTGAATTAGTTTACAAAGTTGTGCTTTGCGTTTCTGTTCATTCGCTGAAAACTTGTTCCTTTGCCGTACACTTTGACATATCACTTTTCAGTTATCCTGTTTTCCTAATTGAGCGAGCGATGCACAGCTGCTTTAGTTTACAAAGTAGTGCTTTGCTTTTCTGTTCTTTTGTTGGAAACTTGTTCTTGTGCTGTACAGTGTGATATATCACTTTTCAGTTTTCCTATATTCCTAATTGAGCGAGCGACAGACATTTGATTTAGTTTACAATGTACTGCTTTCCTTTTCTGTTCTTTCGTTGGAAACTTGTTCCTGTGCTGTACAGTGTGATATATCACTTTCCAGTTTTCCTGTTATACTCATTGAACGGGCGACACATATGTGAATTAGTTTAGAAAGTTGTGCTTTACTTTTCTGTTCTTTCGTTGGAAACTTGTTCCTGTGCTATACAGTGCGATATATCACTTTTCAGTTTTCCTGTATTCCTAATTGAGCGAGTGACACACATGTGATTTAGTTTACAAAGTTGTGCTTTGCTTTTCTGTTCTTTCATTGGAAACTTGTTCCTGTTTGGAACAAGTTACATTTAGGGTTAGGGTTAGGGTTAGCTTAGTGTTAGGGTTAGGGTTACGGTTAGGGTTACGGTTAGGGTAGGGTTAGGGTTAGTGTTAGGGTTAGGGTTACGGTTAGGGTTAGGGTTAGGGTAGGGTTAGGGTTAGGGTTAGGGTTAGGGTTCGGATTTGGGGTTAGGGTTAGGGTTAGGGTTATATCACTTTTCAGTTTTCCTGTTATAATTGAACGGGCGACATGTATGTGAATTAGTTTACAAAGTTGTGCTTTGCCTTTCTGTTCATTCGATGAAAACTTGTTTCTTTGCCGTACACTTCGTTATATCACTTTTCAGTTTTCCTGTATTCCTAATTGAGCGAGCGATGCACAGGTGCTTTAGTTTACAAAGTAGTGCTTTGCTTTTCTGTTCTTTCTTTGTAAACTTGTTCCTGTGCTATACAGTGCGATATATCACTTTTCAGTTTTCCTGTATTCCTAGTTGAGCGAGTGACACACATGTGATTTAGTTTGCAAAGTTGTGCTTTGCTTTTCTGTTCTTTCATTGGAAACTTGTTCCTGTTAGGAACAAGTTACGTTTAGGGTTAGGGTTAGGGTTAGCTTAGTGTTAGGGTTAGGGTTACGGTTAGGGTTAGGGTTAGGGTAGGGTTAGGGTTAGTGTTAGGGTTAGATTTACGGTTAGGGTTAGGGTTAGGGTAGGGTTCGGGTTAGGGTTAGCGTTAGGGGTTAGGGTTAGGTTTAGGACTATATCACTTTTCAGTTTTCCTGTTATAATAATTGAACAGGCGACACGTATGTGAATTAGTTTACAAAGTTGTGCTTTGCTTTTCTGTTCATTCGATGAAAACTTGTTTCTTTGCCATACAGTTCGATATATCACTTTTCAGGTTTCCTGTATTCCTAATTGAGCAAGCGATGCACAGCTGCTTTAGTTTACAAAGTAATGCTTTGCTTTTCTGTTCTTTTGTTGGAAACTTGTTCCTGTGCTGTACAGTATGATATATCACTTTTCAGTTTTCCTGTATTCCTAATTGAGCGAGCGACACACATGTGATTTAGTTTACAAAGTAGGGCTTTGCTTTTATGTTCTTTCATTGGAAACTTGTTCCTGTTAGGAACAAGTTAGGTTTAGGGTTAGGGTTAGGATTAGGGTAGGGTTACTGTTAGGGTTAGGGTTAGGGTTAGGGTTAGGGTTAGGGTAGGGTTAGGGTTAGGGTTAGGGTTAGGGTTAGGGGTTAGGGTTAGGGTTAGGGCTATATCACTTTTCAGTTTTCCTGTTATAATAATTGAACAGGCAACACGTATGTGAATTAGTTTACAAAGTTGTGCTTTGCTTTTCTGTTCTTTCGTTGGAAACTTGTTCCTGTGCTGTACAGTGTGATATATAACTTTTCAGTTTTCCTGTTATAATAATTGAACAGGCGACACGTATGTCAATTAGTTTACAAAGTTGTGCTTTGCGTTTCTGTTCTTTCGATGAAAACTTGTTTCTTTGCTGTACACTTCGATATATCACTTTTCAGTTTTCCTGTATTCCTATTTGAGCGAGCGATGCACAGGTGATTTAGTTTAAAAAGTAGTGCTTTACTTTTCTGTTCTTTCGTTGGAAACTTGTTCTTGTGCTGTACAGTGTGATATATCACTTTTCAGTTTTCCTGTTTTAATAATTGAACGGGCGACACATATGTGAATTAGTTTAGAAAGTTGTGCTTTGCTTTTCTGTTCTTTCGTTGGAAACTTGTTCCTGTGCTGTAGAGTACGATATATCACTTTTCAGTTTTCTTGTATTCCTAATTTAGAGAACGACACACATTTGATTTAGTTTACTAAGTTGTGCTTTGCTTTTCTGTTCGTTCGTTCGTAACTTGTTCCTGTCCTGTACAGTGCGATATATCACTTTTCAGTTTTCCTGTTATACTAATTGAACAGGCGATACATATGTGAATTAGTTTAGAAAGTTGTGCTTTGCTTTTCTGTTCTTTCGTTGGAAACTTGTTCCTGTGCTATACAGTGCGATATATCACCTTTCAGTTTTCCTGTATTCCTAATTGAGCGAGTGACACACATGTGATTTAGTTTACAATGTAGTGCTTTGCTTTTATGTTCTTTCATTGGAAACTTGTTCCTGTTAGTTACCAGTTAGGTTTAGGGTTAGAGTTAGGATTAGGGTAGGGTTAGGGTTAGGGTTAGGGTTAGGGTAGGGTTAGGGTTAGGGTTAGGGTTAGGGTTAGGGTTAGGGTTAAGGGTTAGGGTTAGGGTTAGGTTTATATCATGTTTCAGTTTTCCTGTTATGATAATTGAACAGGCGACACGTATGTGAATTAGTTTACAAAGTTGTGCTTTGCGTTTCTGTTCTTTCGATGAAAACTTGTTTCTTTGCGGTACACTTCGATATATCACTTTTCAGTTTTCCTGTATTCCTAATTGAGCGAGTGATACATAGGTGATTTACTTTACAAAGTAGTGCTTTTCTGTTCTTTCATTGGAAACTTGTTCCTGTTAGGAACAAGTTACGTTTAGGGTTAGGGTTAGGATTAGCTTAGTGTTAGGGTTAGGGTTACGGTTAGGGTAGGGTTAGTGTTAGGGTTAGGGTTAGGGTTAGGGTTAGGGTTAGGGTTAGGGTTAGGGGTTAGGGTTAGGGTTATATCACTTTTCAGTTTTCCTGTTATAATAATTGAACAGGCGACACGTATGTGAATTAGTTTACAAAGTTGTGCTTTGCGTTTCTGTTCATTCGATGAAAACTTGTTTCTTTGCCGTACACTTCGATTTATCACTTTTCAGGTTTCCTTTATTCCTAATTGAGCGAGTGATGCACAGGTGCTTTAGTTTACAAAGTAGTGCTTTGCTTTTCTGTTCTTTTGTTGGAAACTTGTTCCTGTGCTGTACAGTATGATATATCACTTTTCAGTTTTCCTGTATTCCTAATTGAGTGAGCGACACACATGTGATTTAGTTTACAAAGTAGTGCTTTGCTTTTATGTTCTTTCGTTGGAAACTTGTTCCTGTTAGGAACAAGTTAGGTTTAGGGTTAGGGTTAGGATTAGGGTAGGGTTACTGTCTGGGTTAGGGTTAGGGTTACGGTTAGGGTTAGGGTTAGGGTAGGGTTAGGGTTAGGGTTAGGGTTAGGATTAGGGGTTAGGGTTAGGGTTAGGGTTATATCACTTTTCAGTTTTCCTGTTATAATTGAACAGGCAACACGTATGTGAATTAGTTTACAAAGTTGTGCTTTGCTTTTCTGTTCATTCGATGAAAACTTGTTTTTTTGCCGTACACTTCGATATATCACTTTTCAATTCCTGTATTCCTAATTGAGCGAGCGATGCACAGGTGCTTTAGTTTACAAAGTAGTGCTTTGCTTTTCTGTTCTTTTGTTGGAAACTTGTTCCTGTGCTGTACAGTGTGATATATCACTTTTCAGTTTTCCTGTTAAACTAATTGAACGGGCGACACATATATGAATTAGTTTAGAAAGTTGTGCTTTGCTTTTCTGTTCTTTCGTTGGAAACTTGTTCCTGTGCTATACAGTGCGATATATCACTTTTCAGTTTTCCTGTATTCCTAATTGAGTGAGTGACAAACATTTGATTTATTTTACAAAGTTGTGCTTTGCTTTTCTGTTCTTTTATTGGAAACTTATTCCTGTTACGTTTAGGGTTAGGGTTAGGGTTATCTTAGTGGTAGGGTTAGGGTTACGGTTAGGGTTATGGTTAGGGTAGGGTTAGGGTTAGTGTTAGGGTAGAGTTACGGTTAGGGTTAGGGTTAGGGTAGGGTTAGGGTTAGGGTTAGGGTTAGGGTTAAGGGTTAGGGTTAGGGTTAGGTTTATATCACCTTTCAGTTTTCCTGTTATGATAATTGAACAGGCGACACGTATGTGAATTAGTTTACAAAGTTGTGCTTTGCGTTTCTGTTCTTTCGATGAAAACTTGTTTCTTTGCTGTACACTTCGATATATCACTTTTCAGTTTTCCTGTATTCCTAATTGAGCGAGCGATGCACAGGTGATTTAGTTTATAAAGTAGTGCTTTGCTTCTCTGTTCTTTCGTTGGATACTTGTTCCTGGGCGGTACAGTGCGATATATCACTTTTCAGTTTTCCTGTATTTTTAATTGAGCGAGCGACACACATTTGATTCAGTTTACAATTTACTGCTTTGCTTTTCTGTTCTTTCGTGGCAAACTTGTTCCTGTGCTGTACAGTGTGATATATCACTTTTCAGTTTTCCTGTTATAATAATTGAACGGGAGATACATATGTGAATTAGTTTAGAAAGTTGTGCTTTGCTTTTCTGTTCTTTCATTGGAAACTTGTTCCTGTGCTGTACAGTGTGATATATCACTTTTCAGTTTTCCTGTTATAATAATTGAACGGGCGACACATATGTGAATTAGTTTAGAAAGTAGTGCTTTGCTTTTCTGTTCTTTCATTGGAAACTTGTTCCTGTGCTGTACAGTGTGATATATCACTTTCCAGTTTTCCTGTTATACTCATTGAACGGGCGACACATATGTGAATTAGTTTAGAAATTTGTGCTTTGCTTTTCTGTTCTTTCGTTGGAAACTTGTTCCTGTGCTATACAGTGCGATATTTCACTTTTCAGTTTTCCTGTATTCCTAATTGAGCGAGTGACACACATGTGATTTAGTTTACAAAGTTGTGCATTGCTTTTCTGTTCTTTCATTGGAAACTTGTTCCTGTTCCGAACAAGTTATGTTTAGGGTTAGGGTTAGGGTTAGCTTAGTGTTAGTGTTAGGGTTACGGTTAGGGTTAGGGTTAGGGTAGGGTTAGGGTTAGTGTTAAGGTTAGGGTTACGGTTAGGGTTAGGGTTAGGGTAGGGTTAGGGTTAGGGTTAGGGTTAGGATTAGGGGTTAGGGTTAGGGTTAGGGTTATATCACTTTTCAGTTTTCCTGTTAAAATTGAACAGGCGACATGTATGCGAATTAGTTTACAAAGTTGTGCTTTGCCTTTCTGTTCATTCGATGAAAACTTGTTTCTTTGCCGTACACTTCGTTATATCACTTTTCAGTTTTCCTGTATTCCTAATTAAGTGAGCGATGCACACGTGCTTTAATTTACAAAGTAGTGCTTTGCTTTTCTGTTCTTTTGTTGGAAACTTGTTCCTGTGCTGTACTGTGTGATATATCACTTTTCAGTTTTTCTGTATTCCTAATTGAGCGAGCAACACATGTGATTTAGTTTACAAAGTTGTGCTTTGCTTTTATGTTCTTTCATTGGAAACTTGTTCCTGTTAGGAACAAGTTAGGTTTAGGGTTAGGGTTAGGATTAGGGTAGGGTTACTGTCTGGGTTAGGGTTAGGGTTACGGTTAGGGTTAGGGTTAGGGTAGGGTTAGGGTTAGGGTTAGGGTTAGGATTAGGGGTTAGGGTTAGGGTTAGGGTTATATCACTTTTCAGTTTTCCTGTTATAATTGAACAGGAGACATGTATGTGAATTAGTTTACAAAGTTGTGCTTTGCCTTTCTGTTCATTCGATGAAAACTTGTTTCTTTGCCGTACACTTCGTTATATCACTTTTCAGTTTTCCTGTATTCCTAATTGAGCGAGCGATGCACAGGTGATTTAGTTTACAAAGTAGTGCTTTACTTTTCTGTTCTTTCATTGGAAACTTGTTCCTGTTCCGAACAAGTTATGTTTAGGGTTAGGGTTAGGGTTAGCTTAGTGTTAGGGTTAGGGTTACGGTTAGGGTTAGGGTTAGGGTTAGGGTAGGATTAGGGTTAGTGTTAGGGTTATGGTTACGGTTAGTGTTAGGGTTAGGATAGTGTTAGGGTTAGGGTTAGGGGTTAGGGTTAGGGTTATATCACTTTTCAGTTTTCCTGTTATAATAATTGAACAGGCAACACGTATGTGAATTAGTTTACAAAGTTGTGCTTTGCTTTTCTGTTCATTCGATGAAAACTTGTTTCTTTGCCGTACACTTCGATATATCACTTTTCAGGTTTCCTGTATTCCTAATTGAGCGAGCGATGCACAGGTGCTTTAGTTTACAAAGTAGTGCTTTGCTTTTCTGTTCTTTTGTTGGAAACTTGTTCCTGTGCTGTACAGTGTGATATATCACTTTTCCGTTTTCCTGTATTCCTAATTGAGTGAGTGACAAACATTTGATTTATTTTACAAAGTTGTGCTTTGCTTTTCTGTTCTTTCATTGGAAACTTATTCCTGTTACGTTTAGGGTTAGGGTTAGGGTTAACTTAGTGGTAGGGTTAGGGTTACGGTTAGGGTTATGGTTAGGGTAGGGTTAGGGTTAGTGTTAGGGTAGAGTTACGGTTAGGGTTAGGTTTAGGGTAGGGTTAGGGTTAGGGTTAGGGTTAGGGGTTAGGGTTAGGGTTAGGGTTATATCACTTTTCAGTTTTCCTGTTATAATAATTGAACAGTTGACACGTATGTGAATTAGTTTACAAAGTTGTGCTTTGTGTTTCTGTTCTTTCGGTGAAAACTTGTTTCTTTGCCGTACATTTCGATATATCACTTTTCAGTTTTCCTGTATTCCTAATTGAGCGAGCGACACACATTTGATTTAGTTTACAATGTACTGCTTTGCTTTTCTGTTCTTTCGATGGAAACTTGTTCCTGTGCTGTACAGTGTGATATATCACTTTTCAGTTTTCCTCTTATAATAATTGAACGGTTGACACATATGTGAATTAATTTAGAAAGTTGTGCTTTGCTTTTCTGTTCTTTCATTGGAAACTTGTTCCTGTGCTATACAGTGCGATATATCACTTTTCAGTTTTCCTGTATTCCTAATTGAGCGAGTGCCACACATGTGATTTAGTTTACAAAGTAGTGCTTTGCTTTTATGTTCTTTCATTGGAAACTTGTTCTTGTTAGGAACAAGTTAGGTTTAGGGTTAGAGTTAGGATTAGGGTAGGGTTAGGGTTAGGGTTAGGGTTAGGGTTAGGGTTGGGGTTGGGGTAGGGTTAGGGTTAGGGTTAGGGTTAGGGTTAAGGGTTAGGGTTAGGGTTAGGTTTATATCACCTTTCAGTTTTCCTGTTATGATAATTGAACAGGCGACACGTATGTGAATTAGTTTACAAAGTTGTGCTTTGCGTTTCTGTTCTTTCGATGAACACTTGTTTCTTTGCCGTACACTTCGATTTATCACTTTTCAGGTTTCCTTTATTCCTAATTGAGCGAGTGATGCACAGGTGCTTTAGTTTACAAAGTAGTGCTTTGCTTTTCTGTTCTTTTGTTGGAAACTTGTTCCTGTGCTGTACAGTATGATATATCACTTTTCAGTTTTCCTGTATTCCTAATTGAGTGAGCGACACACATGTGATTTAGTTTACAAAGTAGTGCTTTGCTTTTATGTTCTTTCATTGGAAACTTGTTCCTGTTAGGAACAAGTTAGGTTTAGGGTTAGGGTTAGGATTAGGGTAGGGTTACTGTCTGGGTTAGGGTTAGGGTTACGGTTAGGGTTAGGGTTAGGGTAGGGTTAGGGTTAGGGTTAGGGTTAGGATTAGGGGTTAGGGTTAGGGTTAGGGTTATATCACTTTTCAGTTTTCCTGTTAAAATTGAACAGGCGACATGTATGTGAATTAGTTTACAAAGTTGTGCTTTGCCTTTCTGTTCATTCGATGAAAACTTGTTTCTTTGCCGTACACTTCGTTATATCACTTTTCAGTTTTCCTGTATTCCTAATTAAGTGAGCGATGCACAGGTGCTTTAATTTACAAAGTAGTGCTTTGCTTTTCTGTTCTTTTGTTGGAAACTTGTTCCTGTGCTGTACTGTGTGATATATCACTTTTCAGTTTTTCTGTATTCCTAATTGAGCGAGCAACACATGTGATTTAGTTTACAAAGTAGTGCTTTGCTTTTATGTTCTTTCATTGGAAACTTGTTCCTGTTAGGAACAAGTTAGGTTTAGGGTTAGGGTTAGGATTAGGGTAGGGTTACTGTCTGGGTTAGGGTTAGGGTTACGGTTAGGGTTAGGGTTAGGGTAGGGTTAGGGTTAGGGTTAGGGTTAGGATTAGGGGTTAGGGTTAGGGTTAGGGTTATATCACTTTTCAGTTTTCCTGTTATAATTGAACAGGAGACATGTATGTGAATTAGTTTACAAAGTTGTGCTTTGCCTTTCTGTTCATTCGATGAAAACTTGTTTCTTTGCCGTACACTTCGTTATATCACTTTTCAGTTTTCCTGTATTCCTAATTGAGCGAGCGATGCACAGGTGATTTAGTTTACAAAGTAGTGCTTTACTTTTCTGTTCTTTCATTGGAAACTTGTTCCTGTTCCGAACAAGTTATGTTTAGGGTTAGGGTTAGGGTTAGCTTAGTGTTAGGGTTAGGGTTACGGTTAGGGTTAGGGTTAGGGTAGGATTAGGGTTAGTGTTAGGGTTATGGTTACGGTTAGTGTTAGGGTTAGGATAGTGTTAAGGTTAGGGTTAGGGGTTAGGGTTAGGGTTATATCACTTTTCAGTTTTCCTGTTATAATAATTGAACAGGCAACACGTATGTGAATTAGTTTACAAAGTTGTGCTTTGCTTTTCTGTTCATTCGATGAAAACTTGTTTCTTTGCCGTACACTTCGATATATCACTTTTCAGGTTTCCTGTATTCCTAATTGAGCGAGCGATGCACAGGTGCTTTAGTTTACAAAGTAGTGCTTTGCTTTTCTGTTCTTTTGTTGGAAACTTGTTCCTGTGCTGTACAGTGTGATATATCACTTTTCCGTTTTCCTGTATTCCTAATTGAGTGAGTGACAAACATTTGATTTATTTTACAAAGTTGTGCTTTGCTTTTCTGTTCTTTCATTGGAAACTTATTCCTGTTACGTTTAGGGTTAGGGTTAGGGTTAACTTAGTGGTAGGGTTAGGGTTACGGTTAGGGTTATGGTTAGGGTAGGGTTAGGGTTAGTGTTAGGGTAGAGTTACGGTTAGGGTTAGGTTTAGGGTAGGGTTAGGGTTAGGGTTAGGGTTAGGGGTTAGGGTTAGGGTTAGGGTTATATCACTTTTCAGTTTTCCTGTTATAATAATTGAACAGTTGACACGTATGTGAATTAGTTTACAAAGTTGTGCTTTGTGTTTCTGTTCTTTCGGTGAAAACTTGTTTCTTTGCCGTACATTTCGATATATCACTTTTCAGTTTTCCTGTATTCCTAATTGAGCGAGCGACACACATTTGATTTAGTTTACAATGTACTGCTTTGCTTTTCTGTTCTTTCGATGGAAACTTGTTCCTGTGCTGTACAGTGTGATATATCACTTTTCAGTTTTCCTCTTATAATAATTGAACGGTTGACACATATGTGAATTAATTTAGAAAGTTGTGCTTTGCTTTTCTGTTCTTTCATTGGAAACTTGTTCCTGTGCTATACAGTGCGATATATCACTTTTCAGTTTTCCTGTATTCCTAATTGAGCGAGTGCCACACATGTGATTTAGTTTACAAAGTAGTGCTTTGCTTTTATGTTCTTTCATTGGAAACTTGTTCTTGTTAGGAACAAGTTAGGTTTAGGGTTAGAGTTAGGATTAGGGTAGGGTTAGGGTTAGGGTTAGGGTTAGGGTTAGGGTTAGGGTTGGGGTTGGGGTAGGGTTAGGGTTAGGGTTAGGGTTAGGGTTAGGGTTAAGGGTTAGGGTTAGGGTTAGGTTTATATCACCTTTCAGTTTTCCTGTTATGATAATTGAACAGGCGACACGTATGTGAATTAGTTTACAAAGTTGTGCTTTGCGTTTCTGTTCTTTCGATGAACACTTGTTTCTTTGCCGTACACTTCGATTTATCACTTTTCAGGTTTCCTTTATTCCTAATTGAGCGAGTGATGCACAGGTGCTTTAGTTTACAAAGTAGTGCTTTGCTTTTCTGTTCTTTTGTTGGAAACTTGTTCCTGTGCTGTACAGTATGATATATCACTTTTCAGTTTTCCTGTATTCCTAATTGAGTGAGCGACACACATGTGATTTAGTTTACAAAGTAGTGCTTTGCTTTTATGTTCTTTCATTGGAAACTTGTTCCTGTTAGGAACAAGTTAGGTTTAGGGTTAGGGTTAGGATTAGGGTAGGGTTACTGTCTGGGTTAGGGTTAGGGTTACGGTTAGGGTTAGGGTTAGGGTAGGGTTAGGGTTAGGGTTAGGGTTAGGATTAGGGGTTAGGGTTAGGGTTAGGGTTATATCACTTTTCAGTTTTCCTGTTATAATTGAACAGGCGACATGTATGTGAATTAGTTTACAAAGTTGTGCTTTGCCTTTCTGTTCATTCGATGAAAACTTGTTTCTTTGCCGTACACTTCGTTATATCACTTTTCAGTTTTCCTGTATTCCTAATTGAGCGAGCGATGCACAGGTGATTTAGTTTACAAAGTAGTGCTTTACTTTTCTGTTCTTTCATTGGAAACTTGTTCCTGTTCCGAACAAGTTATGTTTAGGGTTAGGGTTAGGGTTAGCTTAGTGTTAGGGTTAGGGTTACGGTTAGGGTTAGGGTTAGGGTAGGATTAGGGTTAGTGTTAGGGTTATGGTTACGGTTAGTGTTAGGGTTAGGATAGTGTTAGGGTTAGGGTTAGGGGTTAGGGTTAGGGTTATATCACTTTTCAATTTTCCTGTTATAATAATTGAACAGGCAACACGTATGTGAATTAGTTTACAAAGTTGTGCTTTGCTTTTCTGTTCATTCGATGAAAACTTGTTTTTTTGCCGTACACTTCGAAATATCACTTTTCAGGTTTCCTGTATTCCTAATTGAGCGAGCGATGCACAGGTGCTTTAGTTTACAAAGTAGTGCTTTGCTTTTCTGTTCTTTTGTTGGAAACTTGTTCCTGTGCTGTACAGTGTGATATATCACTTTTCAGTTTTCCTGTTAAACTAATTGAACGGGCGACACATATATGAATTAGTTTAGAAAGTTGTGCTTTGCTTTTCTGTTCTTTCGTTGGAAACTTGTTCCTGTGCTATACAGTGCGATATATCACTTTTCCGTTTTCCTGTATTCCTAATTGAGTGAGTGACAAACATTTGATTTATTTTACAAAGTTGTGCTTTGCTTTTCTGTTCTTTCATTGGAAACTTATTCCTGTTACGTTTAGGGTTAGGGTTAGGGTTATCTTAGTGGTAGGGTTAGGGTTACGGTTAGGGTTATGGTTAGGGTAGGGTTAGGGTTAGTGTTAGGGTAGAGTTACGGTTAGGGTTAGGGTTAGGGTAGGGTTAGGGTTAGGGTTAGGGTTAAGGGTTAGGGTTAGGGTTAGGTTTATATCACCTTTCAGTTTTCCTGTTATGATAATTGAACAGGCGACACGTATGTGAATTAGTTTACAAAGTTGTGCTTTGCGTTTCTGTTCTTTCGATGAAAACTTGTTTCTTTGCTGTACACTTCGATATATCACTTTTCAGTTTTCCTGTATTTTTAATTGAGCGAGCGACACACATTTGATTCAGTTTACAATTTACTGCTTTGCTTTTCTGTTCTTTCGTGGCAAACTTGTTCCTGTGCTGTACAGTGTGATATATCACTTTTCAGTTTTCCTGTTATAATAATTGAACGGGAGATACATATGTGAATTAGTTTAGAAAGTTGTGCTTTGCTTTTCTGTTCTTTCATTGGAAACTTGTTCCTGTGCTGTACAGTGTGATATATCACTTTTCAGTTTTCCTGTTATAATAATTGAACGGGCGACACATATGTGAATTAGTTTAGAAAGTAGTGCTTTGCTTTTCTGTTCTTTCATTGGAAACTTGTTCCTGTGCTGTACAGTGTGATATATCACTTTCCAGTTTTCCTGTTATACTCATTGAACGGGCGACACATATGTGAATTAGTTTAGAAATTTGTGCTTTGCTTTTCTGTTCTTTCGTTGGAAACTTGTTCCTGTGCTATACAGTGCGATATTTCACTTTTCAGTTTTCCTGTATTCCTAATTGAGCGAGTGACACACATGTGATTTAGTTTACAAAGTTGTGCATTGCTTTTCTGTTCTTTCATTGGAAACTTGTTCCTGTTCCGAACAAGTTATGTTTAGGGTTAGGGTTAGGGTTAGCTTAGTGTTAGTGTTAGGGTTACGGTTAGGGTTAGGGTTAGGGTAGGGTTAGGGTTAGTGTTAAGGTTAGGGTTACGGTTAGGGTTAGGGTTAGGGTAGGGTTAGGGTTAGGGTTAGGGTTAGGATTAGGGGTTAGGGTTAGGGTTAGGGTTATATCACTTTTCAGTTTTCCTGTTAAAATTGAACAGGCGACATGTATGTGAATTAGTTTACAAAGTTGTGCTTTGCCTTTCTGTTCATTCGATGAAAACTTGTTTCTTTGCCGTACACTTCGTTATATCACTTTTCAGTTTTCCTGTATTCCTAATTAAGTGAGCGATGCACAGGTGCTTTAATTTACAAAGTAGTGCTTTGCTTTTCTGTTCTTTTGTTGGAAACTTGTTCCTGTGCTGTACTGTGTGATATATCACTTTTCAGTTTTTCTGTATTCCTAATTGAGCGAGCAACACATGTGATTTAGTTTACAAAGTTGTGCTTTGCTTTTATGTTCTTTCATTGGAAACTTGTTCCTGTTAGGAACAAGTTAGGTTTAGGGTTAGGGTTAGGATTAGGGTAGGGTTACTGTCTGGGTTAGGGTTAGGGTTACGGTTAGGGTTAGGGTTAGGGTAGGGTTAGGGTTAGGGTTAGGGTTAGGATTAGGGGTTAGGGTTAGGGTTAGGGTTATATCACTTTTCAGTTTTCCTGTTATAATTGAACAGGAGACATGTATGTGAATTAGTTTACAAAGTTGTGCTTTGCCTTTCTGTTCATTCGATGAAAACTTGTTTCTTTGCCGTACACTTCGTTATATCACTTTTCAGTTTTCCTGTATTCCTAATTGAGCGAGCGATGCACAGGTGATTTAGTTTACAAAGTAGTGCTTTACTTTTCTGTTCTTTCATTGGAAACTTGTTCCTGTTCCGAACAAGTTATGTTTAGGGTTAGGGTTAGGGTTAGCTTAGTGTTAGGGTTAGGGTTACGGTTAGGGTTAGGGTTAGGGTAGGATTAGGGTTAGTGTTAGGGTTATGGTTACGGTTAGTGTTAGGGTTAGGATAGTGTTAGGGTTAGGGTTAGGGGTTAGGGTTAGGGTTATATCACTTTTCAGTTTTCCTGTTATAATAATTGAACAGGCAACACGTATGTGAATTAGTTTACAAAGTTTTGCTTTGCTTTTCTGTTCATTCGATGAAAACTTGTTTCTTTGCCGTACACTTCGATATATCACTTTTCAGGTTTCCTGTATTCCTAATTGAGCGAGCGATGCACAGGTGCTTTAGTTTACAAAGTAGTGCTTTGCTTTTCTGTTCTTTTGTTGGAAACTTGTTCCTGTGCTGTACAGTGTGATATATCACTTTTCAGTTTTCCTGTATTCCTAATTGAGTGAGTGACAAACATTTGATTTATTTTACAAAGTTGTGCTTTGCTTTTCTGTTCTTTCATTGGAAACTTATTCCTGTTACGTTTAGGGTTAGGGTTAGGGTTAACTTAGTGGTAGGGTTAGGGTTACGGTTAGGGTTATGGTTAGGGTAGGGTTAGGGTTAGTGTTAGGGTAGAGTTACGGTTAGGGTTAGGGTTAGGGTAGGGTTAGGGTTAGGGTTAGGGTTAGGGGTTAGGGTTAGGGTTAGGGTTATATCACTTTTCAGTTTTCCTGTTATAATAATTGAACAGTTGACACGTATGTGAATTAGTTTACAAAGTTGTGCTTTGCGTTTCTGTTCTTTCGGTGAAAACTTGTTTCTTTGCCGTACATTTCGATATATCACTTTTCAGTTTTCCTGTATTCCTAATTGAGCGAGCGACACACATTTGATTTAGTTTACAATGTACTGCTTTGCTTTTCTGTTCTTTCGATGGAAACTTGTTCCTGTGCTGTACAGTGTGATATATCACTTTTCAGTTTTCCTCTTATAATAATTGAACGGTTGACACATATGTGAATTAATTTAGAAAGTTGTGCTTTGCTTTTCTGTTCTTTCATTGGAAACTTGTTCCTGTGCTATACAGTGCGATATATCACTTTTCAGTTTTCCTGTATTCCTAATTGAGCGAGTGCCACACATGTGATTTAGTTTACAAAGTAGTGCTTTGCTTTTATGTTCTTTCATTGGAAACTTGTTCTTGTTAGGAACAAGTTAGGTTTAGGGTTAGAGTTAGGATTAGGGTAGGGTTAGGGTTAGGGTTAGGGTTAGGGTTAGGGTTGGGGTTGGGGTAGGGTTAGGGTTAGGGTTAGGGTTAGGGTTAGGGTTAAGGGTTAGGGTTAGGGTTAGGGTTAGGTTTATATCACCTTTCAGTTTTCCTGTTATGATAATTGAACAGGCGACACGTATGTGAATTAGTTTACAAAGTTGTGCTTTGCGTTTCTGTTCATTCGATGAAAACTTGTTTCTTTGCCGTACACTTCGATTTATCACTTTTCAGGTTTCCTTTATTCCTAATTGAGCGAGTGATGCACAGGTGCTTTAGTTTACAAAGTAGTGCTTTGCTTTTCTGTTCTTTTGTTGGAAACTTGTTAATGTGCTGTACAGTATGATATATCACTTTTCAGTTTTCCTGTATTCCTAATTGAGTGAGCGACACACATGTGATTTAGTTTACAAAGTAGTGCTTTGCTTTTATGTTCTTTCATTGGAAACTTGTTCCTGTTAGGAACAAGTTAGGTTTAGGGTTAGGGTTAGGATTAGGGTAGGGTTACTGTCTGGGTTAGGGTTAGGGTTACGGTTAGGGTTAGGGTTAGGGTAGGGTTAGGGTTAGGGTTAGGGTTAGGATTAGGGGTTAGGGTTAGGGTTAGGGTTATATCACTTTTCAGTTTTCCTGTTATAATTGAACAGGCGACATGTATGTGAATTAGTTTACAAAGTTGTGCTTTGCCTTTCTGTTCATTCGATGAAAACTTGTTTCTTTGCCGTACACTTCGTTATATCACTTTTCAGTTTTCCTGTATTCCTAATTGAGCGAGCGATGCACAGGTGATTTAGTTTACAAAGTAGTGCTTTACTTTTCTGTTCTTTCATTGGAAACTTGTTCCTGTTCCGAACAAGTTATGTTTAGGGTTAGGGTTAGGGTTAGCTTAGTGTTAGGGTTAGGGTTACGGTTAGGGTTAGGGTTAGGGTAGGATTAGGGTTAGTGTTAGGGTTATGGTTACGGTTAGTGTTAGGGTTAGGATAGTGTTAGGGTTAGGGTTAGGGGTTAGGGTTAGGGTTATATCACTTTTCAATTTTCCTGTTATAATAATTGAACAGGCAACACGTATGTGAATTAGTTTACAAAGTTGTGCTTTGCTTTTCTGTTCATTCGATGAAAACTTGTTTTTTTGCCGTACACTTCGAAATATCACTTTTCAGGTTTCCTGTATTCCTAATTGAGCGAGCGATGCACAGGTGCTTTAGTTTACAAAGTAGTGCTTTGCTTTTCTGTTCTTTTGTTGGAAACTTGTTCCTGTGCTGTACAGTGTGATATATCACTTTTCAGTTTTCCTGTTAAACTAATTGAACGGGCGACACATATATGAATTAGTTTAGAAAGTTGTGCTTTGCTTTTCTGTTCTTTCGTTGGAAACTTGTTCCTGTGCTATACAGTGCGATATATCACTTTTCCGTTTTCCTGTATTCCTAATTGAGTGAGTGACAAACATTTGATTTATTTTACAAAGTTGTGCTTTGCTTTTCTGTTCTTTCATTGGAAACTTATTCCTGTTACGTTTAGGGTTAGGGTTAGGGTTATCTTAGTGGTAGGGTTAGGGTTACGGTTAGGGTTATGGTTAGGGTAGGGTTAGGGTTAGTGTTAGGGTAGAGTTACGGTTAGGGTTAGGGTTAGGGTAGGGTTAGGGTTAGGGTTAGGGTTAAGGGTTAGGGTTAGGGTTAGGTTTATATCACCTTTCAGTTTTCCTGTTATGATAATTGAACAGGCGACACGTATGTGAATTAGTTTACAAAGTTGTGCTTTGCGTTTCTGTTCTTTCGATGAAAACTTGTTTCTTTGCTGTACACTTCGATATATCACTTTTCAGTTTTCCTGTATTCCTAATTGAGCGAGCGATGCACAGGTGATTTAGTTTATAAAGTAGTGCTTTGCTTCTCTGTTCTTTCGTTGGATACTTGTTCCTGGGCTGTACAGTGCGATATATCACTTTTCAGTTTTCCTGTATTTTTAATTGAGCGAGCGACACACATTTGATTCAGTTTACAATTTACTGCTTTGCTTTTCTGTTCTTTCGTGGCAAACTTGTTCCTGTGCTGTACAGTGTGATATATCACTTTTCAGTTTTCCTGTTATAATAATTGAACGGGAGATACATATGTGAATTAGTTTAGAAAGTTGTGCTTTGCTTTTCTGTTCTTTCATTGGAAACTTGTTCCTGTGCTGTACAGTGTGATATATCACTTTTCAGTTTTCCTGATATAATAATTGAACGGGCGACACATATGTGAATTAGTTTAGAAAGTAGTGCTTTGCTTTTCTGTTCTTTCATTGGAAACTTGTTCCTGTGCTGTACAGTGTGATATATCACTTTCCAGTTTTCCTGTTATACTCATTGAACGGGCGACACATATGTGAATTAGTTTAGAAATTTGTGCTTTGCTTTTCTGTTCTTTCGTTGGAAACTTGTTCCTGTGCTATACAGTGCGATATTTCACTTTTCAGTTTTCCTGTATTCCTAATTGAGCGAGTGACACACATGTGATTTAGTTTACAAAGTTGTGCATTGCTTTTCTGTTCTTTCATTGGAAACTTGTTCCTGTTCCGAACAAGTTATGTTTAGGGTTAGGGTTAGGGTTAGCTTAGTGTTAGGGTTAGGGTTACGGTTAGGGTTAGGGTTAGGGTAGGGTTAGGGTTAGTGTTAAGGTTAGGGTTACGGTTAGGGTTAGGGTTAGGGTAGGGTTAGGGTTAGGGTTAGGGTTAGGATTAGGGGTTAGGGTTAGGGTTAGGGTTATATCACTTTTCAGTTTTCCTGTTAAAATTGAACAGGCGACATGTATGTGAATTAGTTTACAAAGTTGTGCTTTGCCTTTCTGTTCATTCGATGAAAACTTGTTTCTTTGCCGTACACTTCGTTATATCACTTTTCAGTTTTCCTGTATTCCTAATTAAGTGAGCGATGCACAGGTGCTTTAATTTACAAAGTAGTGCTTTGCTTTTCTGTTCTTTTGTTGGAAACTTGTTCCTGTGCTGTACTGTGTGATATATCACTTTTCAGTTTTTCTGTATTCCTAATTGAGCAAGCAACACATGTGATTTAGTTTACAAAGTTGTGCTTTGCTTTTATGTTCTTTCATTGGAAACTTGTTCCTGTTAGTTACAAGTTAGGTTTAGGGTTAGGGTTAGGATTAGGGTAGGGTTACGGTTAGGGTTAGGGTTAGGGTTAGGGTTAGGGGATAGGGTTAGGGTTAGGTTTATATCACTTTTCAGTTTTCCTGTTATAATAATTGAACAGGCGACATGTATGTGAATTAGTTTACAAAGTTGTGCTTTGCATTTCTGTTCATTCGATGAAAACTTGTTTCTTTGCGGTACACTTCGATATATCACTTTTCAGTTTTCCTGTATTCCTAATTGAGCGAGTGATACACAGGTGATTTACTTTACAAAGTAGTGCTTTGCTTCTCTGTTCTTTCTTTGGAACTTTGTTCCTGTGCTGTACAGTGCGATATATCTCTTTTCAGTTTTCCTGTATTCCTAATTGAGCGAGTGACACACATGTGATTTAGTTTACAAAGTTGTGCTTTGCTTTTCTGTTCTTTCATTGGAAACTTGTTCCTGTTAGGAACAAGTTACGTTTAGGGTTAGGGTTAGGGTTAGCTTAGTGTTAGGGTTAGGGTTACGGTTAGGGTAGGGTTAGGGTTAGGGTTAGGGTTAGGGTTAGGGTTAGGGTTAGGGTTAGGGGTTAGGGTTAGGGTTATATCACTTTTCAGTTTTCCTGTTATAATAATTGAACAGGCGACACGTATGTGAATTAGTTTACAAAGTTGTGCTTTGCGTTTCTGTTCATTCGATGAAAACTTGTTTCTTTGCCGTACACTTCGATTTATCACTTTTCAGGTTTCCTGTATTCCTAATTGAGCAAGCGATGCACAGGTGCTTTAGTTTACAAAGTATTGCTTTGCTTTTCTGTTCTTTTGTTGGAAACTTGTTCCTGTGCTGTACAGTATGATATATCACTTTTCAGTTTTCCTGTATTCCTAATTGAGCGAGCGACACACATGTGATTTAGTTTACAAAGTAGTGCTTTGCTTTTATGTTCTTTCATTGGAAACTTTTTCCTGTTAGGAACAAGTTAGGTTTAGGGTTAGGGTTAGGATTAGCGTAGGGTTACTGTTAGGGTTAGGGTTAGGGTTAGGGTTAGGGTTAGGGTAGGGTTAGGGTAAGGGTTAGGGTTAGGGTTAGGGTTAGGTTTAGGGTTAGGGTTAGGGTTAGGGTAGGGTTAGGGTTAGGGTTAGGGTTAGGGTTATATCACTTTTCAGTTTTCCTGTTATAATAATTGAACAGGCAACACGTATGTGAATTAGTTCACAAAGTAGTGCTTTTCTTCTCTGTTCTTTCGTTGGAAACTTGTTCTTGTGCTGTACAGTGTGATATATCACTTTTCAGTTTTCCTGTTATAATAATTGAATGGGCGACACATATGTGAATTAGTTTAGAAAGTTGTGCTTTGCTTTTCTGTTCTTTCGTTGGAAACTTGTTCCTGTGCTGTAGAGTACGATATATCACTTTTCAGTTTTCTTGTATTCCTAATTGAGAAAACAACACACATTTGATTTAGTTTACTAAGTTGTGCTTTGCTTTTCTGTTCGTTCGTTAGTAACTTGTTCCTGTCCTGTACAGTGCGATATATCACTTTTCAGTTTTCTTGTATTCCTAATTGTGCGAGCGACACACAATTGATTTAGTTTACAACGTACTGCTTTGCTTTTCTGTTCTTTCATTGGAAAATTTTTCCTGTGCTGTATAGTGTGATATATCACTTTCCTGTTTTCCTGTTATACTAATTGAACGGGCGACACATATGTGAATTAGTTTAGAAAGTTGTGCTTTGCTTTTCTGTTCTTTCGTTGGAAACTTGTTCCTGTGCTGTACAGTGTGATATATCACTTTCCAGTTTTCCTGTTATACTCATTGAACGGGCGACACATATGTGAATTAGTTTAGAAATTTGTGCTTTGCTTTTCTGTTCTTTCGTTGGAAACTTGTTCCTGTGCTATACAGTGCGATATATCACTTTAAAGTTTTCCTGTATTCCTAATTGAGCGAGTGACACACATGTGATTTAGTTTACAAAGTTGTGCTTTGCTTTTCTGTTCTTTCATTGGAAACTTGTTCCTGTTCTGAACAAGTTATGTTTAGGGTTAGGGTTAGGGTTAGCTTAGTGTTACGGTTAGGGTTACGGTTAGGGTTAGGGTTAGGGTAGGGTTAGGGTTAGTGTTAAGGTTAGGGTTACGGTTCGGGTTAGGGTTAGGGTAGGGTTAGGGTTAGGGTTAGGGTTAGGATTAGGGGTTATGGTTAGGGTTAGGGTTATATCACTTTTCAGTTTTCCTGTTATAATTGAACAGGCGACATGTATGTGAATTAGTTTACAAAGTTGTGCTTTGCCTTTCTGTTCATTCGATGATAACTTGTTTCTTTGCCGTACACTTCGTTATATCACTTTTCAGTTTTCCTGTATTCCTAATTAAGCGAGCGATGCACAGGTGCTTTAGTTTACAAAGTAGTGCTTTGCTTTTCTGTTCTTTTGTTGGAAACTTGTTCCTGTGCTGTACTGTGTGATATATCACTTTTCAGTTTTCCTGTATTCCTAATTGAGCGAGCGACACACATGTGATTTAGTTTACAAAGTAGTGCTTTGCTTTTATGTTCTTTCATTGGAAACTTGTTCCTGTTAGTTACAAGTTAGGTTTAGGGTTAGGGTTAGTATTAGGGTAGGGTTACGATTAGGGTTAGGGTTAGGGTTAGAGGATAGGGTTAGGGTTAGGGTTATATCACTTTTCAGTTTTCCTGTTATAATAATTGAACAGGCGACATGTATGTGAATTAATTTACAAAGTTGTGCTTTGCATTTCTGTTCATTCGATGAAAACTTGTTTCTTTGCGGTACACTTCGATATATCACTTTTCAGTTTTCCTGTATTCCTAATTGAGCGAGTGATACACAGGTGATTTACTTTACAAAGTAGTGCTTTGCTCATTGTTCTTTCTTTGGAACCTTGTTCCTGTGCTGTACAGTGCGATATATCTCTTTTCAGTTTTCCTGTATTCCTAATTGAGCGAGTGACACACATGTGATTTAGTTTACAAAGTTGTGGTTTGCTTTTCTGTTCTTTCATTGGAAACTTGTTCCTGTTACGTTTAGGGTTAGGGTTAGGGTTAGCTTAGTCTTAGGGTTAGGGTTACGGTTAGGGGAGGGTTAGTGTTAGGGTTAGGGTTAGGGTTAGGGTTAGGGTTAGGGGTTAGGGTTAGGGTTATATCACTTTTCAGTTTTCCTGTTATAATAATTGAACAGGCGACACGTATGTGAATTAGTTTACAAAGTTGTGCTTTGCGTTTCTGTTCATTCGATGAAAACTTGTTTCTTTGCCGTACACTTCGATTTATCACTTTTCAGGTTTCCTGTATTCCTAATTGAGCGAGCGATGCACAGGTGCTTTAGTTTACAAAGTATTGCTTTGCTTTTCTGTTCTTTTGTTGGAAACTTGTTCCTGTGCTGTACAGTATGATATATCACTTTTCAGTTTTCCTGTATTCCTAATTGAGCGAGCGACACACAATTGATTTAGTTTACAAAGTACTGCTTTGCTTTTCTGTTCTTTCATTGTAAACTTGTTCCTGTTAGGAACAAGTTAGGTTTAGGGTTAGGGTTAGGATTAGGGTAGGGTTACTGTTAGGGTTAGGGTTAGGGTTAGGGTTAGGTTTAGGGTTAGGGTTAGGGTTAGGGTAGGGTTACGGTTAGGGTTAGGGTTAGGGTTATATCACTTTTCAGTTTTCCTGTTATAATAATTGAACAGGCAACACGTATGTGAATTAGTTCACAAAGTTGTGCTTTGCGTTTCTGTTCTTTCGGTGAAAACTTGTTTCTTTGCAGTACACTTCGATATATCACTTTTCAGTTTTCCTGTATTCCTAATTGAGCGATCGATGCACAGGTGATTTAGTTTACAAAGTAGTGCTTTACTTTTCTGTTCTTTCGTTGGAAACTTGTTCTTGTGCTGTACAGTGTGATATATCACTTTTCAGTTTTCCTGTTATAATAATTGAATGGGAGACACATATGTGAATTAGTTTTTGAAAGTTGTGCTTTGCTTTTCTGTTCTTTCGTTGGAAACTTGTTCCTGTGCTGTAGAGTAGGATATATCACTTTTCAGTTTTCTTGTATTCCTAATTGAGAAAACGACACACATTTGATTTAGTTTACTAAGTTGTGCTTTGCTTTTCTGTTCGTTCTTTAGTAACTTGTTCCTGTCCTGTACAGTGCGATATATCACTTTTCAGTTTTCCTGTATTCCTAATTGAGCGAGCGACACACAATTGATTTAGTTTACAAAGTACTGCTTTGCTTTTCTGTTCTTTCATTGGAAACTTTTTCCTGGGCTGTATAGTGTGATATATCACTTTCCTGTTTTCCTGTTATACTAATTGAACGGGCGACACATATGTGAATTAGTTTAGAAAGTTGTGCTTTGCTTTTCTGTTCTTTCATTGGAAACTTTTTCCTGGGCTGTATAGTGCGATATATCACTTTTCAGTTTTCCTGTATTCCTAATTGAGCGAGTGACACACATGTGATTTAGTTACAAAGTTGTGCTTTGCTTTTCTGTTCTTTCCTTGGAAACTTGTTCCTGTTAGGAACAAGTTACATGTAGGGTTAGGGTTAGGGTTAGCTTAGTGTTAGGGTTAGGGTTACGGTTAGTGTTAGGGTTAGGGTAGGATTAGGGTTAGTGTTAGGGTTATGGTTACGGTTAGTGTTAGGGTTAGGATAGTGTTAGGGTTAGGGTTAGGGGTTAGGGTTAGGTTTATATCACTTTTCAGTTTTTCTGTTATAATAATTGAACAGGCGACACGTATGTGAATTAGTTTACAAAGTTGTGCTTTGCTTTTCTGTTCATTCGATGAAAACTTGTTTCTTTGCCATACACTTCGATATATCACTTTTCAGGTTTCCTGTATTCCTAATTGAGCAAGCGATGCACAGGTGCTTTAGTTTACAAAGTAGTGCTTTGCTTTTCTGTTCTTTTGTTGGAAACTTGTTCCTGTGCTGTACAGTGTGATATATCACTTTTCAGTTTTCCTGTTAAACTAATTGAACGGGCGACACATATGTGAATTAGTTTAGAAAGTTGTGCTTTGCTTTTCTATTCTTTCGTTGGAAACTTGTTCCTGTGCTATACAGTGCGATATATCACTTTTCAGTTTTCCTGTATTCCTAATTGAGCGAGTGACAAACATGTGATTTAGTTTACAAAGTTGTGCTTTGCTTTTCTGTTCTTTCATTGGAAACTTGTTCCTGTTACGTTTAGGGTTAGGGTTAGGGTTATCTTAGTGGTAGGGTTAGGGTTACGGTTAGGGTTATGGTTAGGTTAGGGTTAGGGTTAGTGTTAGGGTAGAGTTACGGTTAGGGTTAGAGTTAGGGTAGGGTTAGGGTTAGGGTTAGGGTTAGGGGTTAGGGGTTAGGGTTAGGGTTATATCACTTTTCAGTTTTCCTGTTATAATAATTGAACAGTTGACACGTATGTGAATTAGTTTACAAAGTTGTGCTTTGCGTTTCTGTTCTTTCGGTGAAAACTTGTTTCTTTGCCGTACATTTCGATATATCACTTTTCAGGTTTCCTGTATTCCTAATTGAGCGAGCGATGCACAGGTGCTTTAGTTTACAAAGTAGTGCTTTGCTTTTCTGTTCTTTTGTTGGAAACTTGTTCCTGTGCTGTACAGTGCGATATATCACTTTTCAGTTTTCCTGTATTCCTAATTGAGCGAGCGACACACATTTGATTTAGTTTACAATGTACTGCTTTGCTTTTCTGTTCTTTCGATGGAAACTTGTTCCTGTGCTGTACAGTGTGATATATCACTTTTCAGTTTTCCTCTTATAATAATTGAACGGTTGACACATATGTGAATTAGTTTAGAAAGTTGTGCTTTGCTTTTCTGTTCTTTCATTGGAAACTTGTTCCTGTGCTATACAGTGCGATATATCACTTTTCAGTTTTCCTGTATTCCTAATTGAGCGAGTGACACACATGTAATTTAGTTTACATAGTAGTGCTTTGCTTTTATGTTCTTTCATTGGAAACTTGTTCCTGTTAGGAACAAGTTAGGTTTAGGGTTAGAGTTAGGATTAGGGTAGGGTTAGGGTTAGGGTTAGGGTTAGGGTTAGGGTTAGGGTTAGGGTAGGGTTAGGGTTAGGGTTAGGGTTAGGGTTAGGGTTAGGGTTAAGGGTTAGGGTTAGGGTTAGGTTTATATCACGATTCAGTTTTCCTGTTATGATAATTGAACAGGCGACACGTATGTGAATTAGTTTACAAAGTTGTGCTTTGCGTTTCTGTTCTTTCGATGAAAACTTGTTTCTTTGCTGTACACTTCGATATATCACTTTTCAGTTTTCCTGTATTCCCAATTGAGCGAGCGATGCACAGGTGATTTAGTTTATAAAGTAGTGCTTTGCTTCTCTGTTCTTTCGTTGGATACTTGTTCCTGGGCTGTACAGTGCGATATATCACTTTTCAGTTTTCCTGTATTTTTAATTGAGCGAGCGACACACATTTGATTCAGTTTACAATTTACTGCTTTGCTTTTCTGTTCTTTCGTTGCAAACTTGTTCCTGTGCTGTACAGTGTGATATATCACTTTTCAGTTTTCCTGTTCTAATAATTGAACGGGCAACACATATGTGAATTAGTTTAGAAAGTAGTGCTTTACTTTTCTGTTCTTTCATTGGAAACTTGTTCCTGTGCTGTACAGTGTGATATATCATTTTCCAGTTTTCCTGTTATACTTATTGAACGGGCGACACATATGTGAATTAGTTTAGAAATTTGTGCTTTGCTTTTCTGTTCTTTCGTTGGAAACTTGTTCCTGTGCTATACAGTGCGATATTTCACTTTTCAGTTTTCCTGTATTCCTAATTGAGCGAGTGACACACATGTGATTTAGTTTACAAAGTTGTGCATTGCTTTTCTGTTCTTTCATTGGAAACTTGTTCCTGTTCCGAACAAGTTATGTTTAGGGTTAGGGTTAGGGTTAGCTTAGTGTTAGGGTTAGGGTTACGGTTAGGGTTAGGGTTAGGGTAGGGTTAGGGTTAGTGTTAAGTTTAGGGTTAGGGTTAGGGTAGGGTTAGGGTTAGGGTTAGGGTTAGGGTTAGGATTAGGGGTTATGGTTAGGGTTAGGGTTATATCACTTTTCAGTTTTCCTGTTATAATTGAACAGGCGACATGTATGTGAATTAGTTTACAAAGTTGTGCTTTGCCTTTCTGTTCATTCGATGATAACTTGTTTCTTTGCCGTACACTTCGTTATATCACTTTTCAGTTTTCCTGTATTCCTAATTAAGCGAGCGATGCACAGGTGCTTTAGTTTACAAAGTAGTGCTTTGCTTTTCTGTTCTTTTGTTGGAAACTTGTTCCTGTGCTGTACTGTGTGATATATCACTTTTCAGTTTTCCTGTATTCCTAATTGAGCGAGCGACACACATGTGATTTAGTTTACAAAGTAGTGCTTTGCTTTTATGTTCTTTCATTGGAAACTTGTTCCTGTTAGTTACAAGTTAGGTTTAGAGTTAGGGTTAGTATTAGGGTAGGGTTACGATTAGGGTTAGGGTTAGGGTTAGGGGATAGGGTTAGGGTTAGGGTTATATCACTTTTCAGTTTTCCTGTTATAATAATTGAACAGGCGACATGTATGTGAATTAGATTACAAAGTTGTGCTTTGCATTTCTGTTCATTCGATGAAAACTTGTTTCTTTGCGGTACACTTCGATATATCACTTTTCAGTTTTCCTGTATTCCTATTTGAGCGAGTGATACACAGGTGATTTACTTTACAAAGTAGTGCTTTGCTCATTGTTCTTTCTTTGGAACCTTGTTCCTGTGCTGTACAGTGCGATATATCTCTTTTCAGTTTTCCTGTATTCCTAATTGAGCGAGTGACACACATGTGATTTAGTTTACAAAGTTGTGGTTTGCTTTTCTGTTCTTTCATTGGAAACTTGTTCCTGTTACGTTTAGGGTTAGGGTTAGGGTTAGCTTAGTGTTAGGGTTAGGGTTACGGTTAGGGTAGGGTTAGTGTTAGGGTTAGGGTTAGGGTTGGGGTTAGGGGTTAGGGTTAGGGTTATATCACTTTTCAGTTTTCCTGTTATAATAATTGAACAGGCGACACGTATGTGAATTAGTTTACAAAGTTGTGCTTTGCGTTTCTGTTCATTCGATGAAAACTTGTTTCTTTGCCGTACACTTCGATTTATCACTTTTCAGGTTTCCTGTATTCCTAATTGAGCGAGCGATGCACAGGTGCTTTAGTTTACAAAGTATTGCTTTGCTTTTCTGTTCTTTTGTTGGAAACTTGTTCCTGTGCTGTACAGTATGATATATCACTTTTCAGTTTTCCTGTAATCCTAAATGAGCGAGCGACACACATGTGATTTTGTTTACAAAGTAGTGCTTTGCTTTTATGTTCTTTCATTGGAAACTTGTTCCTGTTAGTTACAAGTTAGGTTTAGGGTTAGGGTTAGGATTAGGGTAGAGTTACGGTTAGGGTTAGGGTTAGGGTTAGGGTTAGGGTTAGGGGATAGGGTTAGGGTTAGGGTTATATCACTTTTCAGTTTTCCTGTTATAATAATTGAACAGGCGACATGTATGTGAATTAGTTTACAAGGTTGTGCTTTGCATTTCTGTTCATTCGATGAAAACTTGTTTCTTTGCGGTACACTTCGATATATCACTTTTCAGTTTTCCTGTATTCCTAATTGAGCGAGTTATACACAGGTGATTTACTTTACAAAGTAGTGCTTTGCTTCTCTGTTCTTTCTTTGGAACCTTGTTCCTGTGCTGTACAGTGCGATATATCTCTTTTCAGTTTTCCTGTATTCCTAATTGAGCGAGTGACACACATGTGATTTAGTTTACAAAGTTGTGCTTTGCTTTTCTGTTCTTTCATTGGAAACTTGTTCCTGTTAGCAACAAGTTACGTTTAGGGTTAGGGTTAGGGTTAGCTTAGTGTTAGGGTTAGGGTTACGGTTAGGGTACGGTTAGTGTTAGGGTTAGGGTTAGGGTTAGGGTTAGGGTTAGGGGTTAGGGTTAGGGTTATATCACTTTTCAGTTTTCCTGTTATAATAACTGAACAGGCGACACGTATGTGAATTAGTTTACAAAGTTGTGCTTTGCGTTTCTGTTCATTCGATGAAAACATGTTTGTTTGCCATACACTTCGATTTATCACTTTTCAGGTTTCTTGTATTCCTAATTGAGCGAGCGATGCACAGGTGCTTTAGTTTACAAAGTATTGCTTTGCTTTTCTGTTCTTTTGTTGGAAACTTGTTCCTGTGCTGTACAGTATGATATATCACTTTTCAGTTTTCCTGTATTCCTAATTGAGCGAGTGACACACATGTGATTTACTTTACAAAGTAGTGCTTTGCTTTTCTGTTCTTTTGTTGGAAACGTGTTCCTGTGTTGTATTGTGTTATGTATCACTTTTCAGTTTTCCTGTATTCCTAATTGAGCGAGCGACACACATGTGATTTAGTTTACAAAGTTGTGCTTTGCTTTTATGTTCTTTCATTGGAAACTTGTTCCTGTTACTTACAAGTTAGGTTTAGGGTTAGGGTTAGGATTAGGGTAGGGTTACGGTTAGGGTTAGGGTTAGGGTTAGGGTTAGGGGATAGGGTTAGGGTTAGGGTTAGGGTTATATCACTTTTCATTGGAAACTTGTTCCTGTTAGTAACAAGTTAGGGTTAGGGTTAGGGTTAGGGTTAGGGTTAGCTTAGTGTTAGGGTTAGGGTTACGGTTAGGGTAGGGTTAGTGTTAGTGTTAGGGTTAGGGTTAGGGTTAGGGTTAGGGGTTAGGGTTAGGGTTATATCACTTTTCAGTTTTCCTGTTATAATAATTGAACAGGCGACATGTATGTGAATTAGTTTACAAAGTTATGCTTTGCGTTTCTGTTCATTCGCTGAAAACTTGTTCCTTTGCCGTACACTTCGATATATGACTTTTCAGTTTTCCTGTATTCCTAATTGAGCGAGCAATGCACAGGTTATTTACTTTACAAAGTAGTGCTTTGCTTCTCTTTCTTTCTTTGGAAACTTGTTCCTGTGCTGTACAGTGCGATATATCACTTTTCAGTTTTCCTGTATTCCTAACTGAGCCAGCGACACACATTTGATTTAGTTTACAAAGTTGTGCTTTGCTTTTCTGTTCTTTCATTGGAAACTTGTTCCTGTGTTGTACAGTGTGATATATCACTTTTCAGTTTTCCTGTTATAATAATTGAACAGGTGACACATATGTGAATTAGTTTACAAAGTTGTGCTTGGCGTTTCTGTTCATTCGATGAAAACTCGTTTCTTTGCTGTACACTTCTTCTCTGTTCTTTCGTTGGATACTTGTTCTTGTGCTGTACAGTTCGATATATCACTTTTCACTTTTCCTGTATTCCTAATTGAGTGAGCGACACACATTTGATTTAGTTTACAATGTACTGCTTTGCTTTTCTGTTCTTTCGTTGGAAACTTGTTCCTGTGCTGTACAGTGCGATATATCACTTTTCAGTTTTCCTGTATTCCTAATTGAGCGAGTGACACACATGTGATTTAGTTTACAAAGTTGTGCTTTGCTTTTCTATTCTTTCATTGGAAACTTGTTCCTGTTAGTAACAAGTTATGGTTAGGGTTAGGGTTAGGGTTAGGGTTATATCACTTTTCAGTTTTCCTGTTATAATAATTGAACAGGCGACATGTATGTGAATTAGTTTACAAAGTTGTGCTTTGCGTTTCTGTTCATTCACTGAAAATATGTTCCTTTGCCGTACACTTCGATATATGACTTTTCAGTTTTCCTGTATTCCTAATTGAGCGAGCGATGCACAGGTTATTTACTTT
Source organism: Meriones unguiculatus (assembly GCF_030254825.1). Classification (NCBI taxonomy): domain Eukaryota; kingdom Metazoa; phylum Chordata; class Mammalia; order Rodentia; family Muridae; genus Meriones; species Meriones unguiculatus. The sequence goes on from NC_083358.1 coordinate 44,830,279, forward strand.
ACAAAGTAGTGCTTTGCTTCTCTTTTCTTTCTTTGGAAACTTGTTCCTGTGCTGTACAGTGCGATATATCACTTTTCAGTTTTCCTGTATTCCAAATTGAGCGAGCGACACACATTTGATTTAGTTTACAAAGTTGTGCTTTGCTTTTCTGTTCTTTCATTGGAAACTTGTTCCTGTGTTGTACAGTGTGATATATCACTTTTCAGTTTTCCTGTTATACTAATTGAACGGGCGACACATATGTGAATTAGGTTAGAAAGTTGTGCTTTGCTTTTCTGTTCTTTCATTGGAAACTTGTTCCTGTTAGGAACAAGTTATGTTTAGGGTTAGGGTTAGGGTTAGCTTAGTGTTACGGTTAGGGTTATGGTTAGGGTTAGGGTTAGGGTAGGGTTAGGGTTAGTGTTAGGGTTAGTGTTAGGGTTAGGTTTAGGGTTAGGGTAGGGTTAGGGTTAGGGTTAGGGGTTAGGGTTAGGGTTAGGGTTATATCACTTTTCAGTTTTCCTGTTATAATAATTGAACAGGCGACACGTATGTCAATTAGTTTACAAAGTTGTGCTTTGCGGTTCTGTTCATTCGATGAAAACTTGTTTCTTTGCTGTACACTAAGATATATCACTTTTCAGTTTGCCTGTATTCCTAATTGAGCGAGCGATGCACAGGTGATTTAGTTTACAAAGTAGTGCTTTTCTTCTCTGTTCTTTCGTTGGATACTTGTTCTTGTGCTGTACAGTGCGATATATCACTTTTCACTTTTCCTGTATTCCTAATTGAGTGAGCGACACACATTTGATTTAGTTTACAATGTACTGCTTTCCTTTTCTGTTCTTTCGTTGGAAACTTATTCCTGTGCTGTACAGTGCGATATATCACTTTTCAGTTTTACTGTATTCCTAATTGAGCGAGTGACACACATGTGATTTAGTTTACAATGTTGTGCTTTGCTTTTCTGTTCTTTCATTGGAAACTTGTTCCTGTTAGGAACAAGTTATGTTTAGGGTTAGGGTTAGGGTTAGCTTAGTGTTACAGTTAGGGTTACGGTTAGGGTTAGGGTTAGGGTAGGGTTAGGGTTAGTGTTAGTGTTAGGGTTAGGGTTAGGGTTAGGGTTAGGGTAGGATTAGGGTTAGGGTTAGGGTTAGGGTTAAGGGTTAGTGTTAGGGTTAGGGTTAGGGTTAGGGTAGGTTTAGGGTTAGGTTTAGGGTTAGGGTTAGGGGTTAGGGTTAGGGTTATATCACTTTTCAGTTTTCCTGTTATAATAATTGAACAGGTGACACGTATGTGAATTAGTTTATAAAGTTGTGCTTTGCTTTTCTATTCATTCGATGAAAACTTGTTTCTTTGCCGTACACTTCGATATATCACGTTTCAGTTTTCCTGTATTCCTAATTGAACGAGCGATGCACAGGTGATTTAGTTGACAAAGTAGTGCTTTTCTTCTCTGTTCTTTCGTTGGATACTTGTTCCAGTTAGGAACAAGTTATGTTTAGGGTTAGGGTTAGGGTTAGCTTAGTGTTAGGGTTAGGGTTACGGTTAGGGTTAGGGTTAGGGTAGGGTTAGGGTTAGGGTTAGGGTTAGCTTAGTGTTAGGGTTAGGGTTAGGGTTATATCACTTTTCAGTTTTCCTGTTATAATAATTGAACAGGTGACACGTATGTGAATTAGTTTACAAAGTTGTGCTTTGCTTTTCTATTCATTCGATGAAAACTTGTTTCTTTGCCGTACACTTCGATATATCACGTTTCAGTTTTCCTGTATTCCTAATTGAACGAGCGATGCACAGGTGATTTAGTTGACAAAGTAGTGCTTTTTTTCTCTGTTCTTTCGTTGGATACTTGTTCCAGTTAGGAACAAGTTATGTTTAGGGTTAGGGTTAGGGTTAGCTTAGTGTTAGGGTTAGGGTTACGGTTAGGGTTAGGGTTAGGGTAGGGTTAGGGTTAGGGTTAGGGTTAGCTTAGTGTTAGGGTTAGGGTTAGGGTTATATCACTTTTCAGTTTTCCTGTTATAATAATTGAACAGGTGACACGTATGTGAATTAGTTTACAAAGTTGTGCTTTGCTTTTCTGTTCTTTCGTTGGAAACTTGTTCCTGTGCTATACAGTGCGATATATCACTTTTCAGTTTTCCTGTATTCCTAATTGAGCGAGTGACACACATTTGATTTAGTTTACAAAGTTGTGCTTTGCTTTTCTGTTCTTTCATTGGAAACTTGTTCCAGTTAGGAACAAGTTATGTTTAGGGTTGGGGTTAGGGTTAGCTTAGTGTTAGGTTTAGGGTTACGGTTAGGGTTAGAATAGGGTTAGGGTTAGTGTTAGGGTTAGGGTTACGGTTAGGGTTAGGGTTAGGGTTAGGGTAGGGTTAGGGTTAGGGTTAGGGTTAGGGTTAAGGGTTAGGTTTAGGGTTAGGGGTATATCACTTTTCAGTTTTCCTGTTATAATAATTGAACAGGCGACACGTATGTCAATTAGGTTACGAAGTTGTGCTTTGCGGTTCTGTTCATTCGATGAAAACTTGTTTCCTTGCTGTACACTTCGATATATCACTTTTCAGTTTTCCTGTATTCCTACTTGAGCGAACGATGCACAGGTGATTTAGTTTACAAAGTAGTGCTTTTCTTCTCTGTTCTTTCGTTGGATACTTGTTCTTGTGCTGTACAGTGCGATATATCACTTTTCAGTTTTCCTGTATTCCTAATTGAGCGAGCGACACACATTTGATTTAGTTTACAATGTACTGCTTTGCTTTTCTGTTCTTTCTTTGGTAACTTGTTCCTGTATTGTACAGTGTGATATATCACTTTTCAGTTTTCCTGTTATACTAATTGAACGGGCGACATATATGTGAATTAGTTTACAAAGTTGTGATTTGCTTTTCTATTCTTTCATTGGAAACTTTTTCCTGTTAGTAACAAGTTAGGGTTAGGGTTAGGGTTAGGGTTAGGGTTATATCACTTTTCAGTTTTCCTGTTATAATAATTGAACAGGCGACATGTATGTGAATTAGTTTACAAAGTTGTGCTTTGCCTTTCTGTTCATTCGCTGAAAACTTGTTCCTTTGCCGTACACTTCGATATATGACTTTTCAGTTTTCCTGTATTCCTTAATTGAGCGAGCGATGCACAGGTTATTTACTTTACAAAGTAGTGCTTTGCTTCTCTTTTCTTTCTTTGGAAACTTGTTCCTGTGCTGTACAGGGCGATATATCACTTTTCAGTTTTCCTGTATTCCAAATTGAGCAAGCGACACATATTTGATTTAGTTTACAAAGTTGTGCTTTGCTTTTCTGTTCTTTCATTGGAAACTTGTTCCTGTGCTGTACAGTGTGATATATCACTTTTCAGTTTTCCTGTATTCCTAATTGAGCGAGCGACACACATGTGATGTAGTTTACAAAGTAGTGCTTTGCTTTTATGTTCTTTCATTGGAAACTTGTTCCTGTTAGGAACAAGTTAGGTTTAGGGTTAGGGTTAGGGTTAGGGTAGGGTTAGGGTTAGGGTTAGGGTTAGGGTTAGGGTTAGGGGTAGGGTTAGGGTTAGGGTTAGGGTTAGGGTTAAGGGTTAGGGTTAGGGTTAGGGTTATATCACTTTTCAGTTTTCCTGTTATAATAATTGAACAGGTGACACGTATGTGAATTAGTTTACAAAGTTGTGCCTTGCGGTTCTGTTCATTCGATGAAAACTTGTTTCTTTGCCGTACACTTCGATATATCACTCTTCAGTTTTCCTGTATTGCTAATTGAACGAGCGATGCACAGGTGATTTAGTTTACAAAGTAGTGCTTTTCTTCTCTGTTCTTTTGTTGGATACTTGTTCTTGTGCTGTACAGTGCGATATATCACTTTTCACTTTTCCTGTATTCCTAATTGAGTGAGCGACACACATTTGATTTAGTTTACAATGTACTGCTTTGCTTTTCTTTTCTTTCGTTGGAAACTTGTTCCTGTGCTGTACAGTGCGATATATCACTGTTCAGTTTTCCTGTATTCCTAATTGAGCGAGCGACACACATTTGATTTAGTTTACAAAGTTGTGCTTTGCTTTTCTGTTCTTTCATTGGAAACTTGTTCCTTTGTTGTACAGTGTGATATATCACTTTTCAGATTTCCTGTTATACTAATTGAACAGGCGACACATATGGTAATTAGGTTAGAAAGTTGTGCTTTGCTTTTCTGTTCTTTCGTTGGAAACTTGTTCCTCTGCTATACAGTGCGATATATCACTTTTCAGTTTTCATGTATTCCTAATTGAGCGAGTGACACACATGTGATTTAGTTTACAAACTTGTGCTTTGCTTTTCTGTTCTTTCATTGGAAACTTGTTCCTGAGGAACAAGTTATGTTTAGGGTTAGGGTTAGGGTTAACTTAGTGTTAGGGTTAGGGTTACAGTTAGGGTTAGGGTTCGGGTTAGGGTAGGGTTAGGGTTAGTGATAGGGTTAGGGTTAGGGTTAGGTTTAGGGTTAGGGGAGGGTTAGGGTTAGGGTTAGGGTTAGGGTTAAGTGTTAGCGTTAGGGTTAGGGTTATATCACTTTTCAGTTTTCCTGTTATAATAATTGAACAGGCGACACGTATGTCAATTAGTTTACAAAGTTGTGCTTTGCGGTTCTGTTCATTCGATGAAAACTTGTTTCCTTGCTGTACACTTCGATATATCACTTTTCAGTTTTCCTGTATTCCTATTTGAGCGAGGTATGCACAGGTGATTTAGTTTACAAAGTAGTGCTTTTCTTCTCTGTTCTTTCGTTGGATAATTGTTCTTGTGCTGTACAGTGCGATATATCACTTTTCAGTTTTCCTGTATTCCTAATTGAGCGAGCGATGCACAGGTGATTTAGTTTACAATGTACTGCTTTGCTTTTCTGTTCTTTCGTTGGAAACTTGTTCCTGTCCTGTACAGTGTGATATATCACTTTTAAGTTTTCCTGTTATACTAATTGAACGGGCGACACATATGTGAATTAGTTTACAAAGTTGTGATTTGCTTTTCTACTCTTTCATTGGAAACTTTTTCCTCTTAGTAACAAGTTACGGTTAGGGTTAGGGTTAGGGTTAGGGTTAGGGTTATATCACTTTTCAGTGTTCCTGTTATAATAATTGAACAGGCGACATGTATGTGAATTAGTTTACAAAGTTGTGCTTTGCGTTTCTGTTCATTCGCTGAAAACTTGTTCCTTTGCCGTACACTTCGATATATGACTTTTCAGTTTTCCTGTATTCCTAATTGAGCGAGCGATGCACAGGTTATTTACTTTACAAAGTAGTGCTTTGCTTCTCTTTTCTTTCTTTGGAAACTTGTTCCTGTGCTGTACAGTGCGATATATCACTTTTCAGGTTTCCTGTATTCCAAATTGAGCGAGCGACACACATTTGATTTAGTTTACCAAGTTGTGCTTTGCTTTTCTGTTCTTTCATTGGAAACTTGTTCCTGTGTTGTACAGTGTGATATATCAATTTTCAGATTTCCTGTTATACTAATTGAACGGGCGACACATATGGGAATTAGGTTAGAAAGTTGTGTTTTGCTTTTCTGTTCTTTTGTTGGAAACTTGTTCCTGTGCTATACAGTGCGTTATATCACTTTTCAGTTTTCCTGTATTCCTAATTGAGCGAGTGACACACATGTGATTTAGTTTACAAAGTTGTGCTTTGCTTTTCTGTTCTTTCATTGGAAACTTGTTCCTGTTAGGAACAAGTTATGTTTAGGGTTAGGGTTAGGGTTAGCTTAGTGTTAGGGTTAGGGTTACGGTTAGGGTTAGGGTTAGGTTTAGGGTTAGGGTTATATCACTTTTCAGTTTTCCTGTTATAATAATTGTACAGGCGACACGTATGTCAATTAGTTTACAAAGTTGTGCTTTGCGGTTCTGTTCATTCGATGAAAACTTGTTTCCTTGCTGTACACTTCGATATATCACTTTTCAGTTTTCCTGTATTCCTAATTGAGCGAGCGATGCACAGGTGTTTAGTTTACGAAGTAGTGCTTTTCTTCTCTATTCTTTCGTTGGATACTTGTTCTTGTGCTGTACAGTGCGATATATCACTTTTCAGTTTTCCTGTATTCCTAATTGAGCGAGCGACACACATTTGATTTAGTTTACAATGTACTGCTTTGCTTTTCTGTTCTTTCGTTGGAAACTTGTTCCTGTCCTGTACAGTGTGATATATCACTTTTAAGTTTTCCTGTTATACTAATTGAACGGGCAACACATATGTGAATTAGTTTACAAAGTTGTGATTTGCTTTTCTACTCTTTCATTGGAAACTTTTTCCTCTTAGTAAAAAGTTACGGTTAGGGTTAGGGTTAGGGTTAGGGTTAGGGTTAGGGTTATATCACTTTTCAGTGTTCCTGTTATAATAATTGAACAGGCGACATGTATGTGAATTAGTTTACAAAGTTGTGCTTTGCGTTTCTGTTCATTCGCTGAAAACTTGTTCCTTTGCCGTACACTTCGATATATGACTTTTCAGTTTTCCTGTATTCCTAATTGAGCGAGCGATGCACAGGTTATTTACTTTACAAAGTAGTGCTTTGCTTCTCTTTTCTTTCTTTGGAAACTTGTTCCTGTGCTGTACAGTGCGATATATCACTTTTCAGGTTTCCTGTATTCCAAATTGAGCGAGCGACACACATTTGATTTAGTTTACCAAGTTGTGCTTTGCTTTTCTGTTCTTTCATTGGAAACTTGTTCCTGTGTTGTACAGTGTGATATATCAATTTTCAGATTTCCTGTTATACTAATTGAACGGGCGACACATATGGGAATTAGGTTAGAAAGTTGTGTTTTGCTTTTCTGTTCTTTCGTTGGAAACTTGTTCCTGTGCTATACAGTGCGTTATATCACTTTTCAGTTTTCCTGTATTCCTAATTGAGCGAGTGACACACATGTGATTTAGTTTACAAAGTTGTGCTTTGCTTTTCTGTTCTTTCATTGGAAACTTGTTCCTCTTAGGAACAAGTTATGTTTAGGGTTAGGGTTAGGTTTAGCTTAGTGTAAGGGTTAGGGTTACGGTTAGGGTTAGGGTTAGGTTTAGGGTTAGGGTTATATCACTTTTCAGTTTTCCTGTTATAATAATTGAACAGGCGACATGTATGTGAATTAGTTTACAAAGTTGTGCTTTGCGTTTCTGTTCATTCGCTGCAAACTTGTTCCTATGCCGTACACTTCGATATATGACTTTTCAGTTTTCCTGTATTCCTAATTGAGCGAGCGATGCACAGGTTATTTACTTTACAAAGTAGTGCTTTGCTTCTCTTTTCTTTCTTTGGAAACTTGTTCCTGTGCTGTACAGTGCGATATATCACTTTTCAGTTTACCTGTATTCCAAATTGAGCGAGCGACACACATTTGATTTAGTTTACAAAGTAGTGCTTTGCTTCTCTTTTCTTTCGTTGGAAACTAGTTCCTGTGCTATACAGTGCGATATATCACTTTTCAGTTTTACTGTATTCCGAATTGAGCGAGCGACACACATTTGATTTAGTTTACAAAGTTGTGCTTTGCTTTTCTGTTCTTTCATTGGAAACTTGTTCCTGTGTTGTACAGTGTGATATATCACTTTTCAGATTTCCTGTTATACTAATTGAACAGGCGACACATATGGTAATTAGGTTAGAAAGTTGTGCTTTGCTTTTCTGTTCTTTCGTTGGAAACTTGTTCCTGTGCTATACAGTGCGATATATCATTTTTCAGTTTTCATGTATTCCTAATTGAGCGAGTGACACACATGTGATTTAGTTTACAAAGTTGTGCTTTGCTTTTCTGTTCTTTCATTGGAAACTTGTTCCTGAGGAACAAGTTATGTTTAGGGTTAGGGTTAGGGTTAACTTAGTGTTAGGGTTAGGGTTACAGTTAGGGTTAGGGTTCGGGTTAGGGTAGGGTTAGGGTTAGTGATAGGGTTAGGGTTAGGGTTAGGTTTAGGGTTAGGGGAGGGTTAGGGTTAGGGTTAGGGTTAGGGTTAAGTGTTAGGGTTAGGGTTAGGGTTATATCACTTTTCAGTTTTCCTGTTATAATAATTGAACAGGCGACACTTATGTCAATTAGTTTACAAAGTTGTGCTTTGCGGTTCTGTTCATTCGATGAAAACTTGTTTCCTTGCTGTACACTTCGATATATCACTTTTCAGTTTTCCTGTATTCCTAATTGAGCGAGCGATGCACAGGTTATTTACTTTACAAAGTAGTGCTTTGCTTCTCTTTTCTTTCTTTGGAAACTTGTTCCTGTGCTGTACAGTGCGATATATCACTTTTCAGGTTTCCTGTATTCCAAATTGAGCGAGCGACACACATTTGATTTAGTTTACAAAGTTGTGCTTTGCTTTTCTGTTCTTTCATTGGAAACTTGTTCCTGTGTTGTACAGTGTGATATATCAATTTTCAGTTTTCCTGTTATACTAATTGAACGGGCGACACTTATGGGAATTAGGTTAGAAAGTTGTGTTTTGCTTTTCTGTTCTTTCGTTGGAAACTTGTTCTTGTGCTATACAGTGCGTTATATCACTTTTCAGTTTTCCTGTATTCCTAATTGAGCGAGTGACACACATGTGATTTAGTTTACAAAGTTGTGCTTTGCTTTTCTGTTCTTTCATTGGAAACTTGTTCCTGTTAGGAACAAGTTATGTTTAGGGTTAGGGTTAGGGTTAGCTTAGTGTTACGGTTAGGGTTACGGTTAGGGTTCGGGTTAGGGTAGGGTTAGGGTTAGTGTTAGGGTTAGGGTCAGGGTTAGGGTTAGGGTTATATCACTTTTCAGTTTTCCTGTTATAATAATTGAACAGGCGACACGTATGTCAATTAGTTTACAAAGTTGTGCTTTGCGGTTCTGTTCATTCGATGAAAACTTGTTTCCTTGCTGTACACTTCGATATATCACTTTTCAGTTTTCCTGTATTCCTAATTGAGCAAGCGATGCACAGGTGTTTAGTTTACGAAGTAGTGCTTTTCTTCTCTATTCTTTCGTTGGATACTTGTTCTTGTGCTGTACAGTGCGATATATCACTTTTCAGTTTTCCTGTATTCCTAATTGAGCGAGCGACACACATTTGATTTAGTTTACAATGTACTGCTTTGCTTTTCTGTTCTTTCGTTGGAAACTTGTTCCTGTGCTGTACAGTGTGATATATCACTTTTCAGTTTTCCTGTCATACTAATTGAACGGTCGACACATATATGAATTAGTTTACAAACTTGTGATTTGCTTTTCTATTCTTTCATTGGAAACTTTCTCCTGTTAGTAACAAGTTAGGGTTAGGGTTAGGGTTAGGGTTAGGGTTAGGGTTAGGGTTATATCACTTTTCAGTTTTCCTGTTATAATAATTGAACAGGCGACATGTATGTGAATTAGTTTACAAAGTTGTGCTTTGCGTTTCTGTTCATTCGCTGCAAACTTGTTCCTATGCCGTACACTTCGATATATGACTTTTCAGTTTTCCTGTATTCCTAATTGAGCGAGCGATGCACAGGTTATTTACTTTACAAAGTAGTGCTTTGCTTCTCTTTTCTTTCTGTGGAAACTTGTTCCTGTGCTGTACAGTGCGATATATCACTTTTCAGTTTACCTGTATTCCAAATTGAGCGAGCGACACACATTTGATTTAGTTTACAAAGTAGTGCTTTGCTTCTCTTTTCTTTCGTTGGAAACTTGTTCCTGTGCTATACAGTGCGATATATCACTTTTCAGTTTTACTGTATTCCGAATTGAGCGAGTGACACACATGTGATTTAGTTTACAAAGTTGTGCTTTGCTTTTCTGTTCTTTCATTGGAAACTTGTTCCTGTTAGGAACAAGTTATGTTTAGGGTTAGGGTTAGGGTTAGCTTAGTGTTACGGTTAGGGTTACGGTTAGGGTTCGGGTTAGGGTAGGGTTAGGGTTAGTGTTAGGGTTAGGGTTAGTGTTAGGGTTAGGGTTAGGGTTATATCACTTTTCAGTTTTCCTGTTATAATAATTGAACAGGTGACACGTATGTGAATTAGTTTACAAAGTTGTGCTTTGCGGTTCTGTTCATTCGATGAAAACTTGTTTCTTTGCCGTACACTTCGATATATCACTCTTCAGTTTTCCTGTATTGCTAATTGAACGAGCGATGCACAGGTGATTTAGTTTACAAAGTAGTGCTTTGCTTTTCTGTTCTTTTGTTGGAAACTTGTTCCTGTGCTGTACAGTGTGATATATCACTTTTCAGTTTTCCTGTATTCCTAATTGAGCGAGCGACACACATGTGATGTAGTTTACAAAGTAGTGCTTTGCATTTATGTTCTTTCATTGGAAAGGTTTAGGGTTAGGGTTAGGGTTAGGGTAGGGTTAGGGTTAGGGTTAGGGTTAGGGTTAGGGGTAGGGTTAGTGTTAGGGTTAGGGTTAGGGTTAAGGGTTAGGGTTAGGTTTAGGGTTATATCACTTTTCAGTGTTCCTGTTATAATAATTGAACAGGCGACACGTATGTGAATTAGTTTACAAAGTTGTGCTCGGCCTTTCTGTTCATTCGATGAAAACTTGTTTCTTTGCTGTACACTAAGATATATCACTTTTCAGTTTTCCTGTATTCCTAATTGAACCGGCGATGCACAGGTGATTTAGTTTACAAAGTAGTGCTTTTCTTCTCTGTTCTTTCGTTGGATACTTGTTCTTGTGCTGTACAGTGCGATATATCACTTTTCACTTTTCCTGTATTCCTAATTGAGTGAGCGACACACATTTGATTTAGTTTACAATGTACTGCTTTGCTTTTCTGTTCTTTCGTTGGAAACGTGTTCCTGTGCTGTACAGTGCGATATATCACTGTTCAGTTTTCCTGTATTCCTAATTGAGCGAGCAACACACATTTCATTTAGTTTACAAAGTTGTGCTTTGCTATTCTGTTCTTTCATTGGAAACTTGTTCCTGTGTTGTACAGTGTGATATATCACTTCTCAGATTTCCTGTTATGCTAATTGAACGGGCGACACATATGGGAATTAGGTTAGAAAGTTGTGCTTTGCTTTTCTGTTCTTTCGTTGGAAACTTGTTTCCTTGCTGTACACTAAGATATATCACTTTTCAGTTTTCCTGTTATACTAATTGAACGGGCGACACATATGTGAATTAGGTTAGAAAGTTGTGCTTTGCTTTTCTGTTCTTACGTTGGAAACTTGTTCCTGTGCTATTCAGTGCGATATATCACTTTTCAGTTTTCATGTATTCCTAATTGAGCGAGTGACACACATGTGATTTAGTTTACAAAGTTGTGCTTTGCTTTTCTGTTCTTTCATTGGAAACTTGTTCCTGTTAGGAACAAGTTATGTTTAGGGTTAGGGTTGGGGTTAGCTTAGTGTTAGGGTTAGGGTTACGGTTAGGGTTAGGGTTCGGGTTAGGGTAGGGTTAGGGTTAGTGTTAGGGTTAGGGTTAGGGTTAGGTTTAGGGTTATGGTAGGGTTAGGGTTAGGGTTAGGGTTAGGGTTAGGGTTAGGGTTAAGGGTTAGGTTTAGGGTTAGGGTTATATCACTTTTCAGTTTTCCTGTTATAATAATTGAACAGGCGACACGTATGTCAATTAGTTTACAAAGTTGTGCTTTACGGTTCTGTTCATTCGATGAAAACTTGTTTCCTTGCTGTACACTAAGATATATCACTTTTCAGTTTTGGTGTTATACTAATTGAACGGGCGACACATATGTGAATTAGGTTAGAAAGTTGTGCTTTGCTTTTCTGTTCTTTCGGTGGAAACTTGTTCCTGTTCTATTCAGTGCGATATATCACTTTTCAGTTTTACTGTATTCCTAATTAAGCGAGTGACACACATGTGATTTAGTTTACAAAGTTGTGCTTTGCTTTTCTGTTCTTTCATTGGAAACTTGTTCCTGTTAGGAACAAGTTATGTTTAGGGTTAGGGTTAGGGTTAGCTTAGTGTTCCGGTTAGGGTTACGGTTAGGGTTAGGGTTAGGGTAGGGTTAGGGTTAGTGTTAGGGTTAGGGTTAGGGTTAGGGTTAGGGTTAGGGTTAGGGTAGGGTTAGGGTTAGGGTTAGGGTTAGGGTTAGGGGAGGGTTAGGGTTAGGGTTAGGGTTAGGGTTGGGTTAGGGTTAGGGGTAGGGTTAGGGTTAGGGTTAGGGTTAGGGTTAAGCGTTAGGGTTAGGGTTAGGGTTATATCACTTTTCAGTGTTCCTGTTATAATAATTGAACAGGCAACACATATGTGAATTAGTTTACAAAGTTGTGTTTGGCGTTTCTGTTCATTCGACGAAAACTTGTTTCTTTGCTGTACACTAAGATATATCACTTTTCACTTTTCCTGTATTCCTAATTGAGTGAGCGACACACATTTGATTTAGTTTACACTGTACTGCTTTGCTTTTCTGTTCTTTCGTTGGAAACTTGTTCCTGTGTTGTACAGTGTGATATATATACAGATTTCCTGTT